>NC_054486.1:28330621-28684886 GCF_017639515.1 Carcharodon carcharias
GGATGATTCTTGACTGTCAGTCAAACAGCATTCTTTTCCATGTCTGATCTTCTTATAATTAATAAACAGAAGCGTTCAAAGTAAATTAAAATGAACACTTTTTAAAATGTCGCACTGATTTTTCTCTTCAGTTGCTCACAACAGTGTCCCAGGAATAAGTCTAATTCCTGAAGAGACCACAACAATCTAGTCCTCAAAACCCAGGCAACACCAAACTCTTTGCTCTTCCATTATCAGCTGCTTGAAGATTTGGAAAGCGCAGGACAGGGTTAACAGATTGAAGGATAAATCAAAACGTTACCAAGAACAATGAAGCATTATTCAATATTCCCTTGAAGATAGAAGATTAAGGGATGAACTAATTGAGGTGTCGAACTCGATTAATAGATTTGATAAGGCAGATTGCTATTGCCTCTGATGGGAAGTTCAGAACAAGTGGGTATAACCTTAAAGTTAGAGCTAGCCTATTCAGGGGTGATGTCAAGAAGCACTTCCTTGCATAATAGAGGAAATCTGGAACTCACTACCTTAAAGCTTTGACGCTTGTGGTGGGGGGAGGTGGAGAGTGGGAATCAATTGAAAATTTCAAACAGAAGGAGAGATTTTTGTACGGCGACGATATTAGGGGATATGGCCTTAAGGCAGGTAGATGATTAAGATATATATCAGCCATGCTGTAACTGAATAGCAAAACAGGCTTGAGGGGCTGAATGGTCCACTTCTGTCCCTCTGTTGCAAGAATCTGTTCATATCAGCAACTTCAGATCAAGGCAGATTGATAAGAATGCAGACATCAAATGGATTTTTGAGCTCTGAGCTGATAAATACCAGTGAAAACCATAGATTGGAAAGCCCCTGGGTCTACACCTTTGTGCAATATGAAGAATGCAGCACTGGCTCACATCGCACTACTGCACAGAAACAAACCCAGATGTCAAGCTAATACAAACCTTCCAACTTGTAACCGAGCAAACATTGAAAATATTTGCATATGTGGAGAGCAGCAAGTGGTTGCGAGAAAATAACAAATCAGATTTGCATTAAACAAGTAACTGCTGCTAACTGAACATTCAAATATTTTAATTTCAAGTCAGTGTTATCAACTCTGAGCCCTTGCAATTCTCAACCAGAGTGCTTAGGCACAGAATGGCAACAAATGAGGCTTAAGGACCTCTGAAAGGTCCATGAAGTTTAACCAGCTATACAACAACTTAGATTTATATAGCACATTTAACATAGCAAAATGTCCCAAGGCCCCTCATAGGAACAATATTAAACAAAATTTGACATGAAACAGGATAGGTGGGCAACAGCTTGATTGAAGAGGTTGGTTTTCAGGAGGGTCTTAGACGGAGAGAAAGTTAGAGAGGCAAAGAAGTTTAGGGAGGGAATACCAGAGCATGGCACCCAAGTAGTAGGAGGCACAGCTGCCAATAGTGGAGTAATAGAATTGAAGATGTGAAGGCTGCAGCATTGGAGGAGATTACAGAGTAAGGGAAGAGTGTGGCCATGGAGGGGTGTGAACCCAAGAGTGCAAACTGCCCTATCAGTAACCAACGTAGGTCAGCAAGCACGGAGCCCATGAGTGAATGGGACTTGGTACGAGTTAGGATACAGATAGTCAAGTTTTGAAGGAGCTCAAGTTTACAGAGGGTACAAGACAGGAGGCAATGGTAAGCTTCTTGTTGCTAATAGACTCAGAAATTATAGCGTGGAAGAAGGACTTTCAGTCCTTTGCCCCTGTACTGATCAAAGCTCTTGAGATGGAGCTATCTACTGTAACCCCTATACCTGCCCTCTCCTTGTATGGCAAAGAAATATGGAGCTGAGCCATAAGAATACTATCCACAAAGTGTAGTTCTATCACACTAGGTTCACAAAGTGAGCCAGATTGACTCATCAAGCTTTGACAGCACGTGCAGTATTGGAACTGCTTGGCTCAGCGAGTGGATTACTTAATTTTATTTAGTAGGGGAGGGGGTAGGGAAGGAGGTTAGCTTGGTTCCAATCTCCCAATGCCAGATATAACATCTTGGAGTCCCAGTGACTCTACTTGCTAAAGATGCTGAACTGTACTATAAGTTTATATGGAATTGTAATGAGTGAGAGAGAAAATAAATACTTTCACTCCTATGACATTTTCATGACCTTGGGATGTCATAATGTGCTTTATATGCAATAAAGTAATTTTTGAAGCGCAGTCACTATGGTTTTGTAGAAAACACAGCAACCAATTTCGGCAAAAAGCTTCTAAAAACAGTGGTGTGATAATGACCAAGTAATGATTTCTTTTTCCAAAAGTATACTTTATTCATAAGATTTGTAAAGATACATTAAATTTAAACAGTTATGTAAAGTACAAAATAAATAGTTTCTTCCACATTGTACATAGCACTCTGAGTTGTCTCACTATCCTTACAAATACAGGTTATATTTACAATGTACATTTATATTTCATGTCAAACATTTGCTGGTGCAGACAGCTTGAGGGGTTTTATACTGTTTCCAGCCTATGTACTATGGCAAGACTGCCTTAGACACTGTTCTTTCCCCATTGAGCCTTAGCTGTGTCTGCCCCAAGCTTTAGTGCGTTCCTCAGCATCTAGTCCTGGACCTTGGAATGTGCCAGTCTGCATCACTTGGTCATCGACAGCTCTTTACATTGGAAAACCAACAAATTTCAGGCAGATCAAAGAGTGTCTTTCACCAAGTTGATGGTCTTCCTGCAGCAGTTGATGTTTATCTCGATGTATGTCCCTGGGAACAGCCCGTAGAGCAGAGTCCTGTGTTACGGATCTGCTCGGGATGAATCTCAACAAAGACCACTGCATCTCTTTCTAGATCTGCTTTACAAAGACACACTCCTGAAAGGGGTGGATGACAGTCTCTTCCCCACCACAGGTGCCTCATGGGCATTACCTGTTTTAGTGATAAAAGCAAAATACTGAGGATGCTGGAAATCTGAAACAAAAGCAAAAATTGCTGGAAAAACTCAGCAGGTCTGACAGCATCTGTGGAGAGAAAGACAGAGTTAACGTTTCAAATCCATATGACTCTGCTTCAGTTCTGAAGAGAATAATAGGAACAGTCATGTGGACTCGAAACATTAACTATGTCTTTCTCTCCACAGATGCTGTCAGACCTGCTGAGTTTTTCCAGCAATTTTTGTTTCTGTATCTGTTTTAGTGATATTGGTTGATGGATAAATATTGACCAGGCCAGGGTGATTTCCTCAGCTCTTCTTCAAAATAGTACCCTGCCTTTACACCCACCTGAGAGGACAAAAGGGGGCCTCAGTTTAACATCTCATCCAAACAACAGCACCTCCCTAAGTGCAGTTCTCCCTCAGTACTATACTGGAGTGTCAGCTGAGATTTTGTGCTCAGCTCTAGAGTGGGGTTTAAACCCACAACCTTCATACTGAGGTGTGAGAGAATAATCCCCACTGAGCCATGGTGAAGCCTGTAGCTTTACCTCAAGTGAGCTTGACCAGGGGGTTGCGATTTGGTGATTGTGAACCAATTCCAAAGAGAGCCAGTGTTACTTCATGCTGCTGTACTTGGTGCCAGCTGGGTACTAATTGTGTCAACATTATCAGGGTTTTGGGGGTGGAGTACAGGTTAAAGACAACATGGGCAGAGTTACCTCACCGCACATCCTCTCTGAGTAGTCCAGAAAAGCGAGGGGAGGAAATGAGGGGAACCAGATTATGAATAATTTCACCATGGTCAGCCTCAGGCAGCACATGGCCAGCTCAGACTGGGCAGCCTTCCACTGTGTCTCAAACCACACAGACTGCCTTTCCGTCTGCTCCAAGACAAATAGTCGCTTGACAAGACCTGTGGGCTCTGAGGCTTTGCAATCTTGCCATTGAGTTTCTACATCAACAGTCTGAATTTATTAAGAAGTCCAGGGGGAGGAGGAGGGTGGTGGTTGAAAATCCATGTTCAGAACAAGCAATGTGGTCAGGCCACGGGATTAAAAGCACACCATCAAAAGCAAACACAACAGAGATACTATTTAAATTGGCTGCAAATTAGAAAGTATGAGTTCTCAGCAATTCAGAAACTGTGGAAGGGCACACAGCAAGTTTGCTCCGTGATCCTCCACTAGCTGTTACCATGGCTGCACTTATGCACATCATTGCTTTGTTCAATTCCTCACATTCCTCTAACAACAACATGAACTCGTTTAGCACCTTTAATGTAGTCAAACATCCCAAGGCACTTCGCAGGGATGTCAAACAAAACTTGACACTGAGCCACATAAAAAGATTTTAAGGCAAGTGACCAAAAGCTTGGTCAAAGAGTAGGTTTTAAGTAGGTCTGAAAGGGTGAGAGAGAGGCAGAGTGATTTAGGGAATTAATTCCATAGTTTAGGGCCAAGGCAGCTGAAGGCACAGCGCCAATGGTGGAGCAACGATAAATCGGCAATACACAAGAGACCAGGATTAGAGGAGCGCGGGTAACTCAAAGGATTGGAGAGCTGGAGGAGGTTACAGAGATAGGACCATGGAGATATTTAAGTCTTAGATGGTGCCAGACTGGAAACCAATGTAGCTCAGTGAGCACAGGTGTGACAGGTGAGCGGTGCTTGATACAAGTTGTGACATGGCTGGCAGAGTTTTAGGTGAGCTCAAGTTTATGCAAGGTGGGCAGCAAGCTAAAACAGTGTTGGAATAGTCAATTCCGAGGCAACAGAGACATGAAGAAGACCCACAAATCTAGAGGTGTATCTCTGCAGTGAAGGAACGATGAGGAACTGATCTGCTGTATTAAAAGTACAGCAAAGAGAGGCAAAACTGTTTGTCATTGGCTGGACTTAGTTAAAAGCACCTGAAAAATAGCCAGAAACACTGCTGAATTAAACCTCACTTACCCCAAGGGCTATACTCCCCTCCAGTAGAGCTATTTCACTGCAATTGTTGATGAGAAGGGTGGGCCAGACATTTACTCCCACCACTACTTTTCATTCCTCCTTGTACAAAACACTTTTGAGATCCACGTTGTGCTGTCACAAAGCTATGATAACGTTCAGCATGTTAACAACGGTTACCAGATACCTGTTATTGGTTTGTATGTAAATAGGGGCATCAACACAATGCTGTACAGATAAGGCATGTGTCAACAAACCAGTACTCCTTTCTACAAAAAAAAACAGAATTACCTGGAAAAACTCAGCAGGTCTGGCAGCATCGGCAGAGAAGAACAAAGTTGACGTTTCGAGTCCTCATGACTCTTCAACAGAACTAAGTAAAAATAGGAGAGGGGTGAAATATAAGCTAGTTTAAGGCGGGGGGGGGGTGGGGGGAAAGAAGTGGGGGGGTGGTGGAGGTGGTTGTAGGGACAAGCAAGCAGTGATAGGAGCAGATAATCAAAAGATGTCACAGACAAAAGAACAAAGAAGTGTTGAAGGTGGTGATATTATCTAAAAGAATGTGCTAATTAAGAATGGCAGGACACGCAAGGTACAACTCTAGTGAGGGTGGGGTGAAATAGGACTAAAAGGGCATAAAAGGTCTAGATTTAAAAATAATGGAAATAGGTGGGAAAAGAAAAATCTATATAAATTATTGGAAAAAACAAAAGGGAGGGGGAAGAAACAAAAGGAGGTGAGGATGGAGGAGGGAGTTCAAGATCTAAAGTTGTTGAATTCAATATTCAGTCCGGAAGGCTGTAAAGTGCCTAGTCGGAAGATGAGGTGCTGTTCCTCCAGTTTGCGTTGAGCTTCAATGGAACAATGCAGCAAGCCAAGGACAGACATGTGGGCAAGAGAGCAGGGTGGAGTGATAAAATGGCAAGCGACATGGAGATCTGAGTCATTCTTGCGGACAGACCGAAGGTGTTCTGTAAAGCGGTCACCCAGTCTGCGTTTGGTATCTCCAATGTACAGGAGACTACATTGGGAGCAATGAACTCCTTTCTACACTTCAGCCGTGCAAATACATTGCTGCTCCCAAACAACACTCAGACCTTGCAAAGCTGCTCCTTCTCACTGCAGTCACACTCTGCAAAGCTACTCTTTCTCACTGCGGTCACACTCTGCAAAGCTGCTCCTTCTCACTGCAGTCACATTCTGTAAAGCTGCTCCTTCTTACTGCAGTCACACTCTGCAGAGCTGCTCCTTCTTACTGCAGTCACACTCTGCAGAGCTGCTGCCTTCTCACTGCAGTCACACTCTGCAAAGCTGCTGCCTACTCACTACTGTAACGCGCTGCAAAGCTGCTGCCTTCTCACTGCAGTCGCACTCTGCAAAGCTGCTCCTTCTCACTGCAGTCACACTCTGCAAAGCTGCTCCTTCTCACTGCAATCACACTCTGCAAAGCTGCTGCCTTCTCACTGCAGTCACACCCTGCAAAGCTGCTGCCTTCTCACTGCAATCACACTCTGCAAAGCTGCTCCTCACTGAAGTCACACTCTGCAAAGCCGCTCCTCACTGCAGTCACACTCTGCAAAGCTGCTCCTTCTCATTGCAATCACACTCTGCAAAGCTGCTCCTTCTCACTGCGGTCACACCCTGCAAAGCTGCTCCTCACTGCGGTCACACTCTGCAAAGCTGCTCCTTCTCACTGCGGTCACACCCTGCAAAGCTGGTGCCTTCTCACTGCAGTCGCACTCTGCAAAGCTGCTCCTTCTCACTGCAGTCACACTCTGCAAAGTTGCTGCCTTCTCACTGTGGTCACACTCTGCAAAGCTGCTCCTTCTCACTGCAGTCGCACTCTGCAAAGCTGCTCCTCACTGCAGTCACAATCTGCAAAGCTGCTCCTTCTCACTGCAGTCACACCGTGCAAAGCTGCTGCCTTCTCGCGACGGTCACACTTGTCATTATAATTAAAACACCGAATTGCGTCAAGAAATATTGGACTTTAAAAATAAGACCTGACTTTTTAAAAATGCTCACAAGCCACTGGCTGGAATGCTGCAGGATGACTCCCTAAAGTGTAATGGAACCCCCTATTGCCAGACAAGGTACTTTCTAAAGTCATCCAGAAACTCATTGCTCCCTCCCATAGCGACAATGGGATATAATTGGAGATGAGCTGAATAAAGACGGAGCCAGTTCAACCTTCCACACCCAGGGCATAACAATTTGGGGGTGTCCCAGCCAGACGGTGACAAATTGAAGGGTCTCACCTGGATCAACAACTTTGGGGAACCTCACCTGGGGGTAGGTCATAACAAATTGGAGCACTCGTCCGGGAATTGAACAAATTGGGGGCTCTGAGTCTGGAATATTTTTTCCCACAGACGAAATGAACGAATTAGAGTGGGGAAAGTAAATTGTCCTTGTGAAATCAATTTTTTAGAAACTGTAATAACAACTTGAGTCTATATTATTGAAGTGTTAAAATGCCCACTTTTGATGCCAGTGGCTTTCTAGCAGAACCAGAAGCAGTTACTTTTGAGGATTTAAAAGTTCTGTCCCTCGAACAGTTAAGAGTTGGCGAGTTTAGGATTAGAATTTCGGCTGAAAGCCAAGATACCTGAAATTTTAATCGGTGTGGCCAACGGTCCACAGGTGGAAATTGAGGATGAAGCAACGGATAGTATAGCAGTAGAGAGATTAAAGTTGGAGAAGTGGAAACAAGAATTTCAGGAGAGAGAAAAAGGAGTGTCAACTAAAACAATTTGAACTGAGGAGCAGGCACGCCATTGACACACCAGTAGCTTGGATTTAAGGATTGAAGCAACCCGGTTTGCTCATCTAATCTCCAAGTTTGACAAAGCAGAGGTGGAAGCTTCTTTACCTTTCAAGTGGTTAGCACAGCAGCTAAAGTGGCCAGTCCAACAATGGTCCCCAATACTGCAGCGTAAGCTTTCAGGGAAGGCTTACGAAGTTTAACCCCCCCCCCGCCCCACTCTCTGAGGGGAGTGTCACTGACTATGAGACCGTAAAAAGGGCTATTTTAAGCATGTGGCTATTTTAAGCATGTACCTTAGTGCTGGAGGCGTACTGTCAGAAATTCCTTACCCTCAGGAAACGGCCTGACCAGACCTATCTGGAATTTGAAAGGCTTAAGCAACTTGCTTTTGACCAGTGGGTGTGGACACTTAAAACAGAAGCCACTTACAAATACCTCTGTGAAATAATTTTCCTTGAGGAGTTAAAAAACTCCCTACCCTTTTTAATAAGAACACACCTAAAGGAGCAGGTCAGTCACAGGGGCCAGGCAGGCAGCCACCCTGGTCGACATGAGTTGATCCACAAACCCTTTAGGGAGTCATCCTGCAGCATGTGGGTATTTTTTAAAACTCAGGCCTTATTTATTTTTAAAGTCCACTATTTCTGGATGCAATTCGGTTCTTCCTTGATTATCATGACACTTCCCCTTCTCCCTGGAATGAAATGAGATTCATGCTCATTTGATTCCAAAAAAGGGAAAAACTTATAAACAACAAAACACTCTCACACATTCATTATTTTAGCAATGGTCAATTTATCTTTTCCGGTTCTAACTGGGCTCCTTTAAGTTCTGGACTGGGCATCCGCAATCACATTTGATTTCCCAGGAACGTCGGTGATTTTTAAGTGGGATGGCTGGAGGAACAAACTCCAAAAGAACAACCTGACATTCTGGGTCTTAAACTTTTCCACAAGAGTGAATGGATTGTGGTTAGTATAGACTCTGGTCTCTCTGTACCCATTTTAGATATGTATCTCGAAGTATCTGAGGGCCTGTAATAAACTGAGGGTCTCCTTCTCTTCTGTGGAGTATTGTTGAGCTTTTTAGAGAAGTACTCGATTGGTCTCTCTATTCCGGCTTCGTCCTCCAGAAGGAGAACTGCCTCTACCCTGATGTCACTCGCATCAATGGCTACTTTAAATGCCTGATGAAAGTCTGGGACTGCAAACACGGGCTCACCTGTTAAAATGGCCTTCAGCTTTTCAAAGGCTGTCTGGCATTTCTCGCTCCGTACTGCCTTTGCTTTTTTCTGTAGCAGGTCTGTCAGCGGGGAGGTTACTGTGCTAAAGTTTGGGACAAACTTACAGTAGAACCCACCCATCCCCAGAAACCTCAAGATTTCCCGTTTTGTGGTGGGAATGGGAAACTGGGCTACGGCTTATACCTTGGCAGCCCTGGGCAATATCTGTCCTTGACCGACTATGTGTCCTAAATCAGTCACTTTAGCCTTAGCGAACTCGCTCTTTGCGAGATTGACCACAAGGTCAGCTGACTGTACTGTCTGGAAGAGGGCTTCCAGTTGCTCTAGGTGGTTTTACCAGGTGTCGCTGTACACTAGGAGGTCGCCCAGGTACACTACATTACAAGCCCGCCACCCACTGGTTCATCAACCTCTGGAAGGTAGCAGGGGCATTTCAGAGTCCAAAGGGCATAACTCATCTGGAGTTATGATGGTGGAGATTTCCTTCACACGGGCCATCAAGGGAACCTACCAGTATCCCTTAAGTAAATCCATCTTCTTGATATAGGTTGCTTTACCGACCCTATCCATGCAGTCTTCCAGTCGGAGTATCGGGTAAAGGTCAGCAGCTTTTCAGTAGTCAATACAGAATCTTGTGGAGCCATCTGGCTTGGGCACAAGCATAACTGGGGAGCTCCAGCTACTGCTGCTAGGCTCTATTAGTTGGTCCTCCAACATGTAGTTAATCTTATCTTCTCCCAGACCTGAGCCAACTTCTTTGGGCCTACAAGATAGGAATGCTGCCTTATGGGAGCAGCCACATCCACATCATGTAGGGCTAGGGTGGTGCAACCTGGCTTATCTCTGCACAAGCCTTTAGATGCAGTGAGCAGCCTCATCAGGTCTGCTCACTGTTCAGCACCTAGGTGGGAGAACAAGGAGTCTAAGTTGGCTAGTACTTCTGTATTGGTTAGCCAAGTAGTAGGGGGTTCAATGTGGGCCTCAACCACGTCTCCCTCCAATTCATCCCCACTGCTATCCTTCTCCTCCCAGTTGCTGGCAGTGGGACAGCCCGTTACCTGCTTGTCACCTCAGCATGATATCATGTTGACATGACACAGCCTTTGCTTTTTCCCCTGATCTGGGGTCTCAATTAGATAGTTCACTTCCCCAAGTTGCTTTGCTATTCTGTACGGGCCACTGAACCAGGCCTGTAAGTATTCACCTGGTATTGTTAGGAGCTCTAACACACAGTCTCCTGGCTGAAAGGTTCGGGTCTTGGCATGTCTGTCAGCCTGTTTTTTCATAGCCATCTGGGAGATTTTCAAGTGCTCTCGGGCCATCTCCCAGGCTCTCATGAGCCGCTCCTGGAACATGGCTACGCAATCCAACATGGAGAGTTCCTCCTTCTGCTCTAAAAATTTCTCCGTGATTAGTTTCAGAGGCCCTCACACTTGGTGCTCATAAACTAATTCAAATGGAGTAAAGCCGGAGCACTCATTGGATGAGTCCCTGGTAGCGAACAGAAGGAAATCTAGTCCTTTATCCCAGCCACGGGGTTACTCATGACCATATTCCCTAATCATTGTTTTTAGGATTTAGTGGTACCATTCTAGCACCCCCTGGGACTGCGGGTGATATGTTGAAGACTTCAGTTGAGTCACGCCCAGGTTACCCATGACTTCCTGGAATATCTTGATCCCTGATCCGACTGGACCTCAGTAGGCAGACCATACCTGGTAATGAATTGGATCAATTCCCTCATCATTGTTTTGGCAGATATGGTTCTCAGGGGAACCGCCTCTGGGAAACAGGTAGCCACATCCATGATGGTAAGGATATACCTGTGGTCCCCTTTAGTTTTGGGTAGGGGCCCCATACAGTCCACTAACACCTTGCTGAATGGTTCCCCAAAAGCTGGCACAGGACTCATAGGTGCAGGTCATATTGCAGGTTGGGGTTTTCCCACAACCTGGGACGTGTGGCAGGTTCTGCAAAACCTTACTACATCCTGTGGAGACGTGGCCAGTAGAAATGCTGGCTGATGCAGGATTAGGTTTTGCATATACCAACATGCCCAGCCATTGGAATTTCATGAGCTAGCCTCAAGATTTCCTCACGGTACCTTGGCGGCATTACAAACTGGTGGATCATTGTCCACTCCTTATTTGCAGGTCCATGAGGGAGCCTCGCTTTCCTCATCAGCATATCACTTTTAATGTAGTAGCATTCGGGGACTGCTTCTGCCTCAGCCTCATTGTGGCAGCCTGAGCTAATGTTTTTAACTGTGGGTCAGCTTGCTGGGCCACGACCAACAAAGATTTGTTTATCTCCTCCTTAGGGTCTTCTAGACTCCCCCAAAATGGTTTCAGATAACCAGACCACAGGGTCTTCTGACTGCAGTGCCATTTCAGCTTCCTCTGTTGGAGCTTGTTGGGCCATAGACCAGGTTACCACACAGTCAGGGAAAATGCTCCAAGCATTTTCTCCTACAGCTGTTCGGTCTCCTTGACCTCAATGGACTTTCCCGGGAGCACTGGAGATGCTATTACCTTTGATCCTGCCTGGTCATTGCTGAGGAGCAGGCCAAACCCGTCCACCAGCAAACTGGGGACAACTCCCACGGTCACTGGCCCTGATATAAGATTGCACTCCAGACGTACCTGGTATAGGGGAATGAGAATGTATCCTCCTTCAATCCCCTTTACCAGTACCTTGGTACTGATGGCACTCTCTGCTGGGAAGGTCATGCCTTTTCCCAGCAGTAGAGTCTGGCTGGCCCCTGCGTCCCTCAGTATTACAACAGGCTTACTCGCCTCACCCTGGGGAAATGTGGCCACCGTTCCTTTAACCCTCAGGAATTTGTTTAACCTCATCCTTTTTTATTATTCATTCATGGGATGTGGGCTTCGCTGGCTAGGCCAGCACTTATTGGCCGTCCCTATTTGCCTTGAGAAGGTGATGGTGAGCTGCCTTCTTGAACCACTGCAGTCCATGTGACGTAGGTATACCCACAATGCTGTTAGGAAGGAAGTTCAAGGATTTTGACCCAGTGACAGTGAAGGAACGGCAATATATTTCCAAGTCAGGATGATGAGTGACTTGGAGGGGAACTTCCAGGTGCTGGTGTTCCCATCTATCTGTGCCCTTGTCCTTCTAGATGGTAGTGGTTGTGGGTTTGGAAGGTATTGTCGAAGGAGCTTTGATGAATTCCTGCAGTGCATCTTGAAGATGGCACACACTGCTGCTACTGTGCATCAGTGGTGGAGGGAGTGAATGTTTGTGGATGTGGTGCCAACCAAGCGGACTGCTTTTTCCTGGGTGGTGTCAAGCTTCTTGCGTGTTGTGGGAGCTGCACTCATCCAGGTAGGTGGGGAGTATTCCGTAATACTCCAGACTTGTGTCTTGTAGATGGTGGACAAGCTTTGGGGAGTCAGGAGATGAGTTACTCATCGCACGATTCTTAGCCTCTGACTGCTCTTGTAGCCACAGTGTTTATATGGCTAGTCCAGTTCAGTTTCTGGTCAATGGTAAACCCCAGGATGTTGATAGTGGGGTATTCAGTGATGGTAATGCCATTGAACGTCATGGGGTGACTGTTGAATTCTCTCTTATTGGAGATGGTCATTGCGTGATGCTTATGTGGCGCAAATGTCACTTGCCACGTGTCAGCCCAAGCCTGGATATTGTCCAGGTCATGCTGCATTTAGTATTTGGACTGCTTGAGGAATCATGAATGGTGCTGAACATTGTGCAATCATCAGCGAAAATCCCCACTTATGACCTTATGATAGAAGGAAGGTCATTGCTGAAGCAGCTGAAGATGGTTAGGCTGAGGATACTACCGAGGAACTCCTGCAGTGATGTCCTGGAACTGAGATGACTGATCTCCAAGAACCACAAACATCTTCCTTTATGCTAGGTATGACTCCAACCTGCGGAGGCGTTTCCCCGACTCCAGTTTTGCGAGGGCTCCTTGATGCCACACTCAGTCAAATGTGACCTGGATATCGAGGACAGTCACTTTCACCTCACCCCGTTTTTTGTCCATGTTTGAACAAAGGCTCTGCATTCTCATGAATGCCCCTACAGGGATTCGCAGCCACAGTCAGAGCCACAGCCTGGTCTGCTATGCTCTCTGACTGACTCCCATTCCCAGCACGGGGTGTATGTGCCCTGATAAATATCACTGGTTTTTCTCGTAGCCCCTAGCAGTTGGTCTGGATGTGCCCCAGCTTCTGGCAGTTAAAACAGACAGGCTTCTTGGCTTCACTTTTCATTTCAGCATCACCCTTTCTGTCCTGAGGAGTGCCCCCAGCATTTCCTTCTCTCCCACTGCTGCTCAATTCCCTAACACACACACAAACACACACACACACACACCACCCCCCCTCCCCCCGGACCCCCCTCCACCAAGCCTCTATCCCTTCCAGTTTGTTGGGGTAGACTAGGGGAGGGTCTCTTCTGGAATAATGGAACCCCATCCTGTTGCCAGACAAGGTACTTCTAAAGGCATCCAGAAACTAATCGCTCCCTCTGGGAGAGGCAATGGGACATAATGGGAGATGAGCATCATCTAATCAAGAAATCCTGTGAGCAATGCCCAGTCACATTTGTGAATTTGCTTCCCATTTGGAATATACAAAGAAGGGGTTAAAAGTGAGCTGAAAAGCTGCCCCAGTGTCCGTCTGTTGGTGGACATTCTGAGAGAGAGCAAGTACTGGAAGTTTGATTCAGAAGTAACAGCCATACACAGTAGACCTGCAAATCACCATCTTGCAGGTATCCCGATCTCTCTCCTTCTCTACTGGAGTCAATTCAACTGGAACTTTGAAACCGGTTATTTGTTTACCGGAGGCAATTCTACTGGAAGCTCAAATCGCAAGGGCCGCAATCACCTACTCCCATGAGTTTAGGACTGTTCCGTATACCTTTTTGTTTCAAGCTGAATTCTTACTTTTAACCTGTATGAACGTATATGCATTTGTCTTATCAGATGCATTGGTGGTCAACTTCCGAGACTCCATAGACTCTGGAACAGTTCCTACAGATCGGAGGGTAGCTAATGTAAACCCATGATTTAAAAAGGGAGGTAGAGAGAAAACAGGGAATTAATAGCTGAGGACATGGAAAACAGTGGCAGAATCGGACAGAGTCAGCATGGATTTACAAAAGGGAAATCATGCTTGACAAATCTATTGAAATTTATCGAGGACGTAACTAGTAGAGTTGATGAGGGGGAGCCAGCGGATATGGTTTATTTGGACTTTCAGAAGGCTTCCGACAAAGTTCCACATAAAAGACTGGCATGTAAAATTAAAAAACATGGGATTAGGGATAGTATATTGAGATGGATAGAAAACTGGTTGGCAGACAGGGAACAAAGAGTAGGAATAAACGGGTCTTTTTCCAAATGGCAGACAGTGACTAGTGGGGTACCACAGAGATCGGTGCTGGGAGCCCAGCTATTCACAATATATATTAATGATTTAGATGAGGGAACTATACGTAATATCTCCAAATTTGCAGATGACACAAAGCTGGGCGGGAGGGTGAGCTGTGAGAAGGATGCAGAGATGCTTCAGTGTGATTTGGATAAGCTGAGTGAATGGGCAAATGCATGGCAGATGCAGTATAATGTGGATAAATGTGAGGTTATCCATTTTGATAGCAAAAACAGGAAGGTAGATTATTATCTGAATGGCTATAAATTGAGAGGGGAATGTGCAATGAGACCTGGGTGTCCTCGTACACCAGTCGCTGAAGGTAAGCATCCAGGTGCAGCAGGCGGTAAAGAAGGCAAAAAGTAAGTTGGCCTTCATAGCCAGAGGATTCGAGTACAGGAACAGGGAAGTCTTGCTGCAATTGTACAGGGCCTTGATGAGACCACACCTGGAATATTGTGTGCAGTTTTGGTCTCCTTATCTGAGGAAGGATGTACTTGCTATAGAGGGAGTGCAGCGAAGGTTTACCCGACTGATTCCTGGGATGGCGGGATTGACATAAAGATTGAGTCGGTTAGGATTATATTCACTGGAGTTCAGAAGAATTGAGAGGGGATCTCATAGAAACCTATAAAATTCTAACAGGACTAGACAGGGTAGATGTTCTGTCGAAGGGTCATGAGGACTCGAAACGTCAACTCTTTTCTTCTCCGCCGATGCTGCCAGACCTGCTGAGTTTTTCCAGGTAATTCTGTTTTTGTTTTGGATTTCCAGCATCCGCAGTTTTTTTGTTTTTATTATTATTATTAGATGCAGGAAGGATGTTCCCGATGGTGGGGGAGTCCAAAACCCAGGGGTCCAGTCTGAGGATATGGGGTAGACCATTTAGGACTGAGATAAGGAGAAATTTCTTCACCCAGAGAGTGGTGAGCCTGTACAATTCATTACCATTGAAAGTAGTTGAGGCCAAGACATTGTATGGTTTCAAGGAGTTGTTAGATATAGCTCTTGGGGCAAAGGGTATCAAAGAATATGGGGAGAAAGCAGGAACAGGCTATTGAGTTGGATGGTCAGCCATGATCATAATGAATGGCGAAGCAAGCTCGAAGGGCCGAATGGCCTACTCCTGCTCCTAGTTTCTATGATCCTTATTTCTTCCATGAATTTATGACCCTAGACAGCACCTGGATTTCCTGATCCATGTCAGTTAAACATGGCTATTGGCCAAATATTTGAAATGGATGTGAAACAGAATTATTATTTACACATAGGAGTATTGTTTTAAGATTATGGCCTTCATGCCCGTCTTAAATTAACATAATCAAAGCATGCAGGCAGATGAGTGACAGCCAAAGAGCATCACAGGTCACCCCGATCCTGTTGTCATCCAGCTCAGGCTCACTGGATGGTGATCAGGACAGCACAGCAAAGAAATGTATAAGGGAGCATTCTATATGAGCTAACTACCCAAGAATGGATATCGGTGGAGATCTTGCAACCACTAAACACGTGTCTCTGGTTAAGCAACATTTTGGTTTTAAAATACTCATCCTTGTTTTCAAATACCTCCATAGCCTTATCCCTCCCTATCTCTCATGTCCTCCAGCTACACAACCCTGAGATATCTACACTCCTCCAATTCTGGCCTCTTAAGCACCCTCAATTTTAAGTTGCTCCACCACAGGCAGCCATGTCTACAGTTGCAAAGGCCCGATCTCTGGAGTTTCTTCCCTAAGCCTTGCTTTCCTCTTTTAAAATGCTGCTTAAAACCTAACCCATTTGCCCTATATATCCTTATGTGACAGTGTCAATTTTTTTTTTATAACAGCTCTGAAGCACCTTGGGGCATTTTACTGGATTAAACCCACTATGTACATACAAGTTATTGCTGTTGATGAACCGGAGTGATGAGAAAGAATGCAAGGTCTATAGAATCATACAAAATAGAAGGAGACCATTCAGCTCATCATGCCTGTGACGGCTCTTTGCAAGTGATTCAATTTGCCCTGTCCTCCCTGCTCTTTCCACATAGCCCTGCAAATCTTTCCTTTTCAAGCAGAGAGCCAGTCTAACCAATTCCTGATTGATGTGCATAATATTGCTCAGCCTTTCCTGATAGGTGGGCTTTGTAATGTTAGTGCAGCAAGTCCAGGTAACGATCGCTAATGTCTGTGAACAATTGCATTTCAGACTGTATTTGACATCTTCAGCAGATGTTGATGACGACACACTAATGCAGCCAGAATTGCTTTGTTTTTGATGGGACTGAAACATTGCATGAGTGTTTGCTGCAGAGACTTCTGCATAATCACAGCCCAGCAGGAGAGTGAATTCCAGTTGTAACTCAACCCCCTATTGTGCCAATGCTCTGATTTATTACTGTCTGCCTTATTTACTCTTTAAATAGTCTTCCAGGGAGCACTTGTACTATCATAGTATCCAACTGCATAACTTTTCTCCCGCTCGTGCATTTGATCAGGGAACCAAAGGGTAATGCAGCACAGAAGAAGGCTATTCAATCATTATACCCGTGTCAGCTTCTTGAAAGGGCTATCCATTTGCCCTACTCCCTCACTCTTTCCCCATGCCCATGCAAATATTTTCTTTTCAGTATATAACCAATTTCCTTGTAAAAGTTGTCATTCAATCTGCCTGCACCACCCTTTCAGTATTCTAGATCATAACAACTCGTGCATTAAAAAAAATTCTCATCTACCACCACCTTCTGCAAATTATCTTAAATCTGTGTCCTCTGGTTACCAATTCTCCTGCCCAGTGGAAACCATTTCTCTCTGCCTTATTCTGTCAAAACCCTTCATGAGTTTATACACGTCCATTAAGTCTTCTTTTAACTTTCCCTTCCATGAGGAGAACAACCTCAGCTGATCTAATCTCTCAATAGAACTGAAATCCAGCATTTCTTGAAACGCAGCCTAATAGGATATTTCCTGGTGGTTTGGCAGCTACTAAAAGCCCAAGGTTGCTGGGAAAATTGAAAATGCCAGACAGAAATCCAGGCAGGCACAGAACGCTTGATGTCCTAATGCCACTCCAATCTAGGCTGCTGCTGTAAACAGGCTGGGTGTTTAAACCCACATTTGTGCTTCAAGATGGTTAATCTGAGAAATGAAGAAGCTTCAGACAGATAACAATATTACAGGAGTGATGTACCAATCTTGGAGCTCTGCACAGTGTAGGGATAGGAGGCCACCTTCAGGTCAGCCTACCTGTGATGTCATGACAACATCTTAGTGTACATGATCAGCACTTCTTAAAATTCATTCAATGGATGTGAGTGTAGCTGGCAAGGCCAGCATTTATTGCTCATCCCTAATTGCCCTAGAGAAGATGGTGGTGAGCCACCTAATGAACCACTACAGTCCATGTGGTGCAGGCAAACTCTCAGTTCCAGGATTCTGACCCAGCGTCGGTGAAAGAACAGCAATATTATTCCAAATTAGCATAGTGTGTGGCTTGGAGGGGAGCTTGCAGGTGGTGGTTTTCCCATGCATTTGCTGCCCTTGTCCTTCAAGGTGGTAAAGTCGCAGGTTTGGAAAATGCTGTCGAAGGAGCCGCAAGTCGTTGCAGTGCATCTTGGAGATGAAACACGCTGCCTATTGCTGTGCACTGGCAGTGGATGGACTGAATGTTAAGGTGATGAATGAGTTGTCAAACAAGCAGGCTTCTTTGTCCTGGGTGGTGTTGTGCTTTTTGAGCATTGTTGGTGCTACACTCATTCAGGCGCATGGAGAATATTCCATCACACTATTGACTTGAAATAAGAGGGTCAGGAGGTGAGATACTCACTGCAGAATCCTCAACCTAAGACTTGCTCTTGTAGCCATAGTTTTTATATAACTGGTCCAGTTTAGTTTCTGGTCAATGGTAACCCAGAATATTAATGGTGGGGATTCAGCAATGGTAATGCCATTGAATGTCAAGGGGAAATGGTTATGTTCTCTCTTGTCGGAGGTGGTCATTGCCCGGCACTTGTGTGGTACAAATGTTACTTGCCATTTATCAGCACAAGTCTGAATGTTGCCCATTATTTTGTTGCTTCATTATCTAAGAAATTGCAAATGGTGCTGAACATTGTACAATCATCAGCGAACATCCTCACTTCTGACTTTGTGATGGAAAGAAGGTCATTGATGAAATAGCTGAAGATGGTTAGGCCGAGGATACTGCCCTGAGGAACTCCTGCAGCAATGTACTGGGGCTGAGATGATTGGCCCTCAACATACACAACAATCTTCCTTTGTGCTAGTTTGGCTCCAGCCAGTGGGGAGTTCCCATCCCCCGACTCCATCTCCCGCCACCATTTCCCATTGACTTCAATTTTACTAGGGCCCTTAATGCCACACTCAGACAAATGCTGCCTTGACGTCAATGGCAGTCACTTTCACCTCAACTCTGGAATTCAGCTCTTTTGTTCATGTTTGGGCCAAGCCTAAAATGAGGACTGGAGTCAAATCATCATTTGGCTTAACCCAAACTGAGCACTGGTGAGCAAGTTATTGCTGAGTAAGTGCCACCTAATACCAATGAAACGCTCTGTCACTTTGCTGATGATTGAGAGTAGACCGACGGGAAGCTAATTGACCAGATTGGCTTTGTCCTGATTTCTGTGGACAGGACATACTTGGGCAATTTTACATTGTCGGTCAGGTGCCAATGTTGTAGCTGTACTGCAGCAGCTTGGCTAGGGGCACGACTGGTTCCGAGTACAGCCAGGATGTTGTCAGAGTCCAGAGTCTTTGTTGTATCCAATGCGCTCAGCTGTTTCCAGATAGTCAGGTGGAGTAAATCGAATTGGCTGAAGCCTGCCACCTGGATGCTGGGGATCTCAGAAGAAGGCTGAGTTGGATCATCCACCCAGCACTTTTGGTTGAAGATGATTGAAAATGCTTCAGTCTTGTCTTATGCACTGATGTGTTGGACTCTGCCATCATTGACTATGGGGATGGTCATTGAACCTCTTCCTCCAGTTAGTTGTTTAATTTCCATCACCACTCTCAACTGGATATGGCATGAATGCAGAGCTTAGATCTGATCAGGTGGAAACGGGGTCACTTAGCTTCTTCTATAGCATGTTACCATGGCAGTTGAGCATCATATAGGCCTTTGTTGTAGTTTCACCATGTTGGCACCTCATTCTTGGATATGCCTGGTACTGCTCCTGGCATGTTCTCCTGCACTCCTCATTGAACCGGAGTTGTTCCCCTGACTTGAGGGAGATGGCAGAATGAGGGATATATCGGACTACGTGGTTACAGATTACAGAATTCAGCTGCTGCTGATGATGATCCACAGCGCCTCATGGATGCCCAGTTTGAGTTGCTAGATCTGTACTGAATTATCTAATTTATAACAATGATAATTGCCACAAAACATGTTGGAGAGTATCCTAAGTATGAAGATGTGATTTCATTTCCACAAGGACTGAACAATAGTCACTCCCACCAATACTGAATGGACATCCGCATCTGAGACAGGTAGATTAGTGAGAGTGAGGTCAAGTAGGCTTTACGCTCTTGTTGGTTTCCTCATCACCTACTGCAGGTCCTGTGTGGCAGATTATGCCCCTCAAGACTCAGCCAGTTCACTTAGTCATTGCGTTAGCAAACCACGCTTGGTGATGGACATTGAAATTCCCCCACCCAGAGCACATTCTATGCCTTTAGCACCTTCAGTGGTTCCAAGTGGTATTCAACATGTTACTGGGATGTTATTTGTATCATCTATAGTGAAGGCCGATGCAAAATACCGATTCAATTCATCTGCTATCTCCTTATTTTCCATTAACTCCACAGACTCACTTTGTTAACTCTTTTCTTTTTAAAATATCTATAGAAACATTTACTATCTGTCTTTATATTTCTAGCTAGCTTTCCCTCCCTCTAATTTTTTCCCCCCATATTAATCTTTTAGTCATTCTTTGCTGTATTTTTCATATTCTGTCCAATCTTCTGACCTGCCACCTATCTTTGCACAATTCTTTAAGTTTTATACTATCTTTAACTTTTTTAGTTAACCACAGATGGTGGATCATCCCCTTGGAATTTTTCTTTCTCATTGGAATGTATCTATTCTGTGTATTCTGAAATATCCCCTTGAATCCCTGCTACTGCATCTCTATTGACCTATCCCTTAACCTAAATTGCCAGTTCACTTTTGCTAGCTCTGCTTTCATGCCTTTGTAATTTCCCTTATTTAAGTTTAAAATACTAGTCTTGGACCCACACTTCTCTCCCTCAAATTTAATGTAAAATTCAATCCTATTATGATCACTACTACCTCAGGGCGCCTTTGCTCTGAGGTCATTAATTAATCCCATTTTGTTGCACAATGCCAGGTCTAGTTAGCCTGCTCCCAAGTTGGCTCCACAGCATGCTGATCTAAGAAATTATCCCAAAAACATTCAATGAATTCACCATCTACACTATCTTTGCCCATCTGGTTGTTCCAGTCTATATGTAAATTAAAATCCCCCATGATTACCGCCCTACCTTTCTGACAAGCTCTATTTCTTCTTTGATACCCTGTCCTACTACGTGATTATTGTTAGGGGGCCTGTATACCACTCGCACAAGCAAATTGTTGCCTTTATCATTCCCCAATTCCTCTAACCAAACCGCTTCTGTATCGTGAACTTAGGGCAATCTTCTCTATCGTGCTGTCATCTTTAATTAACAGAGCCACTGCATCGCCTTTTCCCAACTCCCTACCACGGTGTACCACACACTTACCCTCACTGGTCAATATACTCTTACAGTTCGATGCGTTGTAAGATTGGCCTTATCAGCAACCTTTTAAGTAGGGCCTGAGCCATTTGCTCACCATGCAAACTTGATGCTGAAATAGGCACAAAGACATCCTGCAGGATAATGGCTGCCCTTATCACATCATTTCACACTGTATATCATGCAAAATCATACAGTTCTAAAAACTGCCCAGTCTTCCTCAGATTACCCTGGAAGGGCAAGGTATCTCAAACATTTGAGCAACTGTTTCATGCTGTTACTGTGCAGTAGCAACGTGAGTGGTATTCGCCACTAACAGGATGCTGCCGTCAAGCCAAAAAGTCACTCAGCCTATCACACAAATGAGTAATGTTGCATATGAATTTCAGTGCCAGTGAGACATCAGGAATTTGGGCCATATGTCCGAAAGGCTAGCGGATCACATGAAACAGCATGTCCCTTTCCACTGTCTGCAACAAGCCTCACTACATTCATATCTGTAGAACTCTTCATGTTCCAATATTTCATTCTCCACCCAGCAATATCCAGAAGATTTTGGCTCACTGAATCGCACAAACCCTCTGCTACTTCACCACTGTAAGCTGGTTGAGTGAAGGCACTGAATCCCTGGGTGGTACTCATCAGCACTTTCCAGCGGGGGTCAACAGATAAATATCAGAGATGGGGGCTTCATCTAGTTTCTTTCTCTACCATCACTAACGTGCAGGCATTGAGGCCCACTCTACTGCCCGCCCAGCTAAAGCTAGTTGACTCAGTAGCACAGACAGGGCATCAGGCTCAAGATCATCCTTCCGATGCATGGCTCAGTAGTGCATTACAAATTAGATAGACTTGTATTTCTATAGCACCTTCCACAGCCTCAGCACATTCTTAGAAGTGCTTTACAAGTGCAGTCACTGCTGTAATGGAGGAAACCGTGCAGCCAATTCACACACAGCAAGCTCCCACAAACAACCATGAGATAATGACCAGAAAATTGGTTTCAGTGCTATTGGTTGAAGGATGTCAGCCAGGACATGAGGCATTACATTACCCCCCACTAGGCAACCAAAAAAGTTGCTATTACTTACAGGCAGAAACATTTTACTAAAAAGCTGATCATGCAGATACCAATGTTGGCATTAAGATAGTGGGGGTGTTAGGTGAATTTTTGTTTTGTTAAGCATAGGGTTGTTAGGACAGGGAAGATAAAGCCAATGTACGGTGCTGGATAAGGGAATCTGGATAAATAAATGGAGAAACGTTTAAAAAAGGAAAGCCAGCGTAGATGCAACAGAATGCCCTTCTGTGTCGCAGATAATTGACCATTTTGTTCAAGCACACAAAGGGTTAAGACTGGTGCTGTCAGCGATAGCATCTTTAAACTCAGAGTCAGCTTCAGATTTTCATCCTTCCTAACCAGTGCTCACAGATTACGAAGACATGAACGTTACAGAGCCCCTCCTGTGCGTTCCAGCACATTTCTGAGCTGATTTTACAGCGAGGGATGAGGTGAAGAGGAGTGAGAGAGGATGTGTGAATCTGATTGTTTGGGGCCTACAAAAGGGACAGTGTCTCTCCATGAAGGCTTTGGGAAACTTCCTGGCTCTAATGCAGCAACTCACAGAAAACATCTGTTCGATCTCCCATTCATTGAGGAAGGTGGAGATGATGGGGGGGAAGAGGTTCTTCTTTAACACCTTCAGGCCCAAAGGAGTGTCACTGCACCATTTCTAAAACATGAACCGGAGGAGGGAGCTGCCTTTGTGCCACAGTACAAGGATGTACCTATGGACTGTGCTCCCTATTTCAAACAGGGCGGGGGGAGAGTCACTGGGTGGTCTCCCGAGAGGTTCCCACTGGAAGAGGATGCGAGTCAGCTCAAGCTGTTGTCGCAGGGTCTACTCCTGCTCCTATTGTTTAAGTTCTCATAGATCAGCTTTTAAGTTTCCCTTAAAGGACCTATCTGGTCTGTAATCAGAAATCCAGTTTGCATGTAAGGAAAGACTTGCATTTGTATAAGTGCCTTTCATAACCTCCAGAGGTCCCAAAGTGCTTTACGGTCAATGAAGTATTACTTGCACTTTTGTAATGTAGGAAGTGCAGCAGCCAAGTTGTGCACAGCAAGCTCCCATAAACAGCAATATAATAACAATCAGCTAATCTGTTTTAGCGCAGTTGGTCGAGGGATAAATATTGGCAGGGCACTTGCTATTTTTTTGAATAGGGTCATGGGGTCTTTTATGCTCGCCTAAGAGAGCAGACGGGAACTCGGTTTAATGTCTCAAGTCTCCCTTAAATCATCTAACCGATTTCTAATAGGCCAACTCATTTACATTAAATTGTATTTCCATGGCCAGTTTACACAATTTTCTGGTCCGCTTTCCTCTTTTGCATTATCCTTAAATGACTTCTAATGTCCAGTCCCCTGATTCCTTGTACAGTATTTTAATTTTCTTTGTCACCAGGCTGATTCTGAGCTTCTTACCCTCTGTAATTTTAGGAATATTATTTCTACTCCTCACATATCCCTGAACGTATATTTATTTTCCCCCTTGTATTGCTTCCCGCTTAATCCCACACCCACAACTCTTCTCTTCAGCTCAACAATTTTTCTGAAGTACTGAACATCTGTTTCTCTTGGCCTTTAATACGATATCAAATCTAACTGTACATCATCAGTGCAGCCAGCAGGGCTCACCCAGTTGAAGCTTAGTAATCACTCCTGGTGGGTTACTAATATAACTCTCCATCTTACTTTGTTCAGGATTCGGAATCACTCTCTGTTTCATTCTGCGAGTGAGTGAGTGTAAGCGTGAGTGAGAATGCAACTAAGTGACAGTGCGAGTAGGCAAATAAATGTGCCTGTGAGTGTGTATAACTGTGCACGAGTAAGCACGCACATTTGTGAATGGGCGTGAATGTTTGTGTGTGAGTCTGTGCATATCCGCATGCTGTGTGCACACATGCCTGCAACACTGCTGACAAGGGATTGTTCTGTAACTATTATTGAGCAGTTGGTGGGTGATGGAGACAGATTAAAAGGGTTGAAGATAATAAGTTGTTCCTTTTCTGAACTCACCCATCCACCTTCCCGTATTCATGGTTTCCTCTCTCCTAACCTTCATATTTTTGTCCTTTCAGTTTTTCTCTTCACTTTGGTGAAGGTAAGTGCCACATTCTAACCTTGAGCTGGGCTGAAGGAGCTGTTCTCAGCCCCCAAGGTGGGGAAGGGGCGACTCTAATTGGCCATAGCTAATGCCCCAAAGCCTGATCTCTCACTTGGGATCCCTTGCTGGAAAATGCCAGTTGTAGACATGGACAGAAAGCGAAAATCAAGCACATCGGTGATGCTCCCCACAGTTGAAGAGGCTGCTGCCACTTAATATACATACAAGAATAAAAAGTATAGGGCTGTCGCATAGTGGCCATCTAGCCCTGTGCAACCACACCCAAGAAGGTTTTGAGCACTTTGTGAGATGAGATGGCAGGAAGAAACTCTTCTGCAAATATAGAGTAAGGTCTGTCTGTTCACAAGCACTCGTTTTGATACACAAGGAGAGCCAAACAGCGATTGGATAGAGATGGCCAAAAGCCTGGATTTGAGGCTGCTTTTAAAGGTGGTGTCACAATGAGCAAGGTGAAGCAAGGAGGGGTTCCAGAGAGTTGGACCAAAACAACAGCATGGGTGAGGCTTACATGGGCACAGGCCAGTACTCTGAGCTGGAGCAGGATGACAGAGGTACGGTTAGGTGGGGACCTGTGGAGAGACTTCTCAGTGTGAATAAGGATTTTGAATTTAATGCACTGAGAGCAGGGAACCAAGGACAGGGAGTGCTGGGTGAATGCATGCTAATGCATGAGGATTCAGGTGGCAGAGTGCCATACAAGCTGGAGTCTGTACAGCTGCAGGCAATAAAGCT
The DNA here is from genome assembly GCF_017639515.1 of Carcharodon carcharias. Taxonomy (NCBI): domain Eukaryota; kingdom Metazoa; phylum Chordata; class Chondrichthyes; order Lamniformes; family Lamnidae; genus Carcharodon; species Carcharodon carcharias. Next base: position 28,355,596 of record NC_054486.1, read on the forward strand.
ATGAGGTCAAGTCTGGAATGTCAAAAGTTCAATGCAAAGTGCACAGACTACTTGTTAAGAAATCTCAAAGTTGGGCCCAACATTTCTACCTGTAATCACTCAGTTTATTATTTTCATTAACTCCCACTCTTCATTAATCCATCCTACATGACAATACTACAACTGGTATGTTATTCAAAAGTAAGGGTTATTGGAAAATAAAAAGATGACGCCCTGGGAGCGTTTGATGGGACAGTGTGGAGAAGCTTTACTCTGTATCTAAACAGTGTTGTAATCACCAGATTGCTGAGCCATTGTACAGCAGTCTTAATTCTTCCATAATTCATTCTGTACTAACTAGCAAATGGTAGATATGACAATGTACAGGGCGTTTTATTTGTAATCAGTCTTGTACCTGAACTGTAAGAGTTTATTGGGGCAATATAAAAGGAAGTTTATTCATACTGTGCTTAACTCGGAGTGCTTGATGCTAATGCTGGTTGTTTTCTGATTTTATCTAAGTGCAAAAATTAATTCCAAAAACATTAACAAAAAACAAAACAAATGCAAACATGAGTAAACCCACAGCCTTGAAGTTACAATCATTAGGAAACCAATGACGTCCAAGGGCAGGTAATTGGTGCCGCAACCAAGTGAATGAATGCAGTTAGGTTTCAGTACAAGAAGATTGCGAGACAAAGTGAGAAAAGGTGTGCCCAAGGTTTTATTATGTCAGACTTTGCAAGATAAAATGGTCCCTACAGTCAACAACAACATCCATTTACATGGAATTATACAGTACGGAAGGATACAATTTGGCCCATCGTGCCTGCCAGGCCTTTAAAAGAGTTCTGCAATTAGTCTCACTCCCCTACTCTTTTCCAATTGCCCAACAATTTTTTCCTTTTCCAAATGCATATCCAATTCCCCATTGGCAGTGCATGACAATTCGCTGTGCTTAAAAACAAACCTCCTCCTCTGCCTCAGGTTCTTTTTTCAATGATCTTAATCTATGTCCTCTGGTTCTGACCCTCCTTCCAGTGGAAACAGCTTCTCTCCATTTACTTATCAAATTATGCTGTGCTTTTAATGCAAAAACTATCAGAAAGGTGTAAACAGAAAATAAACCCATTGAATTCAGGATGTAATGGATCCTTCAGTGCAGGACAACATGATACAGTGACATGTATGGTTGGGATGCCACAGATGGACTCAGGGACCAGTCAAGAGAAATGAGCTCCCCAACAGGTTCTACAAAGCCATCTACATCATAAAAATCTAGGTTCAATCACATGATCTGTGCTTAGTCAACAAACCTAAGCTGAGTGAACAACTACAATTGGCAAAAAAAACATGCATTTATAGAGCACCTTTTGCATTATCTCAACACACTTATCAGAAATAAACTCCAGGGTTCTTGCCCCATCAATGGCTTATATTGAAGAACGCATGACTAAGATCAAAGGTCACCCCTGGCTGTGGTCTCCCCCACGATTTGATAGCCTGCTGACACAATGCCTAAGCTTACTTTGGAACAACTATCATGTTGGGTGAGAAGCGTTTGTGCCCCTGAATGATCATCAAACCACAAAGGTCTGGAGAGAAGGTTGGAGGGGTCAGAAAAGTGGTGCAGATGTCCCATGATAATTGGCAGCTGGGAGAGAGTCTGTTCAACACACCAGTGACATGGTCACGCAGTATTGTGCAGCAACAGAATCTGGGCTCAATTCCTATCCCTGAGGCAAGTTTATTAGGAGATTTGGAAAGACTTTCCCCAGGCTTTTTCTGACAGCCCATCCCAGGAGCAGGCTGTTAGCAGTGTTCCTAGATGGAAGCCTGGAAGGGTGGCATACTTTCAAATAGAGGAGCAAGTCACACCATACATTTCAAGAAGCAATGATCATTTCCTGAAGTCTCCATTGGAATCTCTCAATCGTGATTAAGACCCTCCACTTCCTTTTCAACAACTTGCATGTATTGGACCTTAAACGTGGTAAAACGTCCCAAGACAGTGCAGAAGAGCAATTATCAAACAAAACATAAGGAAGTATTAGGATAAGTGACAGGCCACAAAGGTAGATTTTAAAAAGCAACTTAAAGGAAGAGCGAGGGGTGGACAGGTTTAGGGAGCGAATTCCAGAGTTTAGGACCCAAGCAGCTGAAGGTAATGTTTTCAATAATTCTACAAGACAAGTTATGCTAGAAAGAACTAGGGCGTAGCAGTGTTGAGGTAGGAAAGGTGCAGTAAGCATTGAGGAAGAATGACCTCAGACCATCAGGGTAAAGCAATAGGAGGAGTGGAGAAAACCAAAATATTCAGTGCCTGTTTTTTGCGACCAGCGAAACACTTTCTATGCCTCACTGAGGACCCTGAGTGGCAGAATACAGAAAAGGCAGCATTAAAATAGGTAACCTTGTGAAGGTCAGGAAAGCTGAATGTTTGTTTTACAATGGGTCCTGGGCCAAGAGGAGAGAACTAAATAGGTCCACCACTGCTCACAATACATTAGAGCCAATGTTTGAAATGCTGCAGCACACAGGGCAAGCAAATGTTATTTCAACTTATCTTCACAGATCTGTGTTTTATATTTATATCCCTCCCAACCTTGCATTGTTCCTGAACCAGTTCTCCTAGCTCTCTGAAAGCCGGAACGCCCTCAAGTCAAACATAAGGAAACCTACTTAAACTTCCAGAAAACAGCTGGTATTTCTCTCAAATCCCATCCCAAAAGAAATAAATAAGCAACATTTATTTGTCTGCCTAAGTTAGTTACATAATCATCAGAGCCTGGAGTGAGTGGCTCTGCTCTCCCTCATCCGCCTCAAACCCCTCCACCCAGCAACACACCACCTCAACAGTGGGAAGATAATGAAGTTAGCAGGTATACCAAGTCCAAACAATGGTGGCAAGTCTCGTGGTTGGAGCTTTAGATAACACTTGGCCCTTGCTATTTCATGGACTAGTGTCAATCTCCTGAGGGAATGGAGAGGAATTTTCCCAGAGCATTTTTTTTCGTTATTGGCCTTGGGTTTTTTTTCTCTTTTTTTTATGCCTCTCCCAATACAAGATTACAAAGCTGGAGGGCAGGATGCTCTAGCCATCTTGAGTGCAGGGCAGACTTGATAACCAGCTGGTCTTTTCCTGCTCATTGATTTCACACATTCAAAGTTTATCCACAATTGCAATATTCCAACACCACCACTTTCCCACTACAATTTTCTCCCCTATCTGTTTCCCCTTTATGCTTCAGCCAGCATCACTAGTTGCTGGGAGCCTGTGGTGTGATAAATGGCTGCTGCATTTCCTAAGAAAGTGACTATATTTCAAAAATACTTAGAATCATAAAATCTTACAGCATAGGAGGAGATCATTCAACCAACTGTTTCTCTGCCAGCTCTTTGTATGAGCTATCCAATTTAGTCTCCTGTCCCAGCCTTTTCTCCATAGCCCTGTAAATTAGTTCTCTTCAAGTATACCTCCAATTGCCTTTTGAAAGTTCCTTTCTGGTAGTGTGTTCCAGATCTTAACAACCCACTGTGTGAAGAAATTTCTCATCTCCCTTCTCGTTCTTTTGCCAGTTACTTTAAATTTATAACCGAAATCCACTTTCCAGAGAAAACAGTTTCTCCCTACTTCCTCCAACAAAATCCCTGATTATTTTGAACAACTCTATTAGGTCTCTCCTTAATCTTCCAAGGAGAACAATCCCAGTTTCTCCAATCTCTCATAATAATTGAACTCATCCCTGGTATCATCATGAAACACCTCCTCTTCTAGTGCTTCGACATCCTTCCTAAAGTATGCAACTTGATTGGTTGCAAGGCACTTTGGGGCATGCTGAAGTCATGAAGGGTGCTATATGAATACAAGTTCTTCCTTTCTTGCTCAGTATAAAGGTCTCAGTTATAATAATGTTATATACAGCACTCAGTATATGCATTGCAGTTGTAACACTGTTATATACACAGTTCAGTATATGAGTCTCTGTCATAGTACTTTGTTGTAAAGCACTTAGAAGACAGGGCTGACAGTTATTGGGGTGTACCGCAGAGTACCCTACCTGTACATAGCACTCAGTTATAAGACTCTCCTATACAGCAGACACTTTGTGTCCTCCTACACTCTAGTTCTTGCCCACTGCATTGCCATTTGATGTGAGTCCAGTACCATCTAGAGGCCAGTTTGTGATATGGCATCTAAATCTTGCAGTTCCAGCAAATGACTGGGGCACGCATGGAACCTGAAAAATTGTAGCAAAGGTTGTAGCTGTTCATTTTTTACTACATTGAATAGCTTGCACATTTATTAAGAATCAACTAAAAATCATTGCCAAGTAAAGTGAGATTAAAATAAAGTAATTGACCTGAAAGATTAACTCTTGTTTTTCTCTCTCTACAGATGCTGCCTGACCTGCTGAGTGTTTTGCAGCATTTGCTATTTTATTTCAGGTTCAAAGATCAGCAGTATTTTGCTTTTGACATTAAAGTAAACTGTGCGTAAAATGACTGCTGCAATTCTGACGTTACAACAGAATCTACTCTTCCAAAACACTTTATTAGGTCGTGAAGGGCGGTATATAAATGGAAGACTTTTTCTAAATCCATTTGAGAAGTTTGACTCCACCAGGTATTGCTCACATGCCCAGCTCAAAAGATCATCCTCATTAAGCATTACCTAAGTTCAATAAAATACTGAAATTTACTCACTGGAACAGATGGAAACCTTCACCCTCTTAGTGCTCAGATGCCTAAGGAATGAACATTGCTGGACCATGAAAACCGAGATGAGCTACTGGCCACATATCTGCATCATCACCAAGACTACCTATTCCCAGCTCAGTAACATCTGTCCCTGTTTCAGCTCATCTGTTGCTGACATCCTCATTCACACCTGTGTTATCTCTCAACTTGGCTATTCCAATATTGGTCTCCGACATTACACTGTCAATAAACTTGAGGTCATCCAAAACTTCACTATACATGTCCTAGCTCAAATCAAGTCCCATTTTCCCATCACCCCATTGCTTGCTGCCCTACATTGGCTCCAGGCTAAGCAATGCATCAAATTTAAAATTCTCATCCTTGTTTTCAATTCCTTCCGTGACCTCAACCCCTCCTTATTAATGTAATCGTCTCCAGTCCAACAGCTCTCCAAGATATCTACACTCATCTTATTCTGACCTCTTGAGCACCCCCGAATTTAATTGATAACTATCCCTTTTTCTGCTTCAGCCTTGAGCACTGCAATTTCTTCCCAAAGCCCCATCAACTCTCTAGCACACTTTCCTCCTTTAAGGTTCCTTAAAACTGATTTTTTAAATCAATTCGCCTTTTGTAGCTGTGTGTCAAATATTGCTTTATCTCCTTCTTAATCCCTCAAGATCAAGGGTGTTTTGCTTCCACTCCAGTATGATGGGTTTTGAATGGGTTTTGAAATGGCTAATAAGTCCAATGTGCGATCTGCAGACTCAGGTGGTGCTTGAAGGGTTGGGTAGGTGGGTTGTTTAGAGGTCTGACATCTCAATTTGGCCTCTTCACGTTCCTGACATAGCCTCTCAGGTGTTCAGTGTCTTCCCAAGTGAGTCTTCTCCATTTTGATCGGTCACAAGCCAGGGTCTTGCATGAGTCGGCGGGTATGTTTGACCTCTTCAGGGATGCTTTGAGGATGCCAGAGCAGTTGCCTTGGGAGTCTGGTGTCAGGCATTCGAATAACATGTACCACCCAGTGGAGCTAGTTTTGAGCGATTAGCGTCTCTATGCTGGACAAGTTGGCTTGGGAGAGGATGTTGCTTTCTTGCCACTGGATTTGGAGGATCTTGCAAAAGCACCGTTAGTGATACTTCTCCAGTGCTTTGAGGTTCCTGCTGTAGGTCGTCCAAGTCTTCAAAGCATATAGGAGCATGGAGATCATTGCTGTCTGGTAAACTATGACTTTAGTCTTGGGTTTGAGATCCTGGTCCTCAAACACTTATTTCCTTAGTTGGCCAAAAGCTGAGCTGGCACATCAAAGGCAATGATGAATTTTGTTGTCTATGTCTGCCTTCGTCGAGAATAGGCTCCCAAGATATGGAAAATGGTTCGTATTTTCCAGGATCTTGCTGTTGATCTTAATCGACCAGGGTGGGTGGGGGTCGGTGTTTGGCTCTTCCAACTACTGCTTTAAAGCACTCCTGTGAAGCGTGTTGGGTGTTTTCTTATGTTAAAGATCATAATAAATTCAAATTGGTGTTGCCGAATATCGAGAGAAATGCCCATGTCCTAACTTGCACCAAGTCCCATTTCCCATCATCCAATACTCACTGTCATACATTACTTGATTCGGAGCCAATGCATTGATTCTAAAATTTTCATCCTTGCTTTTAAATCCATCCATGTCCTCAACCCCTCACTATCACTGTAATCTCCTCCAATCCAACAACCCACTGAGATATCTGCATTCATCTAATTCTGGCCCCTTGAGGATTTCTTTAAGGCCTTTCAGAACCTCAAGCCATACAAAAACTTAATAGCCAATGGAGTGCATTTGAAGCATATCCACTGTTCTAATGTAGGAAACACAGCAGCCAATCTACACACAGCAAGAAAACTGCACAAACAGAAAAGTGATCATGATGAGATGATCTATTTTCGAGATGTTGGTTGAGGGATAAGATATTGGGAGAACTCCCCTGCACAGCTTTGAAATAGTGCCATGGAATCTTTTACATCCACCCAAGGAAGAAGGCCAGGCCTCAGTCATCTCATTTTAAAGATGGCACTCTAACAATACAGCATTTCCTCAGTACTGCACTGAAATGTCATCCTAGATTACTACTTTTGAAGTCTTGTCAGTCTTGTAATTTATTAAGCTGAAGTTTATGAATTGGGTTTCTTAAAATAGTGAGGAACACTGAGGCAGTAACAGTAGCAACAAGTTGAACTACAGTTTTCAGTAACTTACACCATAAAACTTGCAAGTGGCAGAACAGTAAAACACTTCACTAGCTACCAAACAACACTGAACTAGGACAAAAACAAAAATACCTGGAAAAACTCAGCAGGTCTGGCAGCATCTGCAGAGAGGAGCACAGTTAACGTTTCGAGTCTGAATGACCCTTCAGAATTAAGTAAAAATAGAAGAGAGGTGAAATATAAGCTGGTTTAAGGCGGGGGGCGGGGGTGCAGGGGGAGACAAGTAGAGCTGGATAGAGGGCCAGTGAAACGTGGAAATAACCAAAAGATGTCACAGACAAAAGGACAAAGCGGTGTTGAAGGTGGCACCACCTTCCAGGCTGACGCTCCAGTGCAGTACTGAGGCAGTTGAGGCAGTAGAGCACTGAAGGGGAAAAATTTACAGGGCTATCAGGAAACAGCAGGGGAGTGGGACCATTGGATAGCTCTTTCAAAAAGCAAACAGAACCACAAATATAGGCCGAAAGGCCTCCTCCTGCGCTGCAGAATTCAATGATTCTAAATTAGGTGCTGACTTTCATAGGAGACATTAAATCAACAACGTGTCTGCCATCTCAGGTATATGTAAAGGATCCCATAGCACTAGAGGGAAGAAGGGCAAAGGATTTATCCCTGGTGCCTTGGTTAATATTTAACCTTCAACCAACATCATTAAAACAGATGATAACATCATTATCACATTACTCTTTGTGGAACTTTGGTCTGTCCATGTTTCCTCCATTACAAGTGACTATACTTCAAAAAAGCAAGTTAGTTGAGCATAAAACATTTTGGATCATTCTGAGGTTGTGGAATGCATGATATAAATGCAAGCTGATGTTTATATCCCACGTTATCTTACTAGGAAAGGGGGTGATTGACAGTTCCATGCCCAGGTCAAGTAGTATATTGTGTGGCTTTTGGCTATTTCAGCAATAAGCTTTCTTAACCCATTGAACAGGTGAAGGCTTCATGTGTGGAACCAGTCTCACCTATAAACTTTATATTACGAACACTGGCCCCAGTTTTGTATCGTTAGGTAGTGAAGTGTTGTGTATTTTATTGTTCTGCCACTTGCAATTCTATGTTTTATGTTGTAAGCTAATGAAAGCTGCAGTTCAATTTGTTGCTATTGTTACTGCTTCAGTTTTTCTATTTAATAAAACCAATTCATAAACTTAGCTCAATAAATTACAAGAGCGACAAGATTTTAAAAGCAGTAATCTAGGACGATGTTTCATTATGGTACTGAGGAAGTACTGTATAGTTAGAAGTACCATCTTGAAGATGAGATATTAAATCGAGGCCACATCTGGCCTCAGGTGGGACATGGAGGTATTTAAACAGGAGGATGAAATCTTAAATTGAAGGCATTCAGGAACGTGGGGCCAGTGTAGGTCAGTTGCAGTTCTGGGTGCATTTAAGTTTACAGAGGATGGAAGATGGGAGGTCAACCAGGAGAGTGTTGGAATGTCCTGGAGTGAGAAATAGGTTGCTGAAGTTCAGGCGTTTCCAGGATTACCTATCAACAATCAGACAATACAACAGTAGGTCTGGCATTTTTGTTTTGGATTTCCAGCATCCGCAGTTTTTTGTTTTTAACAATACAACAATGCCTGGCTGTAAAATACCTGTTGATGGTAAACTTACCTTTCCTGGTGACTCTGCAATTGGCTGTGTAAACAGGTTCCAAATCCATGGCCAATTTTATGGCCCAACGGAGCCTGATGATGGTTGCATATTACACACCTATCCCTGCAGACTAGTTTGTTCTCATAATTAGGCCCAGACAGCTAGGTGAAACCCTGAGATTACCTTCAAACATCAGCCAGGCACGTGAATGTAGTCCTAACATCAAGAAGCCAAGTTTTGCAGTGAAGTAGTACTTCACAAGCCTCAATATTGAAAAACAATTGTAGGAATTCCCACAGCATCACAAAAACACTTAAATAATACCTGTAACATAGTAAAACATCCCAAAGTACTTCACAGGAACGTTATGAAACAGAATCTGACACCTAGCACATAGGGCGATATTTGGACAGGTGACAGAAAGCTTGGTCAAAGAGATAGGTTTTAAGGAACATCTTAAAGGAGAAAGATAGAGAGCCAGAGAAGTTTAGGAAAAGAATTCCAGCACTTAGAACCCAAGCAGCTGAAGGCACCGACTCCAATGCTGGGGCAAGGGGAGTGGGGGTACAGAAGAGGCCAGAATTGGAGGAATGCAACAAAGGTGTCGGTTCAGTGATGGTGAATAGCCTCGCACTTCAAACTCCCACATGAAGAATGGACACAGGAAGTGGATGACTATCACTCAATACAATTAGGAGGAGGAAATGGATAGAGGAGGAGACAAAATTCCCAACTGATAAGAATTATAAATGAAAAAATTCCCAACTGATAAGAATTATAAATGAGAAATTCAACCTCAAGAAGCTGTGGCAAGATATCCTACAGACTGCACACAGGAGATGGTAAAATGAGCACCCAAGAATTTGCAATGCACTGAATTGCATATTCACAACGAAGACAAGTTTGTTCAGTTTTGAACAGCTTACTCTGGTACTAAACTCATTTTTAACTATATATACTTCAAGGATCCTTACCATTTCACCCTCAACATCAATTATTTGAAACTAATAATTTCATTTAAATTAAAAACATAGAAATTGCTAGATGCATAACGATCAAGATCTGTCCAGTTTGCCATCGACCATCCCAGTACTAGTGACAGGATACAATGTCGATGGAGTTATTGACTAATCAATCTCTAGCAAATAGCCTACAATAGACCCAACCATGACATGGGACAAGGCAGAGAGCTTTGGACATTATAGATCTTATGACCACCTGAAAGCTCCCCTCACACAACAAAAAACATCTCTCACCTTGGAAGGTTATGAGGAAGAAGCTGGCATGAGAGATTAATTGGATAGCACTTTCAAAGAGCCCACACAGGCACAATGGGCTGAATGGCCTCCTTCTGTGCTGTAAGATTCTATGATTCTAACTTGTAATTGTATGGTGCCTTTAATGCAGTACAACATCCCAAGGAATGAGACAAAATTTGACACTGAGCTCATAAGGAAATAGTTTGGTCAAAGAGGTAGGTTTAAAAACAATGAAGAAAGGGGCCCAAAGAACACCACAAGGGCAGAAGAGATACAAGCGGCTGAAAGGATTACAAACATCAGACAGAACTCAGTACCTCCCAAACTTAAACGAGTGACAAAGTGACCGACCTACAGCTTGAGTGCGCTGAACAGGTTCATATGGACTAGGGGAAGGTTGTGTTCCTTTATTCAATTCATTCATTCATGGGATGTGGATGTCACTGGCAAGGCCAGCATTTATTGCCCATCTGTAATTGTCCTTGGGAAGGGGGTATCAGCCACCTCCTTGAACAGTGTGTGGCCATTCGCTTGGTGAATGTGCTGCTCTGAATTTAGAAGATTGAAATTGTCAGAAATGGCCAAGAGGATGAAGGCAGCCAGAGTCTGGTACTTAGCAGTTTGCTGCAGCTCCCTCAACCTGTACTAAATGAGCTGTTCATAGTCACTGTACTAAATAATCTTAGTCACCTCTTCCGCTCTGGATCACTAGTGGAAAAGGCTGCCACAGTTGAATATCTGGCCACATTCACCGACTAGGCTCATAAAGGGGGAACGATCCATTGCATCGGAAGGCCAACTGATGCCTCTACAACAGATTCCAGAAAAAAAGGACTAGGAAGCAGAATTGTAGACAAAATATAATTTCAATCTATTGGACAGAGGGGGTGGGACGGAGATAATGGGAAATCATTATTCAGTTGCAACACTCAGATCCTATCTGATAAAGTTTCACTGGAATTGTTAACGTCGGGTTAGTGTGTACAGACAAGCAGAAGACATCGCAGCATAAATCAGACAGAGCGGCAGATTGCTTCAAGTACATCCGGCAAAACAATGAAAATAAGAGACCTGACCTCCACAGCACAAATCAAAAGGGAAACAACAAACTCAGCAATGTCCCACAACTAGAAGAAGTTTGGAGTTAGTCACAAAGTTTGCGATAATACATAACTGTGCTCCTGTTTTTATCAATTCATTCATTGGATGTGGACGTAACTGGCTAGGCCAGCATTTATTGCCCATCCCTAATTGCCCTTGAGAAGATGGTGGTGAGCTGCCTTCTTCAGCCATTGCAGCTCATGTGGTGTAGGTACACCCACAGAGCTTTTAGGGGGGGAATTCCATGATTTTGACCTAGTGACAGTAAAGGAACGGTGATATATTTCCAAGTCAGGATGGTGAGTGGCTTGAAGGGGAACTTCCAGGTGGCGGTGTTCCCATGTGTCTGCTGCCCTTGTCCTTCTAGATGGTAGTGTTCATGGGTTTGGAAGGTGCTGACAAAACAGCCTTGGTGAGATCCTGGAATGCATCATGTAGATGGTATGCTCTGGTACCAATGTGTGTCAGTGGTGGAGGGAGAGAATGTTTGTGGATGGGGTGCCAATCAAGCAGGCTGATTAATCCTGGATGGTGTCAAGCTTCTTCACTTTCAGTGTTGTTGGAGCTGCACCCATTCAGACAAGTAGAGATTATTCCATCACACTCCTCATTTGTGCCTTGTAGATAGTGGACAGGCTCTGGGGAGTCAGAAGGTGAGTTACTTGCTGCAGGATTCCTAGCCTCTGACCTGCTCTTGCAGCCACAGTATATTTATGGCTGGTCCAGTTCAGTGTTTGGCCAATGATAACTCCCAGGATGTTGATATTGGGGGATTCAACGATGGTATTACCACTGAATGTCAAGGGGAGATGATTGGATTTTCTTGTTGGAGATGGTCATTGCCTGCCACTTGTGTGGCGCAAATGTTACTTGCCACTTGTCAGCCCAAGCCTGGATATTGTCCAGGTCTTGCTGCATTTGGACATGGACTGCTTCAGTATCTGAGGAGTCACGAATGGTGCTGAACATTGTGCAATTATCAGCGAACATCCCCACTTCTGACCTAATGATGGAGGGAAGGCATTGATGGAAGTAGCTGAAGATGATTGACCTAGAGCACAACCCTGAGGAGCTCCTGCAGTAAAGTCCTTGAACTAAGATGATAGACCTCCAACAAACACAACCATCTTCCTTTGTGCTAGGTATCACTCCAAACAGTGGAGCGCTTTCCCCCTGATTCCCATTGACTCCAGTTTTGCTAGGGCTCCTTGACGTCACACTCGGTCAAATGCAGCCTTGATGTCAAGGGCAGCCACGCTAACCTCACACCGCTGGAGTTGAGCTCTTTTGTCCATGTCTGACTCAAGGCTGTAATGAGGTCAGAAGCTGATTGGCCCTGGCGGAACCCCAACTGAGTGTCAATGAGCAGGTTATTGCTAAGCAAGTGCTGCTTGATAGCACTGTTGATGCCACTTCCATCATTTTACTGACAACCAAGAGTAGGGATGGTAATTGACCAGGTTGGATTTGTCCTGCTTTGTGTACAGGACATCCCTGGGCAATTTTCCACAATGCCAGGTAAGATCCCAGTGTTGTAGCTGAACTGGAATAGCTTGGCTAGGGATGTGGCAAGTTATGGAGCACAACTCTTCAGTACTATTGCCAGAATATTGTCAGGGCCCATAGCCTTTGCAGTATTCAGTGCCTTCAGCCGTTTCTTGATATCACGTGGAATGAATCGAATTGGCTGAAGACTAGCATCTGTGATTCTAGGGACCTCCGGAGGAGGCCGAAATGGACCATCCACTTGGCACATCTGGCTGAAGATTGTTGCAAATGCTTCAGCCTTATCTTCTGCACTGACGAGCTGGACTCCCCCATGACAGTTTGAGGAAAAAAACAAATTGTTGAATGCTCAAGTTGAGCATCTTGCTGCTGGGAGAGCAGCTCTTCCATTTCAGGCAGCCATTGTCAATATCAAACACTCACATGCCAGGTTTAGTGTAGATTAGATACAGAGTATAGCTCTCTCTACAATAACCAAACAAACATTCACAGGTTAGTTACAAGAGATAATAAAGCTCCCTCAACGCCTCTATATCATCAGTGCAAGACAAGATATAAAGGAATGAGGGAATATGGCAAGACCTATGTGCCTTGAAATTCTGATGCCCATTTTCTTAATTTAAAAATTTTCATCCATGTTTTCAAACCTCTCATACAAAACCAAAATGCTGCAGTTGCTGGAAGCTGGAAATAAAATAGAAAATACTGAAAACACCCAGCAGGTCTGACAGCATCTGCGGAGAGAGAAACAGAGTTAACCGCCCAAGAAAGTTCATCAAAGCACAATGTTAACTCTGTTCACTCTCCACAGTATTTTCTGGGTTTTTCTTTACATCCGTCCACGTACCCCTCCATATCTTTAGCCTCCTTCAGTCCCAAGACCCTCCAAGATCACTGTGCTCCCCCTATTTGGCTTCTTTCATTCCCGATTTTGTAACTGTTTCACCACTGGTGGCTGTGCCTTCAGCTGCATATGCACGAAGGCAAACATGAGAAAAGTATGGCCCACAGGTCACATCGTCGTACAGGATCATCTGATCCAGCCCACAGCAGCAGCGCTGGCAAACGCAGTGTACACCAAGTGCGCATGCGTAAATTCTCCTGGCACCGTGCCGATCGAAATCAGAAGCAGTGAAAAGAAAATGTTGATCCAGAGATCTTCAGGGGAAGTCCTTCAAGACCAAGGGAAGTACTTCCAGCTAAATTGGAGTTTGCCAATGATCAGAAGCAGAAACCAGCTTTTTTTTTGGGAAGTGCAGCCACCATGCTAAAGGGGTGAACTCACATGGAGAATGCAGTGAGTACAACTGTAATTTCAAAACTTCAACTTATTTTTAGGCTTTAATACTCTTTATGAAAAGTCACCTCTTGTGTAATTTTGCTTCCACATTTTTTTCATTGCCTCACTCAAGGGGCTGATTCTTGCTAAGGTTTGGTACAATGGGTGCTGGCAGCCCAGAATTAATACCAGGGGCCTTCAGGTCTGCATTGACATAGCAATGCCTTGAAGAGTGCCTTTATCCACCAGAATGATTACATATCTGTGACGTATTAAAACATATTTCAGGGGAGATTGTGGCCTAGTGGTAATGTCACTGGATTCATAATCCAGAAGCCCAGGCTAATGCTCTGGGACATGAGTTGAAATCCCACCATAGCATTTGGTGGAATCTAAATTCAATTGCTAAAATCTGCAACTGAAAGCTAGTAATGGTGACCATGACAACTATCATTGATCCTTGTAAAACCCCATCTTGTTCACTAATGTCCTTTAGGGAAGAAAATCTGCCATTCTTACCTGGTCTGACCGACATGTAACTCCAGACTCTCAGTAATGTGGATGACTCTTAACCTGAAATGGTCTAGCAAGCATATCAGTTGCAGGGCAGTTAAGGATGTGCAACAAATGCTGGCATTGCCAGCGATGCCCACATCCAATGAAACAACAAAAAAAAGTCCCGTCAACTTTTTACATTATAAATTCTTATAGCCACATCTATAACGGTACCAGGGATGTGAAAGTTCAGTTACGTGGGGAGATGAGAAAAGAAGTTGTTCGCATTAGAACTGAGAAAGTTAAGGGTAGCCTTAATAGTGGTGTTCAAAATCACGAAGGGTATTGATTAGGTAAATAAAGGGAAACTATTTCTGGTGACAGAAGGACACAAATTTAAGGTAATTGGCAAAAGAACCAAAGAGTAGCAGTATTGTAGACCCAGCAAAAAACTTGATCTACGATTCTGCTGGTGGACAAGGAAGGGACTGAAATGTCAAAGCATTACTGTTACCACCTGCTGCAAATCCCAAGGCATGTCTGACTGGAGGTCTCCACAAGCAATCTTGGTTAAAAATTTTGAGATGGACATTTCAGTGATCAGTTGTTCATGCACTTCTGAAAATTACTGTTCAAAAAGTATCTTCTGATCCTGCAAGAGGTTTAGATTTTTTAGGAGGGTGATGAATGCAATAGAAAGTGAAGAGAGTGTAGTTTTAGGTTAGGGTTTTGTGTTTTGAGAAAATTGAAAATTAGGAACAGATGGGTAACAAATTAGAGATAAAATATGTCATGTGGTTATTAAATCCCAGCTTTCAAAATAAGAAGCAATGAGAGGATACAGATCACTGAACTCCCCAAGAGGTGGTGACTGCCTCTGAAATGTGGTTTGGTCTCTCCACATTTTCTCTTTTCTTTACCAATTTTCCTTGGCAGTTCTTGCACAGAGATTGCTGGTCGAGACATTCAGGCACACATATCTTGGGATCATATTGTGGATCACTGTAAAGCAGCATTTGTATTGGCAAGGTAAAAGCAAAATACTGCGGATACTGGAAACCTGAAAATACTCAAATCTAAAAGTACCTGGAGATAATCAGCAGCTCAGGTAGCATCTGTGGGGAGAGGAAAAGAATAACAAAGGACTTGATGTCATTGTAAAGAGGGTGGCCAATTGCATCGCTCAATTAAGTCAAACAGGCATGAAAAGAAGGCTACATTTTTACGAACATATGGATTAGGTGGAGTAGACCATGCAGCCCCTTGAGCCTGCAGTGCCATTTTATAAGATCATTGCTGATTTGATTGTGGCCTCAACTCTCCTTTCTACCCGAGTAACCTTTGACTTCCTTGTCAATCAGAATCCATCTAACTCAGTCTTAAAAATATTCAATGAGCCTACCTCCACTGTTCCCTGGGGAAGAGAATTTCACAGATTAATAATCCCAAGAGAAAAAAATTTCTCATCATTTCCCTCATAAACCCTTTATTTTTAAAATGTCCCTAGATCTAGACTCTTCCATAGGGGAAAACATCCTTTCAGCATTCACTCTGTCAAGTCCTCTCAGGATTTTCTATGTTTCATCGCCTCTCACTCCTCTAAACCCAACCTGTCCTCATAAAATAACCCCTGAATTTCCATGAATCAGTAAAGCATTAACTGCTTCTAATGCAATTATATCCTTTCTTAAGCAAGGAGACCAAAACTGAACACATTAGTCTAGATGCGGTCTCACCTATCTATATCCCTTTGCTGGTTATGTCCTCTTCACAACTTACTCTCCTGCCTATCTTTGTGTCATCAGCAAATATAGCAACCATACACTCAGTCCCTTCACCCAGGTCTTTGATATAGATTGTAAACGGTTGAGGCCCCAGCACTGATCCCTGTGGCACTCCGCTTGTCACGTCTTGCCAAACCAAAAATTACCCATTCATTACTAGTCTCTGCTTCCTGTTAGCTGACCAAACCTCTATATCATGAGCTCTTATTTTGTGTGGTAACCTTTGATGCAGCACATTGTCAAATGTCTTTTGGAAATCCAAGTATACCATATCTATAGCTTCCCCTTTATCCACATTGCATCTAACTTTCTCAAAGTACTCCCATAAATTAGTCAAACATGATTTCCCTTTCACAAAACCATGTTAACTCTGCCTGATTGTATTAAGATTTTCTAAGTGCCCTGCTCTATAACCTCCAAGCATTTTCCTATGACAGATGTTAGGCTAACTGGCCTGTAGTTTTCTGCATTCTGTCTCCCTCCTTTCTTAAATAGCAGAGTTACATTCACTATTTTCCAATCTGATGGGAGCTTTCCAAAATCTAGGGAATTTTGGAAGATCACAGCCAATGCATCTATTATCTCAGCAGCCACTTCTTCACAACCCAAGGATGCAGGCCATCAGGTTCTGGGGGCTCATGAGCCTTTATTTCTAATAGTTTTTTTTTAGTATCCTTTCCCTGGTTATTGTTGTTCCTCCCTCCCTTTCACCTCTTGATTTCCAAGTATTTCTGGGATGTTATTTGTGCCTGCTACAGTAAAGACAGACACAATATAGATGTTCAATGTTTATGCCATTTCCTTATTTTCCATGATTAATTCCCAGACTCACTCACTGGAGGGCCAACATTCACCTCAGTTGCTCATTTCTTTTTTAAATACTTGTAGAAACTCTTACTGTTTTTACATTTCTGGCTAGCTTTCTCTCATATCTAATTTCTCCTCATTATTTTTAGTCATCTTTGCTGGTTTTTAAGTTCTGTCCAATTGACTTAACGCTAACCTTTGCAGAATTTTACACTTTTTCTTTCATTTCGATACCATCTTTAACTTTCTTAATTAGCCACAGATGGTACATCCTTCTCTAACAGTCTTTCTTTCTCACTGGGATAAATCTTTGCTGACTGTTATGATCTACCTCCTTAAATGTCTGCCACTGCATCTCTACAGTCCAACCCTTTAACTTAATTTCTGAGTTTACTTTGGACAGCTCTGACTTCATACCCTTGTAATTGCCTTTATTTAAGTTTAAAACACTAATCTTAAACCCACAGTTCTCACTGTCGAACTGAATGCGAAATACATGCTATAATTACTGCTACTTAGAGGCTGCTTTACTGTGAGGTCATTAATTAGCCCTATCTAATTGCGTATTAACAGATCTAGAATAGCCTGCTCTCTGGTGGGGTCTAGAACATGCTGCTCTAAGAAATTGTCCCAAAAACACTGCATGTATTCATCTTCCAGGCTACCTTGGCCAATCTGATTCATCCAAACTATAACTCTACCTATTTCTTACAAGCTCCCATTACAACTTCCTGTATACCCCGTCCTACAATGCAATTACTGTTAGAGGGCCTATAAATACTCTCAAGTGACTTCCTTGCTTCACTGTTTCATATTTCTACCCAAATTGATTCTACATCTCGATCTTTAGAACGAGGTAATCCATCACTATTGTACTGTACTCATTAATTAACAGAGCAGCCAGAGCGCACGGGGGCGAGGGGGAAAGGGAGCGGGCGGGGGTGAGGGGGAAAGGGAGCGCGCGCGCACGATAGTGTGTGTGTGTGTGAGAGAGAGAGAGAGAGAAAGTGTGTGTGCGTGATAGAGAGAGAGAGAGAAAGTGTGTGTGCCTGATAGAGGGATGGGTGTATGCGTATGAGTACATCAGTGCAAAATAATGAAGATATTAAAGTCTCACATAACAAAATAAAAGGGATCCAGTAAATGAGTATGAAAATGTGAGCGAGAGTCCATGTGCTTATATGTCTCATTAAAGAAAGGCAGAAACAGGGTTGTCTGTAATGCTCTCAGTCAAGTAGCATGACAACACCCACTACCCAGGCTCTCTCAGGCTAGCTGAGTTGGTGCTAGCAACTGCAGAATCATAACACAGGGAGGAGAAGAGTTGGGGGCTTGATGGGGAAATGATTAAATAAAATAGATAAATAAATAAAATCAAGCCACTTCCAAACAGTTTACCATTAAATGCTAAGTTGTGTGTTCTGGATTGTTCAACTGCACAAAAAATGAACTCGTGACACAGCCAAGTATTTCTGATACTCTGAGGGCTTGGACTCTCCCCAGATTGGGTTCCTTAAACAATATCGTGAACACCCTTCCAAAAAAAAAAAAAATGCCTTTCAATTAGGGGTAGAAGAACTTTATGATCAAATTGTACTTGATGCCTGCGCTTGCCAATTAATTTGGCAATCTCACTGGGACACGTTTGCCAGACTGAGCAGGAAATACCATTTCAAAAAGCAGGCTCAGATTCAAATGTATAAATCAAATTGTTCTTGCTCTCAGAAACTTGGATCAAAGGAAGAAGAAATCACTACAGACCATCCAACTAGCAAGAGGGCAACATTATAGCAGCTTCTCATCATTTCTCATCAAACAGTTCAAAGCCAACAACAAACGAAGTCAGAATCTTCCCGAAATTCCCATCCAATCCTTTTCTCCTCTCAGTTTTCTGACACCACCCATACCCTTCACCCGCTGGCATTGGCTTGTGTTGTGACAAGGTTTTGTCGATGTCGGCTATACTTCAGTTCCTTGACCAAGTGCCCATTGTTCACCTCGAGTCTCATCTGGGAGTTAGTACACATGGGGAAAGTCCAGAACAAGAGGGCGTAACCTTAAAATAGAGCTAGGCCACTCAGGAAGCACCTCTTCACAATAAGCATAATGGAAATCTGGAACCGTCTCCCCCAAAAACCTGTTAAGGCTGGGGATCAATTGAATATTTCAAAAATTGAGACTGCTGGATTTTTGTTAGACAAGGGTAGCAAATACCAAGGCAAGTAGTTGGAGTTAAGACACAGATCAGCTATGTCCTAACTGAATGGCAGGACAGGCCTGCAGGACCAAATAGTTGTTTCCATCCACATTTTCTGGTTGAGGTGACTGTCACCAACAATTGGAACACTCATTGATCTTTTATCCTTCCTCAGTCAAGAACCCTGAAGCTTTCATAGCAATTCTAACTCGTGCACCGGCCTAGGTTCAGCTGACAATATAGACCAGGGATCACAGTGTGAACTCTGTAGCTCAGATTCAGTCTGGGTGATGTACTTACTAACTCAACCATGAAGAGAACATCATTCATCTATGCTACTTCACATCTTTTGAGTTGATGTGCACTCTCTGTCCATAAACCTTACTTCCTGTTGATGCCATTTTTGGTCATGGTTCTACATCAATATTTTTCACTTTAAATTGCTTTGTCAATATTTCACATTTTAAACTGTGATGTCAACATTTCACACTCAATTTTGCAATGTCAACCATCATACTGTAGTTCCGTCATACTGTGGTTACTGGTTACTATATGGTCTGTAGAGCAACTTGCTGTGATCTCTCCCCCAACTCCAAATTATCTTGTACCTTATAAAAGCTTATATTCATCAACTGTGTACAATGCTCTAGGCAATTTTCTGGGATATACAGTTAAGACAATCTGAAGGATGATAGACACTCATGTGAAGTTGATGAGGGAAGCCCCTCACTCAGTTAAAAGACATGTGATGGTGTAATGTCAAAGATATTTGTAAATCAACTCATAACAAAACTGATGCAGGCACTTCCTCTTCCACAAAAGGATGATGAGCCCTCTTCACAAGACATATTGCAAGTAACTCCATTATATTCATTAAACAAAACATGGAAGATTTTTAATTTATATCCTTCAGGCAATGTATACCCAAGAAGACAGCCAGATAAACTGTTGCCCTGCCTTCAGCAATCCCACTTCATACCTCACCTGTAAGAAATGTCACAGTCACACACAGGCTTTCCTTTCATTGTGGCCATGTTGCAGAGTAACCAACAATGTTGACTGAGAGCACAGTGGAGCATCACAGCACAGGGCACTGGATGACTAACACAGAGCACCACACCAATGCCTCTTGGGCTTTTATTTAATGCAGGGAGCTGTCATAATCTAAAATGCCTGTCTGAAAGTGTGGTGAAAGCAAATGTAATCATAACTTTGAAAAGAGATTTAGATAAATATTTAAAAAGGAAAGATATGTAGGGCAATGGAGAAAGAGCAAAGGAGTAAGATAGATTGGGCAGCTCTTTCAAAGAGCCAGCACAGGCATGATGGGCCAATTGGCCTCCTTCTGTGGTATATCATTCCATGACTAACAAACCTAAGCCAATAATTAAATTGCATTTTATGCCCGCTAACTTAAATTGGTTCCCAGTTAAGAATTCCCCAATTTTAAAATTCTTATCCTTGTTTCCAAATCCCTCCACAGACATGCTTCTCCCTAAACTTCTCTGACCTACTCCAGTCCTACAACCTTTTGAGATCTGTGCGTTCCTCAGACTCTGGCCTCTTGAGCAGCCCAATTTTAATCGTTCCACCATTGAAGCCCGAGCTCGGAGGCCCTAATGCCTTCCTAAATCCACCCTCCTTTAAGATGCTTCTTAACCTGTTTGACCAAGTTTTTGATAACTGCCTTAATAGCTCCTTACATGGCTTGGCATCAAATTTTGTTTGATAATGCTCCTGTGAAGAACCTTGGTTTGCTTTACTACATTAAGCGCACTATATAATTGCAAGTTGTTGTTGTTCATAAAAGAAGTACAAGATGATTACACAAGGCTATCCCATGACAAGTTAAAACACTCAAGTAACTTAACTGACAACTAACCAAGCAGGCAATGATTTCTAAAACACTTCCACTAGGGTTGTAATTTAACTAATTGTTAAGAGATGAAAACAGCAACTCCACAGATGCTGCCAGACCTATTGCATATTTCCAGCATTTTCTGTTTTTATTTCTGATTTCCAGTACTGTAGAATTTTGATTTTACAATCATTAAGAGAGTCTGTTATAGGACAGTCACCTCTGTAGGATGCTGCATACTGGCCCAAAGCACTTCAAAAGCTTGCCCTTGAACGGTGGGGCACAAACACACAATCCTTCCACCACTTTCACAGGAGTAAAAAGACAAGCCCTGCAGCTCCAGAGAAACTTAGGACTTGGTGTTCCCTGGGTCTTGTGAACAGGCATCGCAGACATGGAAGCCAAGCATCGTTCCTCCACAGTACTCTCACCTCAGAGTCAGAAGGTTATGAGTTCAAGTTCCACTTCAAAGGCTTGGACAGAACAGGCACAGCCAGTGCAATTCCGGGCGGGGGGGTTGGTGCTGCTGCTGCTGCTGCGTTGTTTGAGGTGCCACTGTTTGGATGGGGTGTCAAACTGAGGTCCTGTCTGCCCTCTCAGGAGGGTGTATAAAATCCCATGGCACAATCCTGAAGAATAGTGGTGTACTTCCTGGTATTCTGGCCAATATTTATGCTTCACCCAACGTCATTAACAAACAGATTATCCGGCCATTATTACATTGTTGTTTGTGGGGGCTAGATGTGTGCAAATTGGTACCCAATTTTCCTACTTAACAGCAGTGGCTGTGTATTAGAAATACTTCATTGGCTGTAAACTGTTTTTGGATGTCCCAAAGTTGTGAAAGGCATGATATGAATGCAAATGGTCTCTTTCTGTTATGGGGACTGGCACCATAAGGTAAAAGTGGCAGAGCAGTTAGGGATAGGTTCTGCATCAATACTACTCTCCCACAGTCTCATAACAAGCACCTTCAGACCCAAAAGAGGATCTATATCCTCCCACTCAGTGGGATCCAATAAAGCGTGATGCAGTCAGTTAATGCTAGGGGCTAATTATGGAGGCAGAGCACATGGCTGAGGTACTAAGTGAGTACTTTGCATCTGTCTTTATCAAAGCAAAAGATCCTGCCAAAGTCATAGTAAAAGAAGAGGTAGTTGAGATACTGGATGGCTTAAACACTGATAAAGAGATATTAGAAAGGCTGGTTAATAAGTAAGTCATCAGAGCCGGATAGGATGCATCCGAGGATGCTGAAGTAAGGGAAGAAATCACAAAGGAACTGGGGTCGGTACCAGGAGATTGAAGAATTGAAAATGTTACAGCTTTGTTCAAAAAAAGGGTGCAAGGATAAGCCCTGCAACCACAGGCCTGTCTGTTTAACCTCAATGGTGTGAAAATCTTTAGAAACAATCATCCGTGTCAAAATTAACAGTTATTTGATTTGTTAAAAGGCAAATCATGTTTAACTAACTTGATCGAGTTTTTTGATGAGGTAACATAGAAGGCTCATGAGTGTAATGCAGTTGGTGGACAGGCATTTCCAAAAGAAATTTGATAAAGTGTCACATAATAGACTTGCCAACAAAATTGAAGCCCATGAAATAAAAGGGCTAGTGGTAGCGTGAAGTTGGCTGATTGAAAGGAAACAGAGAATAGCAAGTGAACAGTTGTTTTTCCATCTGGAGGAAGGTATACAGTGATGCTTCCAATGGTCAGTACTAGGACCACTGCTTTACTTAGTATATATTCATGACATAGACTGAGGTGTGCAGGGCACAATTTAAAACTTGACGGGTGACACAAGACTTGGAAATACTGTGATCTGTGGGAATAGTGATAGACTTCAAGAGGACAGGGTAGACAAGTGGCAAATGAAATTTAATGCAGAGAAGTATAAACAAAGATTTTAGGAGGAATAAGGCGACGAAATATAAATTAAAAGATAGAATTCTAAAGAGGGTGCAGGAACAGAGAAACCTGTGTACAAATCGCTGAAGTGGTTAAAAAGGCATACAGGATCCCGAGCTTTATGAATAGAAGCATAGAGTACAAAAGCAAAGAAGCTATAATGAACTTTTATAAAACTCTGGTTCAGCCTCAACAGGAGTACTGTGTTGAATTCTAGGCACCATACTATTGGAAAGATGCGAAGGCTTTACAGAGTGCAGAAAAGATTTCCAAGAATGGTTCCAAGCCAACAGGGCTTCAAGCAAGTAACATTCATGCCACACATGTGCCAGGCAATGACCATATCCAACACATGAGAATCCAACAACCTGTCCTTGACATACAATGGCATTACTATCATTGAATCCCTCACCATCAACAATTTGGGAGTTACCATTGACAAGAAACTTAACTGGACAGTGTAAATAATGTGGCTACAACAGCAGGTCAGACGTGAGGGTTTTGCAGAGAGTTACTCACCTCCTGACTCCCTAAAGCCTGTCACCATCTACAAGGTACAGATGGAGTCAGGAGTGTAATGGAATATTCTTCTGTTGCCTGCATGACTGCAGCTCCAACAACACACAAGAGGTTTGACACATTCCAGGATAAAGTAGTCCACAGGATCAGCAGCCCCCTCTTCTACCATCTTAAAAATTCACTCCCTCCACCACTGGCACACAGTGGCTGCAATGTATACCATCTATAAGATGCACTGCAGCAACTCATCAAGACTTCTTTGACAGCACTTTCCAACCCTCAACTTCTGCCACCTAGAAGGGCAAGCTGGGCCTGCAGGCACAAGGGAGCACCACCACCTCTATCTTCTCCTCCAAGCTACACACCATCCTGACTTGGATCTATATCCCTCACTATCAGAGTCAAAAACTTGGAAGTCCCTCCGTAACAGTACTGTGGACGTACCGATACACTACAGCGGTTCAAGAAGGTAGCTCACCACCACTTTCTCAAACGCAATTGGGGATATGCAATAAATGCTGGCCCAGCCAGCGATGCTCACATCCCATGATCAAATAAATTAAAAGAAAGTTATATGGATAGATTGGAAAAGCTAGGGTCGCTCTCCTTAGAAAAAAGGTTGAGAGTAGATTTAATAGAGGCACTCAAAATCATGAGGAGGCTAGGCAGTATAGACAGAGAGAAACTGTTTCCATTGGCGAAAGGTTGAGAACCAGATGACATCAATTTAAGGGAATTGGCAAAAGAACCAATGGTAACTTGAGGAAAAGCTTTTTTATGCATCGAGTAGTTAGAATTTGGAATGTATTGCACTGCCTGAGAGTGTGGTGGAGGAAGATTCAATTGTGATTTTCAAAAGGGAATTGGATAAGCATGTGAAGAGAGAAAATTTGCAGGGCTACAGTGAGGGGGGTGGTGGGGGGGAAGATGTACTAGCTAAATTACTCTTACAGACACCGTGCATCGGCACAATGGGTTGCATGGCCTCCTTCTGTGCTATAACCTTCTATAATTTTCTGAAGTTATTGGAGACAGTGAGATCCATCCAGTTTCAAGGTAAAATTGATTCCACATAGGAGAGAGCAGAAAATGACCCTCAGGCAAGAATAATGCCAAAACAGTTAAATACATCAGCGATATGCGCAGGTGTCCTCTGCCCTTGAACCATTCCTTAGGAGAAATTTGGAGGGTTCAAAGTGCAGGTGCAGTGCCAGAGAGAGAGACAACAAATAGAAATCTCAAGTTCCAATCTGTGCCAAATGTAGTATGAGCTAAAACGTGTTTCAATATTTATATAAACAGTACACAAAATTTTGGAAGTAAAGCTTTCATTATATCGACAGGGCTTTTCAGAGTGCACAGAGAGCTTTACAGTTTACCTAACAGCCAATGTGAATAATGCACGGGAACTTTAATCAGTGTGTGATCTTAGTATTTTATTTCCCCACCCCATGACATTTGTCCTGCATGTTGTGTGACAGAAGTACAACCACAGGGGCCTTGAATAGAATGCTAGCCCCTGGGTACAGGTTTGTTCTTGCCTCATCACTTTATTTTGCCAAGACAGTGAGCCTTGGCCAACCGTTAGATAGTGGAGGAAATTACAACTGAACTCAATCCTCTCCCAACCTTATCGTCACACACCCACAGCCACAGGTTGTCAACAATGGCTCAGTGGTAGTACTTTCGCCAGTCAGAAGGTCATGGATTCAAGTCCCACTCCTGAGACTCTCCAGTGGATTTAAAAGATCACATGGCATTTCTCATACTTTTGGTTTCTCAGGGAATCAAGGGATATGGCGGTTGGGCAGAAAGTGGAGTTGATGCCGAAGATCAGCCATGATCATACTGAATGGCGGAGCAGGCTCGATGGGCCACATACTCCACTCCTGCTCTTCTTTCTTTCGCTTTTAAGCATTTCAAAAATCCATAATGGTCTTTCCAGTGACCTGGCCAATACTTAACCCTCATTCAATATGATTAAAACAGTTTGTTTGTTACAAACATATGAACAAGGAGCAGCAGTAGGCCATTCAGCCCCTTGAACCTGCTCTGCCATTCAATAACGTCATGGCTCATCTGACAGTAACCCAAAATTTGCATCCCACCTATCGCAAATAACTTATCACCTCCTTGCTTACCAAGAATCTATCCATCTCTGCCTAAAAATTATTCAAAGACTCTGCTTCCACCACCTTTTGAGGAAAAGTGTTCCAAAGACTCTCAACCTTGAGTGAAAAAATTTCACCTCATCTCTGTTTTAAATGGGCGACCCCTCATTTTTAAACAGTGAACCCTAGTTCTAGATTTTCCCACAAGAAGAAACATCCTCTCCACATCCACCTTGTCAAGACTCCTCAGGATCTTATATCTTTCAATCAAGTCACTTCTTACTCTTCTGAACTCCAGGGGACACAAGCCTAGTCTGTCCAACCTTTCCTCATAAGACAACCCACCCATTCCAGGTATTAGTCTGGTAAACCTTCGCTGAACTGCTTCCAACACATTTACATCCTTCCTTAAATAAGGTGACCAATACTGTACACAGTACTCCACTTGTGGTCTCACTAGTGCCCTGAACAACTGAAGCATAACCTCCTTACTTTAGTATTCAATTCTCCTTGCAATAAATGATAGCTTTCTATTAGCTTCCCTAATTACTTGCCGAACTTGCCTTTTGAGATTCAGAGCTGTCTGTGGGAACTTTCTTTGCACAAATTGGCTGTCATTTTTCCTACATCACAACATTACATTTCAAATGTAAACACTCTGGGAGTTCCTCAGGTCATAAATGCAAGTCTTTCTTTCCTTATATACTTCAAGCAGGGGATTCTATTTTGTTTGAAACAGTAAACTGGCTTCAGGTTTCTCTCAATGTCATACATTGGCCATCAATTGCTGGCACATGGCTCTGCTTTGAGATGGCTCACACTAAAGCAACTCGAAATTCAAGGCTTTTTAAAAAATATTGGTTATGGGATGTGGGCGTTGCTGGCTAGGCCAGCATTTATTGCCCGTTCCTAATTGCCCTTGAAACGGTGGTGGTGACTACTAAAAGTACAGGCGTAATTCAAATAGGATTCTGGAAATCGGAGAACGAACCTCTGTGTCATAAATTATTTTTCCAAGCTGAAGAAGGATAGCATAAATGGTAGGAATAAGAATTAAAAATGCTGAAAATTCACTGCAGGTCAGTCAGTGTCTGAATGGAAAGAGACAAATCAATGCTTCAGCTCATACCCTACATCAGTTCAGCCAAAAAGGTCTCCAGTTGCATCATTATTCTCTTCTTTTCTCTTTCAGAGGCCAAATGGAATGTTGAATATTTCCAGCATTTCGCGTAGCTGTTTTTTGCATTTTTGTGTAGCTGCTGTACCATCAGTAAAGCCATGCATTCTGCCAATGGGATAAACAAGACCACCAGAGGAACCTCAATGAAGTGTGAAAGAATGAGGCTGAGACTCCATTTGCCAATGAAGCACAGCCCTCAACTCAGGGAAAAGAAATAACTTGTATTTATTAAGCATCGTTCACAAACTCAGAAAATCCCAAATCTCTTCGAACTTTTGAACTATAGTCACCGCTGTAATGCAATGAAGTCAACATCAAGGTGATCTATTTTAGTGATGTTGGTTGAAGGATAACTAGAACACTGGGGAGACCGCTGCTGCTCTTCTTTGCCACGCAAGTCTACATCAACCTGAGGGGAAGGCAGATCCTGAATTAATGCCTCATCCAATAGACAACACCTCCGACAATGCTGCACTCTCTATTCTGGGTTCTTGAAGTATCAATCTAGTTCATGAACCTACGCACTACTGACTCAGAGGATGACCAATGCAGAAAATGTAGATGTCACACTGATGTAATAGCACCACTTTTCCATTAAGGAAGTGTAAAAGGAACTGTATTTAACCAATACTGTTCCTACTTTGAGTGTGTTTGATGGGGCAATGTAGAGGGAGGTTCATGTTAATGTTGCAATCTTGTCACAATGAAGTGCATGCTCTAGTTTTAAGTGAGTGAAGCTGTTACTGATTGGGGATAGGTTAGAGCATTATTCTTAGGTATATATAAGAAATGGCTTCCACCTATGTTGGGGGAAGAAAATGGAAGTCTGTGCCTGTGTTATCTGGGTTTTGTGAATAAACTTGTGTTAAGGAAAGAATGGTTCCAGATTCCTCCTTTACTCAGTGAATGAGAAGTGAGCTAAAACACTTCATTCTAATCTGTGCCATACCAATCCTGGACAGACATGTCAACCCTCACGAATTTATCACCAGAGATATGGGGCAGGATTTTCCGGTCATCGGGCAGGCGGGCCCAGAAGTGGCCAGGAAATGGCCCAACATCCGCAATCAGCTCCGAGCCACGATTTCATTTAACGGCCAGCCAGCGTGAAAGGCGCGCTGAGAAGCTCAGCACTGCTGGGGTGGGAGCGGGAGGAGGGAGAGCACAAAAGTCTGTGCATGCACAGGAAAGCACACACTGAAAGCTCCCTGAAGGCAAAATTAAAGATTTTGAAAATCAGAAAAAAATGTCCCCACATAGGACTCACCCACATGAACAGCAACATAATAAAAATGTCAAAACATTTATTAATTGTCGGAAACCTCATCTCACCCGTGAATGAGGTTTCCTCAGAAATGCAAAGGCCACCCAGCCGATTTGCCTGCCTGCCAACCGTAAGGTTGGACGGGTAGCGGAAAATCGCTGTTAATTAATACTTAAATGGCCTTAATAGGCCTCTTAATTGTTGACGGGTGCACTGCCGACTCTTGTGTATGCCTGCTGACCAAAATATTGCGCGAGTGCACGATGACGTTGAGATGCCTGCACGACATCATTGCGTGCTATTTTACACCCGATCGGGTCAGGCACGCGCCCACCCACAGAACATAAAATTCTGCCCACGATTTTGAACTAAAATTCAGTTTCACTTGCAACAGGACTCTTAAATCTCAGGGCTTTTTTTTTTTTTACTGATATGGAAGGCTGTTTTCTGATGCCATAAATAGAGAGTCAGAGTCATTTACAGCACAGGAGGCCATTCGGCCTATCGAGACCATGCCAGCTCTCTATAGAGCAATACAGTCAGTCCCATTCTCCCATTCTACACCCATGGGCCTACAAGTTTATTTCTTTTAAGTGCCTATCCAATTTCCTTTGAAATCATTGATCATTTCTGCTTCCACCACCCTCGTAGGCAGTGAGTTCCAAGATCATTACCACTTTCTGTATATAAAAAAAAGTTTTTCCTTACATATATAATAAACTTCTTGCTCAAAACATTAAATCTGTGTCCCTTAGTCCTTGTACCATCGGCTATTGGGAAACCTGTCATAATCTTCCAATTCTCTATCAAGCCTTCCCTCAATCTCTTTTGTCCAAGGGGAGCAACCCCAGTTTCTTCAACCTAACCTTGTAGCCAAAATCCCTCATCTCTGAACCATTCTGATAAATCTTCTCTGCACCCTTTCAAGGACCCTTATATCCTTCCTAAGATGTGGTGACCAGAAATGGTCAAACCAGGCAGCCTTGATAAAGGCCCAGCATTACTTCCCTGTTTTTGTATACAATATCTCTATTAATGAAGCCCATGATCCCATATGCTTTGCTAACCATTCTCTCGATATGTCCTTCCACCTTCAAAAATCAAAGAATATGCATTCCCAGGTCCCTCTGTCCCTGCACACTCTATTAAGTCTATATTGTTTCTTCCTATCCCTTCTGCCAAAATGCATCACTTCACACTTCTTTGTATTAAATTCCATTTGCCACTTGTCTGCCCATCCTTCTAGCCTATGTCCTGTTGTAGTTGATTTGCATCATCCTCACTGTTTGCCATTTCTCCAAGTTTGGTATCATCAATTGAAATTACACTCTGAATTCCAACATCCCAGTCATTTAATGGTCCTAGTATCTTGGGGGGAAAAAAGCATTTACCACAACTTGCAGTTTTCTATCCTTCAGCCAATTTGTTATCCAAGCTGACACTGACTATTCAATGAGCCGCAATTTTGTTAACCAGCTTTTTATGTGGTACTTTGTCAAACACTTTCTTAAAATCCTTATAGACACCTTCCATTGCTTTCCCTTCATCAACCTTTTTTGTTAATTCATCTAAAGTCACATTCGCACCGACCCACCACCCTCGTCAGTCACTCCACATCAGGCATGTTCGGGATTGGGCCAGGGTTGTCCAAAACACAAGGTGCCTCTTGTGCCTGTGGTTGCCAAGTGTGAACCAATCTGGATAAAGTCAGTGGCCGGTGAGAGATCAGATTGCTAGTGGAAGGTAAGCTCTTTCAGATGGAAATGACAGCAGGAGCAGAAGTGCCAGAGAGAAGCACAGAGCGTGTATGGGCAGAGAAAAAAAGGATAAATCCCAAACCCGATTGTTTAAGGTGTCTGGACACCAAAAAGGGAGCAGATTTATGCATTGCGTAGAACAATGCCATTCTTCCGAAGACACATCAACTTGGAAGTTACCGTCGCACTGGTCATGTCATAGTGCAACAGTACTTCACTTAGCACATGAGTGGGCATGGATTGACTGATGGGAAGGCTGCAGGCAGAGGTGGGAGGACTGAATTGGGAGATGATTCTTCAGCCAACAGCAATGCAACCAGACCTCCTCTCCAGCTCAGGTGCACAGGGGTTAACTATAGCCTTACAACAGTTGGAGGCCAATCAGCGCCTCAAATCTGCCCTAGCCTTGGAAGTGTTGATGGGACAGTACAGAGGAAACTTTACTCAGCATCTAACTCACGCTGTACCTGCCTTGGGAGACACTGTTGCTTGCACTGGGTGCCTGAAATTAAACTAAAATTTTATTTTGAGCACTAACATAGCTCATGATGCTGAAACAAAATGCTCTCAAAAAAACGAGATCCCTTTTCCACCCTCAAACAAACAAAGCATCTAATCTGACAAATAAAAAAATTCAGATAAGGGGCTCATGAGATCTCAACAGTTTTGCTGTTATATTTCTGCAAGGAAACTTATCAGTGTATTCTGCAGTGCATCACGCAAATCAAGGTGCATCTGGTGGTGAAGGAACCAACATGAGGGAAGAATTCCCTTGATAGCATGGCTAGAAGTGACCACTCAATTTGATTCCATCCTCAGTATACTAAAGAACAAGACAAAAGTAAGGTTTGCACTTTTATAATGCCCTTCATGACCTCTGCATGTTCCAAAGTGCTTTACAGACAATGAAGTACCTCTGAACTGTAGCCACTGCTGTGATGAAAGGAAACATAGCAGCCTACTTACTTACTGCAATATCCTACAGATAGTAATGAAGTCAATGACCAGATGTGTTATTGATGTGTTATCTGTTCTAGTTATTTCAACAGGATCATCTACCACCGAGGAGAGCAAATCAGCAAGGTCAGAAGGCATCACCACTGCACCTAGCCCCAAGTATTCCCAAGTCACACACCACCCTGACTTGTACACATATCACCGCCCTTTCAACTTTGTGTCAATAACCTGGAACGCCCAATTTAACACCTTGTGCAGCACCTTCAACACAGTCTGCAGCAGCTCAGAAGGCCCACCCCACCTTGTAAGGGCAGTGTCTGTGATCTTGCCATCAGCCACACCCAAGAACGGAAATTGCTGCAATAATCACACTTAAAAATTTGGCATTTACATCTCATGTGCTATTGGTCATTTCATTTTTCAAATTGAGGGCAAGAGTCTTTCAGAATAAGACTGTGCTGCACAGACAAAGAGAAACATGTCAACGAGTTTGTGCAAATTTTTCTGAATACTTTTTAAAAATAAGATGCTAGTTCCTTTATTTTAAATCTTAAATTGAACAACCTATCAATTACATGAGAAGAAATGGGGCCTTTAACTAAAAGTAAGTTGGGACTCTGCAGGCAGCTATAATCTTTACAATGATCCACCTAAACAGAGTTGGTGTATTTGGTGACCGCTTTGGTGCCTTCGGAGATGGCATGTTTGGCCAGTTCCCCTGGCAGTGTGAGGCGCACAGCAACCTGGATCTCTCTGGTCAAGACGGTGTTGTGCTTGTTGTAGTGAATGAGGTGCGAAGCCTTGGAGGCAATGCGCTCGAAAATGTCGACAACGAAGGAATTCATAACACTCATGGCCTTGGTTGAGATCCTGGTGGAAGGGTGAACCTGGGCAGCACCCTACACAAGTAAGCGGAATGGCTCTGCTTGCGAGGTTTCCTCCATTGCCTGGGCAGCTCCTTGGTGATTTTAGTCAGTGACTGCTTCAACGCCTTGCACCCCAATTGCTGCAGCCACCACTTCAGGCATTCCACTTGACTTGGACCAACTCAAGTCAGCTCTACAGGCAGTTATAATAAACTGTCAGGGTGCACAGTTGGAAACTGCAGGGAAGGGATGTATGATGGGGAAATGGGGCTGTACGGTGGTGAAATGAGACTGTACGGTGGGGATAGAGGGTATGATGGGGACATGGGCGCATGTTGGGGGTATGATGGGGAAATGGCGTTGCATGATGGTGAAAAGTAGGGTGCTATCTAAAAGCATGATGTTTTATGGGGGAGGCAGCAATCATTAAATTTTCAGTTATATTCATATTTACTTTTTGTTCAGCCACAAAGAGAAGCCTTTTGAGTTTTTAAAAAACTTTTGGGGACTGAAAGAATTCTCTGTTACCCTGCCCCCATCCCAACACCTTCCCATTCATTGTCACTTTATCCTGACTACCTATACTGTTCCCTTACAGCCTTCAAAAAAGTGTCAAATGTACGAGCACAATAAAAAGACTTGCATTTCTATAGCACCTTTCACAACCTCAAAATATCTCAAAATGCTTTACATCCAATGAAGTACTTTTGAAGTGTAGTCACTGTTGCAATGTAGGAAATGTGATAGCCTATTTATGCACACAAGCTCCCACAAACAGTAAAATGATAAAGACCAGAAAGTTATCTTTAAAGTGAAATTGGTTGAGGATTAAATGTTGGGGAAGGACTCCCCTATTCTTCATTAAAATAGGATCATGAAATCGATTAGGTCCATCTGAGAAGGCAAACAACTCATCTGAAAAACAGCAATTCTGACTGTACAACACTCCCTTAGTATTGCACTGGAACGTCAGCCTACATTTTGTGCTCAAGTCTCTAAAGTGAAACTTGAATCTATGAACTTTTGACCCAGAGGTGAGTGTGCTATCAACTGAGCCCACAACTGACAATACCTGATAGCATAGCAAACCCACAGGATGAACAGAAATCCTTCTACTATATTCAGCTTACCATGTGTGCTACAAGCCCTAATATGACCTTGGTAGAATAAACACTTTCATGTGGTTTAGGATACATTATAAGCTAAAGAACAAATTTATTAAAAGTAACATATAAACAGAAGCAACAGATAATACAGGAGACTGAAGTAATTTTTTGAACTTTTATCTTTGCTCAACGCAAATTCTTTCATGATACTACACCGGCACCGGAATCCGTAACATAACTGATACTCATCATTTAACAGCCATGAGTCACCATCCCTCAGCCTGGTGGATGAAGAACTGATGAACTGGAGTCAAGCTCCCTGAGGTTTGCATCAACTTGCATTTATATAGCACACCTAACACAGTAAAACGTACCAAGGCACTTCACAGGAGCATCATCAAACAAAATATAACCGAGCCATGGAGGAGTGTAAAGAAGATATTTTTTTCTTGGACTGTGGCTTTAAGATTGGACTATGGCTTTAAAAACTACCATGGCTGCATTTTAAAAGAGATGTTCACTAGAGCAGGAAGAAGAAAATCTACAATGTTGCTATCTCCTGGAACAGTGTGTGCCAGTTTGGATAGAATAGTGCTGGAACGGAGACCATGTTTAAGAGGGAACTGCCCAGCAACGGTATTTTGACTGGTGGCTGACCAAGTGGCCATGTTCTGTGTGAGGATAGCGCAGATGATCAGCTCCTAGCCTGAAAAGAGGAAAGACCTGAAACTTCTCTCTCCTGTATTTTGTAAGACTCCAGTAATCCAGCCATAGTAGCTAGCTGGCTATTCCTCACATCGCTGTATCCTATTTTCTTTGAGAAACCCCAGTCAGGAGGAATAGGGGAAAAATCACCAGTAGAGACATTAAAAACAAGTTTCAACCAGAGAACCACAGACTGCAAGTGCTAGGTAGCTACCTCTGTCTGTTCTCAAACTGAACTGCTTGCTTTAGTCAGCAACACACGCAGATAAATGAAACAAAATAACCTTCTAACCAAGGCTTTACCCTGAACCCTCTATGTACCAGAGCATGCCATATTGTCAGTCTCAAACAAAAACGCAAACAAATTGTTTTATTTTCCACACAACTTTTTGATCTTTAACCCATGAATAACTTCTGTTTCTAACAGAGTTTTACTATCCCCTCTCGCAGAATTGCTGGCACTATTAAGGAAGTCTCTTGTTTCCAACCTGGTTTTGCCTTCTTTTGATCTGAGAACTCTAGGCATAATTTAAATCTTTTATTGAAGAAAAGGAAGTCCTTCTGGCTCTATTATGCTAGGACAGAAGACCCCCCTTTTGCTTATTGTTTTCGCACTCTACCCATGACCTTGAAAGATAAACATCGATTAGCTTTTAACAGCAATTAACTCCATGCTTGCTTGAATTGCATTTGCTTCAGAGTTGCTAATCAGTTTCTCAATCAGATGCTCCCATTTATCCACTGTTAAAACTTGAATTCCTAAGTCTAAAAGTTATATTCCAACACATATGAATTATGAACTAATTATTCACAACACCATGCGCTTTCACTTGGCGTTCAGCTACAGTTAGCAATTCTCCCTGATTACTCTTCCATCTCAGGAAACATAAGGACAAACTCCCAGGCATGGCTGTGTCTGGCAGAAAAAAAAAGAATCATAGGGACTTTTTTATTCCACTATTCACTCTGGCAAGACCCCCAACAGTAAGGCCACAATATTCCAAAGAGGTGATACATCCCTTGCACATGTGCACTATGGTAAAACCACACATGGATAAGCCAGTTTCTGGAGGGTAGAATTGTAGCCACCATCATTGGTCACCTGATGTCAATTGTCCAATGTTAGGATGTGGGGACAGGAAAGTTGGAGGTCATATGATGAATCATGTCAGAATATGGTCCAACTAGAGTTGCGAAGCCAAAGTCCAGTCCAGCCCATCCATTGGCATCCATCAACTTTGGTACATCAACAGTTTAGAAGCAAATTGAAAGCAATAACTGTATCTGTATTGAGTTTGGGCACGTGATTAGGGACAAAGTCAGTTGAATCATTTCCTGTCTAAATGCCTGCTAGCCTTCATCTTGCCTCACAGATGAAGGACGCTCTCTTGGCAAAGCAATGAACCAGAGCCTGATCTTAAGCTGTTCAACAAGATTGTACTCCTATTACTGAGCCTTTTCTCCATCTCTGCTCTCTCTTCTAGTTACGTGTGATACAATGTCCAACCCACATAGTTCTTGGGAAGTTGACACATTGATTCCACGATTGGCAAAATCTTAAGCCCTCACAGACCCCAGAATCTAACGACAAGATCAGAAGTCTTGCCAGGAGAACTTTGAAAATAATCAGACAGCTCTTCAAGTCTGTCTTACCATGACGGCTCAAAGAATTCTGATGTTAATCTCATAATTCTCCAAAGCACCCCTGGCAACATGGCAATGAATGATTATCCTAGAATAGGGTGTGCAACAGGATTTGCAGAATCATCATGAAACCAAAGTGACCAAATGCAAAATGGAATTAAAACCAATGCAATTGGGACACAGGTTAAGGGCACTCAGAATCAATAGCTTAGCAACAAGAAAATAAGGCCAAGAGCTTTACATGTGAAGGAGCAATTCTAAGATTCTACATTGTCAACGGTATAAACAAGAGGAGAATGGCCTAGATGATGCAGCACTTGGACAAGAGAAAGCCAGGAGAGAGGTAAAACACGGTTCATACAACACTATTACTAAAATCACAAACAGCTGCAGCACTGGGAATTTCATCACTGATAATCAGTGTCCCTCAGATGGTACAGGGTGAATAAGGAAGAACAGCTCTCTTTTTAATATAAGAGTTTTCTTCTTTTTCGTGTCAGAGGG
This sequence comes from Carcharodon carcharias, assembly GCF_017639515.1. NCBI lineage: Eukaryota > Metazoa > Chordata > Chondrichthyes > Lamniformes > Lamnidae > Carcharodon > Carcharodon carcharias. The sequence continues at coordinate 28,390,947 of NC_054486.1, forward strand.
GAATAAGGAAACTAACAATTGTTTACGTAATTAGTGGTTAGTTAGTTTTGATTAAGACAAGCACACAGTAATTGCATGGTAGTTTGTACTTTATTGCATCGAATGTATTCATTAAACACATTACCTTTGGCGAGAATATGTGATTTACATTTTTTTTAATTAACACAGCTTTGAAATAAACCATCATCACAAAAAATTTCCAAATAATTCACCATCTCAACATTGTAAATCTTTAACAAAAACAAAAATACCTGGAAAAACTCAGCAGGTCGGGCAGCATCTGCGGATAGGAACACAGTTAACATTTCGAGTCCAAATGACCCTTCAACAGAACTAAGTAAAAATAGAAGAGAGGTGAAACATAAGCTGGTTTAGTGGAGGGGACAAGAAGATCTGGATAGAGGGCCAGTGATAGGTGGAGATAACCAAAAGATGTCACAGACAAAAGGACAAAGAGGTGGTGAAGGTGGTGATATTATCTAAAGGAATGTGCTAATTAAGAGAAGAAAGCAGGACGAGCAAGTAAATCTTTTACACTTCCATCTTTTGTAGAAAGTTTCTCTCAGTTTCTGCTCCATCTCACTCACCTATCCCCACTGTCCCTACAGAACGAGTTGGCATCTTATTCAAGCTGATAGGTGTTTCCCAGGGCTGGGTACCCTCTCACTCTACTGCCTCATCTCATGGTCCCCATTCTCTATACGATGGACTAACGTGTCCGTACCCATTGCCCACAACACCCCCAGCAACCGCTGTGATAAGAGCTACTGGAATGAACACATATTCATAGGTCAGGGTTTATTGCCAACCACAGTTGGGTTTCAGATAGATAAATGGTTGTTGCTGAAGCTCCATTTCTCCTCCTGGTAAAAGAATTGCACAGTACAATGTGGTGCATGCCCATGCAGTGGTAAGGAGAGTGGCAGCAATGCACTCAAACATCTTAGGGGGAGTTGTGCTGTTCTGTCCATCAAGGGTTCAAGGTTGCCCTGGTCAGTTCTCTAACAATCAACCAGTGACCACCTTCTGATGAGGGGTGTTAGGGCAGGGCTTGTGGTATTGTTTAGGGCAAGAGTTAATAACAGTCTTTTGGGTTAAGTTGGCTCCAAAACAGCAGATCTAATAAGCAACTCTACGGAAAACCTGTTAACCACACTCCCGAGCCAGGCCAATTGACCAGCCATTATGGCACTTAAACGAATAGACTGGTCATTGAGGATTACCTTGCAAGCTAATGCCAATGCATAAGATGGTCTCAGCTGGGAAAGCGCCAGGTAACATACCCTTGCTTTTAGCTGAGAATAACCAGTGGAACCCCAGCTGTATAACTGGCAAGCGCTTGGCTGTATAACTGGCAAGCGCTTGGCTCTTGTCAACTTCTAGCTCTGAATCTTGTTCAGAAGGTAAAGGTTACTCAATGTGTAACTGTGCATAATTCCTGTTTATTCAGCAGGGTAAAGAAAAGGAACAGGCAAATAAATTCTGGGAAACATTTCTCATTTTATTGGACATCTAATGAGAAAAAAGCAGAGCACCTGAATGACGATAATAATCGCCTGATTCAATGGGGAAAATCTACAGATTTACAACTCCATGAAAAGAAACGGTCTCCTGCCTTTCATGGGATATTAACAATGAGTTTTATGATCGCTGATGCAGAAAAAGATCTATAACATGGATCCTGGTCTCAGTCCAGTGGAAAATTATTTCATCAACATAGCCATGTATTTCATTAAGTGAAGTTCAATTCTCGAGCACTATTTAATTCACTATAAATCAGATATCATCAAAAGGAATTTTTATTGCCCCATTAAATGTTGACTCAAACCAAATGGCCTTGAGAAGGAACTGCAATTCCATCTCCACTGCAATATTCTAACGTGAACTCGAAAAGGCAAAAACACATTGTGGGAGAGAAAATAAGTAATTTTTGGGTTGACCGATTAGAGTACAAACTCACTAGCAGAGATATGCTCAATAACTAGACACCTTATCTCCACTGGAGGTCACTTATCATTTAACAGCTGTGACTTTGATAATTCAAGTATTCTCAATAAACAAGGCAAATTGTTCTGTGACTTGTGCATCTATCTGTAACTTGTAATTACAGGCCAGTTAGATTCATACCTGTAGTATGGAACATTATTTTATATTTTATGTAAGAGTCTTTAATTATAGATGAAATTAACATGCATCTAGATAAAGAGCTAATTTCAAATGGGACAATCGAAGGTTGATAAGCCTCAAAATTCACTGAGGAGGTAATTGACATGACAGGGGGAAATGTAGTGTCCACAAAAACCTTTGAAAAGGTACCACATAAGAGAATATTAAAGAAGATTAAGAGGCTTGGTGTAGCAAAATGGATTAGAAGTCTATTAGAGGGGAGCATAGAGGAGTTAAAGACAGATTTTCCAGTGTGATTTGAAGGGGATCGTGGTGTCCCACAGGGTTCAGCTCTGGGGCCACTTGTTAACTGGATAGATAAATGGCTTGGACATTGGCGAAGAGGAAGTGGTAGTGAAATTTGCAGATGACACCAAAATAGGAGGAACTGTTAATTCTTCAAAAGACCAGAGGAAGCTGCAAGGGGAGATTGATAAGATGAGGGAATGGGCTAAGAAGTAGCAAACAGAATTCAATGTTCATAAGTGTGAGATGGTACATTTCTCAAAACTAATAATACTTGGAATAGAAGGGAGTCAAGTGCAATGAAAGAGCAGAGCGATTTGGGGATACAGGTTCGTAGCAAATCTAAACACAGCACTTCAGGTTGATGAAGTCATAAAAACAAATTTATAGAATTTGTGGTTTTATCACAAGACATACAGAATATAAAAAGTAACGACGAGCTTATATAAAACCTTTTCATAAGATCTCATTCATAGTAGTGTGTGCAGTATTAGGCTCCACACTACAGGAAGGAAATTGAGGCTTTAAAGGGTATACAACGCAGACTCACTAAGAAGCTACCTGGTATAAGGAAACAGAACTCAGAAGAAACATGAAAAATTGGGGCCCTTTCATTACAACAAAGCAAATTACAAGGCAATATTACAGAAATGTTTAAAATGATGAAAGGGTTGCACGGACAGGGTAGGCAGAAGTTGACTGAAGCAAGTGAGGGATCTAAAACAAGGGGCCATACTGATAAGAGATTAAACATTAAGAGCTTTAGAACAGAGCAAGAGAAACTTCTTAGTTCAATTGTGAGGTTGTGGAAAACAAAAATAAAAGTACCTGGAAAAACTCAGCAGGTCTGACAGCTTCTGCGGAGAGGAACATAGTTAATGTTTCGAGTTTGTATGACTCTTCAGCAGAACTAAGGAAAACTAGAAAAGAGGTGAAATATAAGCTGGTTTGGTGGTGATGGTGGTGGTGGCGGGGGTGGGGTGGGGGGGCCGCGAAGAGGAGACAGGGGCGCACACAAGCAGAGCTGGATAGAGGGCCAGTGATAGGTGGAGATAGCCAAAAGATGTCATAGACAAAAGGACAAAGAGGTGTTGAAGGTGGTGATATTATCTAAGGAACGTGCTAATAGGTGACATTAAGGGTAGAAAAGATGAGCAAGGTACAGATAGCCCTAGTGGGGGTGGGGTGGGGGGGGGGAAGGGATTGAAATAGGCTAAAAGGTAGAGATAAAACAATGGATGGAAATACATTTAAAAATAATGGGAAAAGAAAAATCTATATAAATTATTGGAAAAAAGGGGGATCGGAAAGGGGGTGGGGATAGAGGAGACAGTTGTGGAATTCATTTTCAAGGTTAACAATTGAGGCAGCAATTGTATCAACATTCAAGATAACGTTAGATAGATGGATGAAGGAAAAGATGATAAAAGGATAACGAAACAGGGCAGGTAAACATAATCAGGACCAAATGCTCACAAGGAGGGTAAATGCCAACATTGTCAGGTCAGGCTAAAGCACCCTTTCCCATGTTGGAATGTCACTTTGCCATTTTATCCGTATTGAAAATGTTACATTACTTCTACTTTCTCAATTTCCTTCCTATTCTTTGGATGCAATCTACCTTCTGCATCAGCAATGAATTAGCCCAGTCATCCAACATGGGAAGAATGTCATGGAAAATGTCGTGATCTTACATGCACAAGGCATGATACAGCCAATTTCCAGAATGCAAAGCAGCTAATTTCCCCTTCCTTAAGGCCAAGCCAGCTGATTTGCAGTTTTACAATGGGCTGATTACAATGGGTTGTTTCCCAAATGTCTGAAAAGCATTTTGGAAAATTCCATAATAAAGGCAGAATTTGATTAGTCACCATGTAAACCAAGGGACTTTTTAAAAAAAATTCGTTCATGGGATGTGAGCATCACAAGTCTAGCAATAATTGTCCATTCCTAATTGTCCTTGTAAAGATGGCAATGGAATTCCGGAATGCAACACCCAAAACACAAGTAAAGTTCTGAAAATCTTGTCATTAAAACTGAATTTGTCAGCTGTGGCTCAGCAGTCACACTCTGCCTCAGAGTCAGTAAGTGAGGGGTTCAAGTTGCACTCAAGGCCTGGATGTAAAATTCAGGTGGACACTCCAGTACAGTACTGAGGGAGTGCTGCATCGTTGGAGGTGCTGTTCTTTTCAAGGGATATTAAAATTGAGGCCCTATTAGCCTTTTCAAGTGGGCAAAAAAAAATCCCTGGCACGAATCAGAGAGGAGCAGGGCAGGTCTCCCCAGTGTTCTAGCCAATATTTACCCCTCAACTAACATTTAAATTATATGGTCCTTATTACATTGCTGTTTGTGGGATGTTGCCGTGTGCAAATTGACTGCCATATTTCCTACATTACAACAGTCATCACACTTCAAAAGCACTTCTTTGGCTGTAAAGCACCTTGAGCGCCATGAACAGCGCTATATAAATGCAAGTTCTTTCTTTGAATTGGACTTATTCAGCCCAAATAAATTAAAGGCCCTGCTTCAACAAAGGCAAAAGCAAAGAACATCAACACCACCAACATTAACAAAATAACAATTTGGTTAGAACACAGCAGCATTGGGGGAGCCAAAGATTGGTTTCAGAAACTGACAGTTAGGATGGGTAAAAGCTGTCTAGTGACCCCGTACTGAACACTGTCTATGTATCCACATAGTAGAAGAGAGGAGGACAGGGTTTGGCAGTGACACTGTTAAACTTTGGGCTTTTGCCCAGGATATTATCCTTGGGGCTGACACCAAATTCTGATTCAGTATCTGGGTAAGTATTGTTTGTCCAAGGGTTGAGCACAAACCTTTGTCATTGTATTCAGCTGACCAGATATATCACAAGACACGCCATGTGACCACCTTGAATAAACACCTTTTAAGGCCTTGTCCTACTACAAATTGCTGAGAGCTTGGCCTAAATAGCCAAGTGGTTATGGTACTGGGTTTGTAACCCCAAGATCAAGAGTTCAAATCTCACAATGGCAAACTATGAAACAATGTAACTTCATCTGAAACAGATGGAAACGGGTTTGTACTCGAAAGAGTTACAAGTTGCTGAGCAGGCTCGAGGGGCCCAATGGCCTACTCCTGCTCCTAATTCGTGTTCTTATGTACTGATTAACAATAAATTGATTAAATAGTAGCAAAGGCAAACAGTAGGTTTACAGTAACATACAGCAATTCTTTTTCAAAATAGAGAAAAAAACATTTGTGGTGTCTCCGCTACTTAAATCTCTAATAAAATTGGACCAGAAGAAAAGTCCCTGACGATAAGGATGCATTGAAGTTTCACTCTCAGCAGTGTTCTGCCTCTGTCTCCCTCATGACTTCAGTAGTACTGTACGTTCAACTGGGTAAAGGCTGCCAAATATGAATCACATTAGGTGGTTCCTGACAAGAGCTGTCCATCAAATGGGCCTCATGAGGACTCGAAACGTCAAATCTTTTCTTCTCCGCCGATGCTGCTAGACCTGCTGAGTTTTTCCAGGTAATTCTGTTTTTGTTTTGGATTTCCAGCATCCGCAGTTTTTTGTTTTTATCACAAGAATCATGCCTCACATAACTGACACAAATCTTTCATGATTGCAGGACAAAAGACAACCAAGAAATGTTTGACATAAAAACTGCAAACACCACTTCCACTTGAGTTCAAAGGCATTTTTCCCACCAGTCTGTCTGTCTCTAACAAAGAAGGTTGTCGAGCTGACAAAGAGCTAGACAGATGGATTGACACCTAAGCAAAAATGCATTAGGGAATGCCTTTAAAATTACATTTTGGAAGGGACTTGCATTTTTATAGCACCTTTAATACTGGAGTAATAAGATCCAAAGAATGAATTTTCAGACAAAATTTGACACAGCCACATAAGGAAATATTAGGAGAGGTGACCAAAAGTTTGTCAAAAAGGTGAGCCTTAAGGAGCATTTTAAAAGGAGGGGAAAGAAGTGGAGAGATTTAGGGAAAGAATTCCAGAACTTTGGGCCTAGACAGCTAATGGGGCATTTGCCAATGGTAGAATGATTAAAATCAGGAATACACCAGAACTGGAGCAGCGCCGAAATCTTGGGCGGTTGGAAGGCTGGAGGTTACAGGAAATCAGATGGGGCAATGCCACGGAGGGATTTGAAAACAAGGATGAAAAGTTTGAAAATTGAGATGTAAGTGGATTGGGAGCCAATGAGCACTGGGGTGATGAGTGAACAGGACTTGGTATAAGTTAGGAAACAAACAGCAGTTTCGGATGTGTTCAAGTTTATGAAGATGAGCCAGGAGAGTATTGGAGAAGGCAGCCATATTGTGCACTCAATTCAGCTTGAGAAAGCAACAAGCCAGCTTCCTGTACATAAATATGACATTTAGAGACCAAAAGCAACTGCAATGTTGGAAATCTGAAACCAAGCCAGAAAATTCTAGAAGCACTCAACAAATAAGCACCTGAACTTGTGGGACGAACAATCAAGGTAACAGCCTAAGTATAAAAATTCTCCATCACAACTGGAAGATATTATAAATGAAAAGGACAAGGGGAGGGGCAGGAGGAGGAAAAGAAATCAAATGATTTCCAAAGCACGAGTGGAAAACAGGAGATGATTAAATGGAGATCTTCAAGATAGTAAAAGGGCTTGATAGAATTGATGCAGATAATATATTTCCATTTGTGAGGAGTGTAAAACTAGGAGTGCATAAACATAAAATAGTCACTATTAAATCAAATAAGGAATTCTGCAGAAGCTTCTTTACCAAGAAAGTGGTTAGAATGTGGGACTTGTTACCACAGAGTATAGTTGAGGTGAATTGCAGATTCATTTAAGGCGAAACAAGATTAATGCATGCTGGAGAAAGGATTAGAAGGTTATGTTAATAGGTTACTTAGAATTACATAATATTTACAGCATAAGGGCAGGTCTTTTGGCCCAACAGGTATATTCTCAGGCTTCCTCCCTCCCTACTTCATCTCATACTATCATCACCCTTCTATTCCCTTCTCCCTTATGCACTTATCGAGCTTACCCTTAGATAGCTAAAACCAAGACTACACATGGTGGGGGAAAGTCAGGGGTAACTGAGAAGCCAAAATTGGAGGAATGGAGATTATGTGGGGTGTTGTTAGTGGGGATTTGGGGCTGGAAAAGTTAAAAGAGATATAGAGAGAAGGCCAGGAAGGGATTTGAACTCTGGGGAATTGAGAGTTATGCAGGTCAGTAAGCACAGGGATGAAGGGTTAGTGAGATTTTTTAAGGGGTAGGAAGTGGGTAGCACAGTTTTGGATGAGTTTAAATTTATGGAAGATGAAGGATGGGACACCAACTAGAAATAGCTGAGTCTGGAGGTGATAAGGGCATGGTTTAGATGAAATAAGGTGGAAGGAGGCTCATGTGGAGCATAAAGACCAAGTGATATAAGCATGAGACCACAGAAAGACACATTGAGTACACTCAAAGACACATTCCAAACAGCGTGTGTGAAAGATGGATTAAAAGAAAACATGGAAAATGGGCAATGTAGAGTAAGTTCCAGTGGTGCAGATATCTGATTCATGTGTTTTAGAGGTATAACTTTTAGTTTCAGGAATATAACTTTTAGGTTGGAGATTAAAGTGTTAAATATAAGATAAATGGAAAAGCTGATTAAGAAGCCAGTAAACAACATAACATGAATGCAAATCAAACAACCCTGGGTTAATTGCAGTTAGACAGTAACACAAGAAACACGAGCAGGAGTAGACCATATGGCTTGTCAAGCCTGCTCCACCATTCAGTGCAACCAGGGCTGATCTAGAGCTTCAATTCCATTTTCCTACCCACTCTCCATTTCCCTTAATTTCCTGAGACACTAAAAATCTGTCCATCCCAGCCTTAAACGTATTCAACAATGAAGCATCCACGACTCTTTGGGGTTAAGAATTCCAAAGATTCACAATCCTTTTGAGTGAAGTAATTTCTCCTCATCTCAGTCTTGAATGATTGGGCCCTTACCTTAAGACTTTGCCCCCCATGCTTTAGACTCCCCAACCTGCAGAAACAATCTCTCAGCACTTACCCTATCATGCCCCTTCAGAATCTTGTCAATTCAATGAGATTGCCTCTCATTCTTATAAACTGCGGAGAACATACGCCCAATTTACTTAGATTCACATCATAGGACAATCCTCTCATCCCAGGGACCAATCTAGTGAAATTTTGCTGGGCCGCCTCCAATGCGAGTATACCCTTTCTTAAATGTGGAGACCAAAGCTGCACACAGTATTCCAGATGCAGCCTCACCAAAACCTTGTACAACCGTAGCAAGACATCTTGATTCTTGTACTCCAATCTCCTTGTAATAAAGACCAACATGCTATTTGCCTTCCTAATTGCTTGCTGAACCTATATGCTAACTTTTTGCGTTCCTTGTACAAGTACATCCATGTCTTTCTCAACATCAACACTTATAAGTTTCACACCTTGTAAAAAACATTCTGCTTTTCAATTCTTATGACCAAAGTGAATAACTTCACACTTCCCTACATTATTGCTGGAAAAAGGGGTTTTTTGTCAAAACTTTTCTTCTTGCGCTCACCAGGGCAATTCGCAAGAATACCAAATGTAAAGGGAACAGCAATTTAGACTGTATGAGAAGACAGTGCTGATTGGGTTGGCAAGTGGACTCCGATTGGTAGAGGTGTTGCCATGGAGAATGCTCCAGTTGATGGTGGCTGACAGTTAACTGCCAAGCATTGTTTGAAACTTAAACCAGTCAGCTTGACCCTGATTAGTCAAGCCATTGCCCTGAGGAATGAGTTAGTGAATGGCTGTTACTTATTTTGTTTAGTTGAAACAGGTGCAATGTGTGTACATGTTCTTTCTGTCTACAAAGAACAGGCCCCCTGTGTATTAATATATGTAGCTTCCAGTACACGCAAATGTACCACACTGCGAGCCCAACTGAATCTTAAATTGGTTATCAGCGTAATTTTTAGCACATTGAGGATTATTTAGCAAATGTTACCTGATTGCAGAATCACAACTAATGTTGGACACTGTGTTTTGAGTTTTACAAGCATGGGCTGGTTAGGTATGGTCTGTACCTTGCCTGTTATGAACAACGGGAGGGGCATGCAGCTTGAAACGATCCGACAGTCTTTGGAACGTATGGCCTACATACCTAGCTTCACACTGGCACTGAAATTCATATACATTACTCATTTGCGTGGTAGGCAGAAAGTCATTTTGGCTTTATAGTCACCATTAACAGGATGCTGCCGTCAAGCCAAAAAGACGTTTCCATACAAAAACACACCTCTGCCAATCAGAATCCACTTCTCAACCAATTAGCATTCTTTTCTCATACAGTATAAATTGTTGTTTCCTTTACATTTGGTATTCTTGCGAATTGTCCTGATGTGTGCAAGACAAAAAACTTCAACAAAAATGTCCCTTTTTTCAGCAATACTCAAATTCTGTACTACCAAATGACTATTCCCCTACATTACACTCCATCTGCCATCTTGTTGCCTGCTCACTTAACCTGTCTATATTTCTTTGCAGCCTCTATCTTCCCACATACTTGGTATCATCAGCAAACTTTGATACATTCTCAGTCTCTTCATCTAAGTCATTAATATAGGTTGCAAATAACTGAGGCCCCAGCACTGATCATGCAACACTCCACTATTTACTGCCTGCCAACTTGAAAAAGCTCCATTTGTACCCGCTCTGTTTTCTGCCTGTTTACCAATCCGCTACCCATGCTGAAATACTATCCCCTACTCCATAAGCCTTTATCTTGCTTATTTAACCTTTGGTGTAGCACCTTACTGAATGCTTTTTGGAAATCCAGGTATACTGCATCCACGCGTTCCCCTTTATTCACCCTAGTTGCATCCTCAAAAAATTGTAACAAATTTGTCAAAAAGAATTTTCCCTTAGTAAAACCATGTTCTAATCATACCATGCTTTTCTAAGTGCATTGTTAAGACTTCCTTAATAATAGATTCCAGCATTTTCCCCACAACTGATGTTAGGCTAACTGGCCTGTAGTTTCCTCTCCCTTCTTTCTTGAAAAATGGAATACCATTTGTCAACTTCCAATCTAATGTGACTGTTCCCAAATCTAAGGAATTTTCGAAAATTATAGCCAGAACAAGTGTTATGATCCCAGCTGAGGTTACCCCTGGACAAGCCTGATCCCAGAGTGGAACCCAGCTTGATAGATCCTAAATTTTATTTTTTTGTTTAGACACATGAAGAATAGATACCGAACAAAGTCACAGGAGTCAGCTAATGAACTTATAACAAAAGAATAAAACATTTATTCAACAATTTGAACTATATTACAATACTCCTTCACTCACAACTATACCTTTACAGATAATATACAGATTTGAAAGGATAACACAAATCACAAAAGCTTATACTCTAATGTCCACAGTAAGTACACAGTCCATGTAAATCTATGGCCCCCTGACGTCAGACACACCACACTCTGAGACCAAGTGACAGATGCCACCTCAACCAGGTGCTATGGATCTCTCCTCAACTCCTCCCAGACGCTTGTCACACCATGAGCCAACTGGTCTCACTGCATTCCGTCTTTTACATTTGGGTTTGCAATCTCCACTCTCTAAGACTTCACCTTGGAATCTTCTCCCAAACCGACGCTTTCTCTCAAACGCCTTCCACAAAGGTTCACCTCCAGGGTTTCATAATCTCCATCCGATGTTCCTCTTCTCTGGGTCATCACATGCATTCGGGCTGTCTTCCATGCACCTTCTCTCACCAAATCAGCCGTCAACAGTACCACTGCTTCCCATGCCCACAGCAAAGAGTTACAGGCTTTATGCTGTCTCTTTGGACTTTCTTGCCTCCTGCAAGCTGTTCTTGCTTAAAATCTTTCTGCAGCTTTTGTCTCTTTAAATCTGAAGCTTGGAACCTTTCTCTCTGTCCCTCACTCCTAACTTAATTAACAGGACCTTTTCCAGGTTCCTGTTTACCCTTTGGCCAGAGGGTCTTCTTTCCCCTCTTCCACTCCCCTGGATTTTGGCGCCAATTAACAGCCAGCCAGTGTAAAACAAGTGCTGAATGGCTTAGCACTGCCAGGGTGGAGGCAGGAGGTGGGCGAGCGCTGAATTTAGTGTGGGCAATTGCAGAATGAAAGCTCCCTGAAGGCAGAGAGCTGCCTCAGGGGGGTAAAGAATTTAAAAGCAATAAATAAAGGGATTTTAAAATCTGGAAAAAAATGCCCATGCAACAGAATCAGTCACCTGAACATATATATGATAAAAATTCCGTTCATACAGTTTTTTTTTTAATTTCGTAATAGAAACCTCATCCTGCCCATGAATGAGGTTTCCTCAAAAATGCCAAGACCACCTGGCAAATTCGCCCGCCCACCAACCAGTACGTTGGACAAGCAACGAACAAGCTCCGTTAATTGTGCCATTAATGGGCTTAATTGCCCTTTTAATTGTCGGCAGGCACCCCGAGTTTGGTGCGCACCTGCCAACTGAAATATTGTGCGAGTACGTGATGGCATCTGGACGCTCGCCCGACATCATCACACACTATTTCATGCTCAAGCAAGTCGGGCCTGCACCCACACACACAACGAAAAATTCTGTGGCTTAGTTTTTCCAGTTAGTAACTAGGTGTTCGGATTTCTCTTTAAACGTTAACAGTTCCTACTGGGATTGTAACAGCAGGCAATTTATTTCAGTGCTCAGTCCCTTTAATTTTTTTCTGCAGTAATTTAAAAAGGGGCCAACTTGTGCATGGGAACTTTTGGATTACTCTACAGTTCAATGGGAACACTGGTGCAGACTATCAATCAGTATGGTGTTCTGAGAGAGGGTCGCCGTCGCAAGTCCTGACCATTCTTGCCACACTTATCCCACCCACTGAAATAAATTAACATTATGATCAGAAGTGCAATCATAGTACCAAACTCATCGCTCTCAGCTCTCTACAGATCAATGTTTCTTTTTTGATTCGTTCATGGGATGTGAGCATTGTTGGCAAGGGCAGCATTATCACCCATACCTAACTGCCCTTTAGAAGGTGGTGGTGAGCTACCTTCTTAAACCGTTGCAGTATGTGAAGTGAGAATACTCCCATTGGGCTGTTAGGGCTAGGGAGTTGCACAATTTCATCCCAGAGATGATGAAGGAATGGTGATATAATTCCAAATCAGGTTGGCGTGCAACTTGGAGATGATGGTCCTCGCATGAGCATGGTGCCTTTATCTGTCTAAGTGGTAGATGATGATGAGTTGGGAAGTAGTGCTGGAGAAGCCTTGGCAAGTTGCTGCAGTGCATCTTGTAAATAGTACACACTGCAACCAGAAATGATACCTAGATACCAAAAGACTACTAGTGCCTGTGTAATCAATAGACATGTCAAACAAACCAGTCCATTCAAGGATAGTCCTAAAGATATTGCTGTCAAAGGAAGCCAGGCTTCCAGTAATAGGCATTTCCTGATCACATCAAGGCTGATGCCAGACTGGCAGAGAAATCCACACTGTTGCTTATCCAAAAGGCTCCAAACTGCAAATATTTTTACATGCAAAAATCTTATGTTGTATGCAAGTGTAAATCCTTGGGAACCATAACGATAAACCTTAAAATGCATAATATTCCTGAAGTTAAGGAGCTGGAAATGTTCCATTGTTTTTGAGTCATAAAGTACAATTTAATTAACACAAAGAAGCCACTCCTACTGCTTGCGAGTGCCACAATGCATACCAAGTTAAGATAAATATATTCTTGGGTAATAAAATATGATTTTAGTGAACTATAAAAGATCTTGTTCAAATTGAAGGGGATAATGTTGCAATTCCATCTCTCTTTCAACCATAGATCCAAGATGGGTACTCAGAAGTGTATTCAACACATGGAAGATCCTTCCTCCCATCAGCTGATCTTTAATGTCTTCTGAGCTGATATTACTGCTATCTTATTACAGCATCAGAACCAGGCTACTACTGTTCTCTTCTTCCCCTCCAAACTCCACCACTCCCAGTTCCCTTATCTAGATATTTGGCAAAGTTATTTAACATTCTTTTAGAACCCTAAAAAGAACCTTGCCTATGAGATCAACAGTGGACCACATTCAAGATGAATTATCCCTCAGCACCATCTGCAACCTAATAGTACTTGTCGGTGCTTTTTGAAAAACAGAGTTATCTGAACTTGCTCTTCAAAAGCTATTTTCCCATATCTGGAACTAGAAACCTCCAAAGGATGTCTGGCTGCGGAACTGAATTCTGAAGCCAAGAATGTCTGCAACTTTACCCACGAGGGCCCTGTCATCCAGAGTGGTGGGGAAAGCTCGGTTAAGGAAGAAGGAAGACGTCAGAAGTGCCATTTTGGAAAGTGGCATCATCAGAACAGATGCGACGGAGGCAAAGGAACTGAGAGAATGGGATGGAGTTCTTACAGGAAGCGGGGAGTCGAGGTAGCTGTGGGAGTCCGTGGACTTGTAATGAATATTGGTGGACAGTCTATCACCAGAAATGGAGACAGAGAGGTCAAGGAACGGAAGGGGATGGACCATTTGAAGGTGATAGAGAGGTGGAAATTGGAAGCAAAATTGATTTAAAAAAATTTTCCGTGTCCGACCCATCTCCTTCGCCTCTGCCCTCACACCTTACCCTCCCTCCCAGAACCATATTAGGATTCCCCTTGTCCTCACTTTTCACCCCACCAGCCTCCACGTTCAAAGGATCACCCTCTGTTATTTCCACTAACTCCAGCATGATGTCACCACCAAACACATCTTCCACTCACACCCCATCAGCATTCCATAGGAACTGTTCCCTCCAGGACACCCTGGTCCACTCCTCCATCACCCCTACACCTCATCCCCTTCCCATGGCACCTTCCCATGCAATCCCAGAAGGTGCAACACCTGCTCCCTCCTCAGCATCCAAGGGCCCAAACACTCCTTTCAGGTGAAGCAGCACTTCACTTGCACTTCCTTCAATTTGGTCTACTGCTGCTCCAAATGTGGTTTCTTCTACATCAGGGAGGCCAAACACAGACTGAATGACCGCATTGCAGAATACCTCTGGTCTGTCGGCAAGCATGACGCAAACCTTCCAGTTGCTTGCCATTTCAACACACCATCTTGCTCTCATGCCCACATGTCTGTCCTTGGCCTGCTGTTCCAGTGAAACCCAACACAAACTGGAGGAATAGCACCACATCTTCCTATTAGTCACTTTACAGCCTTCTGTACTTAACATCGAGTTCAACAACTTCAGACCATGAACTCTCTCCTTCATCCTCACCCCCCTTTTTTTTTAAATCCCCTTTTTTCTACATTCATTTTTATTTTTTATCTATTTTTATTTTATTTTCCTTCATTTATCTGTGGTTTTATCCCCTTTTTTTAATCACCCCTTCTATCCCATTTTCTATCCTTTTTTTCACGGTCCCACCACTACCCCCATCCCATCCCCTACAGGGCCATCTGTTACTTGTTCCGTGATGTTCTTTCACACAATGCTACCCTTGTTCTGCTATTATTACATTCTGCTTTCTTACCTTCATGCCACTATCAGCACCTTTTTTAGCACTAACCATTACCATTAACACTCCCTTTGTCCTTTAGTTCATGACATCTTTGTCAATCCCTCCTTTGTCCCCACCTATCGCTGGCCTTCTATCCAGCTCCACCTGCCCCACCCTCCTTTAACAGTATAAATTTCATCACATTCCAACTTCTCTTCAGCTCTGAAGAAGGGTCATATGGACTCAAAACGTTAGCTCTGTTTCTCTCTCCACAAATGCTACTAGACCTGCTGAGTCTTTCCAGCATTTTCTGTTTTTGTTACAGGATAATGGGATTAGTTTTGGATTGTTCAAGCACAGAGTCAGCATGGACAGAATGGGCCAAAGTACCTCTTATTGCGCTTTTAGCTTCAACTGTTTAAAGGGAAAGCAGGTATTTGGAGAATAAGTTGAGTACCTTGGTTCTCAAACTTGTAGCAAGAAATTTAAAGAAACTACTGATGGCACCAAGAGGTACTTCAGCCTGAATTAAGTCTAATGAAGAGGACCCAATAGGCACAGGTTTTACCTATTGTGTGAACCCCTGAACTCTTTCAAAGGGTAAGATTTTTGTACTGTGCCCTGTAAGAGAGCAAAGCATTGGAAGGAAGAACACCGTTAAATTCAGAAGGTAACAAACATTCAACCAGGGCTCAGACAGAGAGAGACTCAAAGTTCATCAAAGGTACAGCTACACATCAAATCAAGATTCAGTTCATCAAGAAATTTTGTGAGCATTAAGAAATGGCCATTTACCAAAGGTTCACCATCTTCCTCCTTATCCAAGAAAGTAAACACAGAGCTTACTAATCTGTTTATTGTTTCACCCTTGCCTGGCACTGAACCTAATTATGCAGCCCTGTAAGTGGGATGTGACTTCAGTTCCATTTCTGTTTTTGGGTTTCCCAGTTCACTGCCATCCTGGGGCCCTTTTCCACTGAGGGAGGGATGTCCTGATTCTGGGATCTACTACGTTGACACCAGCACTATTGTGCAAGGAAGTCCAAGAACCAGGAGACCACAAGCGAGCAGCCAAAGAGAAGAAACAAAGAAATTAAGTCAACATATATAATCTCATACTTCAGTGATAATGCTCGTGTAGGTGCCAATCAACAGAAATTTGTGCACCCAAATCAGCACCACAGTCCCAACAGCATAAGCAAATCAATTGCAAGCCAGGCAGTATAGCTAAGGAGGACAGGAATCATTCTTACAAGATCATTAGATGGCAATGATGCCCATACCATGGAATACTGAGGTTACCATAATGCTTTCCAAAGACAAGGATCAAGTTTAAGACAAATGCAGCAGCTGTCAAGTCAAAAAGAACTTGCAGCTGGTGTTCTCGGCAAACAAAGCAAAACAAGACCCACATGATCAAGCCTGGTATGGTTTTAGTCGCTGGGACATATCCATAATTCAAGGCTTATTGCCAATCCCTCCAGGTTTGTAGACAGTAGTTAACCATTTGTAGATTTTGAGTTTGAGTTAGATTTCAACATTTCCAGCAAGTGGGAGAGAGAACAGACCTTCATAAATCCCGTATAATCTGGGTTCCAACCTAGGGCTCTTTAGAGAGTGTTATAAATCAGGCCAGTTGACTAATGGAGGAGGTGTATCAATAAATCAACATGTACCTCTCCAAAAGAGGGACTGGTATTTTCCTTTTTCCTCCTTTAGCCTTTACAAAGAGTTTGACTGCATTAGGTGTTTTGGCAGACTACCCCAATAAATGCAGTGCAGGGAATTCTCATGGTAGCACAAACATTCCCTCTATTTAACTTAAAAGAGTTTCTGAAGCAACCACCTCAGAAACAGGGGAAAGTTTGAAACAGTCCCAAACTCTGACAATTCACCATGTGTTCAACACGATACTACATATTGGTACATTTACTGAACAAACATTAATTACAAATAGGCTTCTATCAAGCTTCTCTACTTTCAGGCACACAGCAACATTTTTCAACTTGCTTGCCAAAGCTGTCAAGGAAAATTCAATTTGGAGCAAATACAACTTTGAGGATTCGAGCTTTTAAACTCTTGCCATTAGAAATATGCTCCTATAAATGTCAGAGCCCACTTTCACATCCACAAAATACCATATTTCCAACATTTCATGTCAGCATTTTTATTGGATCAGTTTTTCCTGCGTTCGTTTGTATCAGACACAGGTACATTTTTTCAGGAGAATGAGTTCAGTCACAGAACTCCTGGAATTTGAATCCAGCCAAGTGGAAGTAAATTAAGTTCTCTTCTCTTCCCGGGACCTTGGGTCTGAACTCAATATATCTCCCTTCGCTTTCACTAACCTGTGACGAGCAGCTTAAATTCCACTCAAACCCACAAGATCACTACAGTCAACTCTATGCAAAGAATGCTCAACTTCTGCCACGTTATTGCTTCAGCAATCATATAGCAAACAGGATCTGCCAAAGTAACAGAATCATCGGTTTGTATTTTATTGGGCACCATAGTACCTGGCCTTTCTCCCAAACACCCCCCCACCGCACCCTGACTTAAAGATCAGTAGCGAGCCCACCCATGAGCCTGACAGCAGCCTCCCATCAATTTACCGCTGGGAGCAGCATTAATTGTTTTAAGGAAGACTCTGCCCCATCTCGGAAAGAAGTCCCACCTTAGAGAGCTGCCGACCATTCGGATGGCCGGCGGCTCTGTAGTTCTAGCAGCGCCAGGTAGGAGTGGTGACCACTGCTGAGACTACAGGCAGTCCCTGCAAAGTAGACCCGGACTCAGATGTAGCTACAGGGTATCACCGGGACCAGGTTTACAGGTCCTGGTGAAGAGGATGATGAGGTGGGGGGCCTGGTTCTAGAGGTCAGGGGGGAGGGATAAAAGGGGAAATATGATCCGGGGAGGAGCACAATGCCTCCGATGGGCTCAGGGGGCCACAAAGATGTTTTGGAGAGGTACACGTACCATTTACCCGACACCAATCCGCACAGCTAAAGCTGCTGGGTTTCTAGCGGGGCATGGGCATCACCCCACTGTGGGTAAAATACCGGCGTGGCTTGGATGCTGTCCTTAAGTGGGCATTAATGGTGGGCAGATAGGCAGCAGGAAGGCCGTCTGCTGGATCTTACGATCCCCTCCACCTTCAAACCTGCCGGCAGGGAAGCTAGAATCTAACACATAGAATAGTTTGGTTACAGCACATAAGGAGGCCATTTAGTCCATCATGTCCATGCCGGCTCTCTTCAAAAGCAAGTCAGCTAGTACCACTTTCCCACCATTTCCCAGTAGCCCTGCAAATCTTTTCCTTTCAGATAATTATCCAATTCCCTTCTGGGAATTTTGGGGTTTAATTTTGGTGACAAGTCTGTTATGTGGCACTTTATCAAACACCTTATGAAAGTCTAAAACAAAAACAGAGTTACCTGGAAAAACTCAGCAGGTCTGGCAGCATCGGCGGAGAAGAAAAGAGTTGACGTTTCGAGTCCTCTTGAACCTTCAACAGAACTGAGTGAATATTAGGAGAGGGGTGAAATATAAGCTGGTTTAAGGTAGGGGGGGCGGTGGTTGTAGGGACAAGCAAGCAGTGATGGGAGCAGATCATCAAAAGATGTCACAGAACAAAAGAACACAGAGGTGTTGAAGGTGGTGATATTATCTAAACGAATGTGCTAATTTAGAATGGATGGTAGGGCACTCAAGGTATAGCTCTAATGGGGGTGGGGTGGAAAGACTAGCAGGGCATAAAAAATTTAAAAATAATGGAAATAGGTGGGAAAAGAAAAATCTATATAAATTATTGAAAAAAACAAAAGGAAGGGGGAAGAAACAGAAAGGGGGTGGGGATGGAGGAGGGAGTTCAAGATCTAAAGTTGTTGAATTCAATATTCAGTCCGGAAGGCTGTAAAGTGCCTAGTCAGAAGATGAGGTGCTGTTCCTCCAGTTTGGGTTGGGCTTCACTGGAACAATGCAGCAAGCCATTGACAGACATGTGGGCAAGAGAGCAGGATGGAGTGTTAAAATGGCAAGCGACAGGGAGGTTTGGGTCATTCTTGCGGACAGATCGCAGGTGTTCTGCAAAGCGTCGCCAAGTTTACGTTTGGTCTCTCTAATGTAGAGGAGACCGCATTGGGAGCAACGAATGCAGTAGACTAAGTTGGGGGAAATGCAAGTGAAATGCTGCTTCACTTGAAAGGAGTGTTTGGGCCCTTGGACGGTGAGGAGAGAGGAAGTGAAGGGGCAGGTGTTGCATCTTTTGCGTGGGCATGGGGAAGTGCCAAAGGTAGGGGTTGAGGAGTAGGGGGTGATGGAGGAGTGGACCAGGGTGTCCTGGAGGGAACGATCCCTACGGAATGCCGCTGGGGGGGGTGAAGGGAAGATGTGTTTGGTGGTGGCATCATGCTGGAGTTGGCGGAAATGGCGGAGGATGATCCTTTGAATGCAGAGGCTGGTGGGGTGATAAGTGAGGATAAGGGAGACCCTATCATGTTTCTGGGAGGGAGGAGAAGGCATGAGGGCGGATGCGCAGGAGATGGGCCGGACACGGTTGAGGGCCCTGTCAACAACCGTGGGTGGAAAACCTCAGTTAAGGAAGAAGGAGGACATGTCAGAGGATCTGTTTTTGAAGGTAGCATCATCAGAACAGATGCGACGAAGGCGAAGGAACTGACAGAATGGAATGGAGTCCTTACAGGAAGCGGGGTGTGAGGAGCTGTAGTCGAGGTAGCTGTGGGAGTCGGTGGGCTTGTAATGGATATTGGTGGATAGTATATCACCAGAGATTGAGACAGAGAGGTCAAGGAAGGGAAGGGAAATATCAGAGATGGACCATGTGAAAATGATGGAGAGGTAGAGACTGGAAGCAAAATTAATAAATTTTTCCAAGTCTCGACAAGAGCATGAAGCAGAACCGAAGTAATCATCGATGTACCGGAGAAAGAGTTGTGGAAGGGGGCCGGAGTAGGACTGGAACAAGGAATGTTCCACATACCCCATAAAGAGACAGGCATAGCTGGGGCCCATGCGGGTACCCATAGCCACACCTTTTATTTGGAGGAAGTGAGAGGAGTTGAAGGAGAAATTGTTCAGTGTGAGAACAAGTTCAGCCACACAGAGGAGAGTAGTGGTGGATGGGGATTGTTCCGGTCTCTGTTCGAGGAAGAAGCTAAGGGCCCTCAGATCATCTTGGTGGGGGATGGAGGTGTAGAGGGATTGGACGTCCATGGTGAAGAGGAAGCGGTTAGGGCCAGGGAACTGGAAATTGTTGATGTGACGTAAGGTGTCAGAGGAATCACGGATGTAGGTGGGAAGGGACTGGACAAGGGGAGAGAGAAGGGAGTCAAGATAACGAGAAATGAGTTCCGTGGGGCAGGAGCAAGCTGACACGATCAGTCTACCGGGACAGTTCTGTTTGCGGATTTTGGGTAGGATGTAGAAGCGGGCCATCCAAGGTTGGGCGACTATCAGGTTGGAAGCTGTGGGAGGAAGATCCCCAGAGGAGATGAGGTCAGTGACAGTCCTGGAAACAATGGCTTGATGTTCAGTGGTGGGGTCATGGTCCAGGGAGAGGTAGGAGGAAGTGTCTGCGAGTTGACGCTCAGCCTCCGCCAGGTAGAGGTCAGTGCACCAGACAACAACAGCACCACCTTGTCAGTGGGTTTGATGACAGTGTTGAGGTTGGACCTGAGAGAACGGAATGCAGTAAGTTCAGAGAGAGACAGATTAGAATGGGTGAGAGGAGCAGAAAAATTGAGACGACTAATGTCGCGCCGACAGTTCTCAATGAAAAGATCAAGCGAAGGTAAGAATCCAGAGGGAGGGCTCCAGGTGGAGGGAGAATATTGGAGGTGGGTAAAAGGATCCGTTGAACGGGGAGAGGACTCCTGCCCAAAGAAGTGAGCACGGAGACGAAGACGGAAGAAGTGTTCAGCATCGTGCCAAGCCCGAAATTCATTGAGATGAGGGCATAAGGGTATGAAACTAAGTCCTTTGCTGAGCACTGAACGTTCAGCATCGGAGAGGGGAAGGTCAGGGGGTATAGTGAATACACGGCCGGGGCTGGGATTGGAAGATGGGGTGGGGACAGAGGGACAGGCAGGGGTGGAGGGTCCTAGATGGGTGTTGGTGTCGATGAGTTGTTGGAGCAAGTCTACGTACATCACATCAACCACATTACCCTCATCAACCCTCTCTGTTAGCTCATCAATCAAATTAATTAAACGTAATTTGCCTTTAACAAATCTGTGTTGGCTTTCTTTAATAAACCCACATTTGCCCAAGTGACCGTTAATTTTGCCCCGATTATTGCTTCTGAAAGCTTTCCTACACCAAGTTTAAACTGACAGACCTGCAGTTGCTGGGCTTATCTTTACGCTCTTTTTTGAACAAAATGTAACATTTGCAATCCTCCAGTCCAGCTGGCGACACCCCTGTATCTAAGGATGTTGGAAGATTACAGTCAGTGCCACTGCAATTTCCACCCTTCCCTCAGTATGCTCGGATGCATCTGACCCAGTCCTGGTGATCGATTTTAAGTAAATCAGCCTTTCTGATCCTTCTTCTTCATCAATTTTAGCCCATCCAGTGTCTCAAATGCTTCCTCTCTCACTATGACTTAGCATCTATCTTTACCAAGCCAGATGGTGCTGGCAAAGTTCTCATTTAATGTCTCAATCATGCCTCTTGCCTCCTTGCGCAAATCTACTTCTTGGTCCCAAATCGGCCACATTCCTCCTCTTACCACAACTTTTACTGTGTATATGCCAATAAACAACCTTTGGATTCTCTTTTATGTTAGCTGCCAGCCTCTTTTCATATTCTCTCTTTGCTTCTCTTATTTGCTTTATCAATTCCCTCGGAACCGTCTATACTCAGCCTTCCATAATCCACCTGACATCATAAGCATATTTTTTCTGCTTCATATTTTCTATCTCTTTCATCATCTAGGGAGCTCTGGCTTTGTCTGTCCTACCTTCCCCTCATGAGGGAAATTGTTTCCAAGCTATCCCCTCTTTAAAGGCAGCCCATTGTTTCGTCACAGTTTTGCCTGCTAATCTTTGATTCCAATTTACCTAGGCCAGATCTGTTTGTAACATATTGAAATTGGCTCTCCCGCAATCAATTATTAATACTCTGGGTTGCTCCTTGTAATTTTCCTTGCTAAATTAAACCTTATTATACTATGATCACTGTCCCCTAAATGTTCCCTTGCACTTGATCCATTTGACCAACCTCGTTCCCGAGAACCAATGCCTTCTTTCCTGTTTTACCAGAAACATATTGATGTAAAAAATTCAGGAACTCTTTCCCCTCTATCCTTTTGCACTGTTACTACCCCAATCTATATTAGAGTAATTATATCCCCTCATTATAACTATAAGCACCCCTCTAAAATTTCCTTGCAAACTTGTTCCTCTATAAATCTTTCTCACTACATGGTGGTCTAAATAGATTCTGCCCTTGATCTCTCCATAATATCCTCTTTCTCCAGCACTGCAATATTCTCCATAGTCAAAACTGTCATCCCTCCTCCTCTATTTCCTCCACTATCTTTCCTGAACACTCTGAATCCAGGAATATTTGGGACCCAGTCCTGCAATTTTTTTAAGCCAGGTCTGTTATCGTCAAGGGATCATTTTCCCAGATAGCTATCTGCACCTGCGCCTCACTAACCACATTGTGTTTTCACATACAAGGACAGTAAACCTAACTATAGACTTTTTTGCAATCCCTGTTAGTCTGAGCCCCTCGAACACATTATTTATTATCCTTGTGCTATCTCTCCTGATTCTTTGTACAGCATCTCTTCAGCCACTCACTCATCTGCTCTATTCTCCTATATCAAAGTAGAACTTAATGGCCACTTTTGGCAAAGGTTTAAGATACATTTTCCAGATGTAGCAATTCAAATGAAAACCTTTCTTACATACCTAAAGCTGATTTTAGGTATCAGTATAGCCTGGCAAAACATCTATACGAGTCTTAGGGCCACTCCTATAGTCTGCATTTGTTTTTAACCCATTGAGTATAAGTAGTACAGTTAATTTGAAAATATCTAGCCAAAGTTGCTAAACAAGCTCAGGTAAATAGCAACCCAGACTACAGTTCAAACAAAAGTCTGCCTGTAGAAACTTGTGCCCAAGAGCACCAATAGACAAAGCTTATTCATTACAAAATGCATATTATAGTATAACAGATACTAGCACAGGGAGTAATTGAGGTGAAAAGTATAGACGCACTTAGACAAGCATGAGGGAGAAGAGAATAGGTTAGGCTGATAAGTTAGATAAGGAAGGCTAGGAGAAGAATTAATCAACTGCACAGTCTCATGGAGATGAAGTTATAACCACCATCACACAGTCACATGTGCCAAGTGGATGATCCATTACAGCCTCCTCTTGGAGGTCCCTCCCATCACAGAAGCCAATGTGATTCACTCCACATGGTATCCAGAAATGGCTGAGCACACTAGAAACAGCAAAGGCTCTGGGTCCTGACAATATTCTGATTGTAATGCTGAAGACCTGTGTTCCTAAACTAACCATGCCCCTAGGCAAGTTATTCCAGCACGCATACGACATGGTCATCGACTTGACAATGTGGAAAAACTGCCCAACTTTATCCTTTTCACAAAAAGCATGACAATTCTATCTGACCAATTATTGCCTGATCAGACTGCATTGAATCATTAAAGTGCAGGGAGTCATCAACAGTGCTATTAAGCACCACTTGATCACCAATAACCTGGTCGCCAATCCTCGGTTTGGGTTCCACCAGGGCAGCTTGGCTCTTGACCTGATTACGGCCTTGTGCACACGTGGAGTGAAGTGCTGAATTCCAGAGGTGAGGTGCCCTTTATACCGTGACAGCATTTCACCAAACGTGGCATCAAGGAGCCTTAGCAAAATTGAAGCCAATGGGAATTGAGGGAGAACTCTCCATTGGCTGGAGTCATACCCAGCACAAAGGAAGATGCTTGTGATTTTTGGAGGCCAATCAGGACATCATTGCAGTAGTTCTTCAGGATAGTATCCCCAGTCCAAGCAACTACAGCTGCTTCAAAAATAACCTGCGGTCCATCATTCAGGCTTGGAGTGATAAGTAACGTTGGCACCACACAAGTGACAGGTCCTGACCGTCTTTAACAAGTATCTGACCATCTCTCTTGGCATTCAACAGCATCAAATTCCCCAACCATCAACATCCCACTGACCAGAAACTAAACTGGATGAATCATAAACTACAGGAGCAAGTCAGAGGCTGAGAATTCTGCAGCAAGTGACTCACCTCTTGATTCCCCAAAGGCACAGATCAGGTGAGATAGAATACTCTCCACTTGCCTGGATGAATGTAGTTCCAACAATATTCAAGAAGCTCAACATCATCCAGGAAAAAGCAACCAGCTTGATCAGCACCCCATCAACCATCTTAAACATTCACTCCCTCCACCACTGGGGCAACGTGGCTGCAGTCCGCACCATTTACAAGATGCACTGCAGAAATTCGCCAATGCTTTTTTTGACAGCATCTCCAAGCTCTGCAGTCTCTTATGTCTCAAAGAACAAGGGGAACAAGATGCATGGAAACAGCACCACGGGCAAGATCCCCTCCAAGTCACATACCATCCTGACTTGGAAATATATCACCACCGTCCTTGGAACTCCATACTTAACAACAATGTGAGTGTACCTACACCACATGGACTGCAGCAGTTCAAGAAGGTAGCTCACCACCACTTTCTCAGGGGCAAATAAATGTCAACATTGCCAGCAACACTGACATCCCGTGAATGAATAAAAAGAGGCTCAAATGGAGCATGAATGCTGGCATGGACTGGCTGGGCTCTGTTACCTGTCTCTCTGCTGCTTATTTTATGTAATGCTTTGATGGGGTATTGATTAGTGCATGCTGTGTAACCCTAAAATAGTAGAGATTCCTTTCTGATGAGAATCTGGCCAGCTCTGGGTACAGGATCCTTCGACCTTTGTTTATAAATCTTCAGCACATCTGTCTACATGAAACATAGTCCAACAGTGATAGATGCACTAAAAATATTCCAACTCTCCAACAGGCTGGCACCCATGAGGTTTACTGCACTGTGTTTGAAGCACAAGAGTTTTTAGTTCAAACATAATGAGCATCTTCACTTGATTAAAATATAAATCAGTGCAGTCCATTATATTTACTATGTGTGCTGCATTCATACCTGTGGTTACATTTCAAAGCATCAAACAGGAAGGAAATCTTGTTGGGACTGGTTTCAGCACCAATCCATACCGTAAACAATATTTTTTTAAAATTCCACAGCATTTCATTCCCCTTATGAATGGAGTGTACTTAGCTGATATTAACAGTCTAGTGAAAAGAACATTTCAAGTTTACACAAGTCTTCAAGTCCTCTAGATTCCTTACCAAACAAAGCAGCAGCTTTGGATAAAGCTTGATTAAGCTCAGCCACATTAGCCATCCAACAGCAGATCTGGCTGGACTATGTGGAGCAACATGAAGCCCTAATCCCAGCTACTGAAATAGCCCACTTCTACAACCTCCACTTGGAGCAGGCTAGAAATTAAAGATCACTCCCCAAATGCTTTTCTCCGCTGCCACCACCTCCTTAAACACCTCTCCTTCTGCCCTACCACCCTTACTTACAAACATGGATTTGTTTGTCACTAAGATTAAGACCATCCCATCAACAGCCTCTGCTACTTTCTTTGCACACCAAGCCACACTTCCCCATAGGCTTCCTCATACCCCAGAATCCTTAACGTTTTTCCATGTCCTATCAGGCCCTTCCTAGAGTTCATCTAGTCCAAGATGCACTTCCTGCTCCCTCAACTCCATTCCCACTAAACAAGGGCAATCCAATTTCTCTTCCTGGCCTCCATGTTACCTGGCTTTGTAAATGGTTTCTTTTCCGTTGGTAGGAACATACGAACAGGAGTAGGGCATTTAGCCCATCGAGCCTGCTCCGCCATTCAATTACATCATGGTTGATCATCTACTTCAATGCCACTCTCCCACATGATGTCATTAGTCTCCAGCAATCTATTGAGTTCTATCCTGAACATGTTCAACGGTTGAGCTTTCACAGCCCTCTGGGGTAGAGAATTCCAAAGATTCACCACCCTCTGAGTGAAGAAATTCCTCCCCATCTCAGTCTGTCATGACAATGGACCATAGTCCAGATTACTTACAAGTATATTGAACTTTTTAAAGGAAGACGTTTTTTTTTTAAAAGGACATACAAACAAAAACTGGCTGACACAATAAGCCAGCTTTAACCATTTGCTAGAAAATTCCTACGTGGATTACACTCGACCAACTAGCCCAGAGAACAGAATGTCGCACCTATAAAAGGTGTCAAGGTCTACTTCAGACAGACACTTCAAAAGAAGAGATGAAATGCAAAAATTGAACTGCAATCTCCTGTGGTTGCAAAGATAATGAAGGCTGATTACCATCTCAGCAGGAACACAAATCCTGCGAGTTATATCCCAGACTGTGGACATGATGTGAGTTGAAAAGAAAGCAGATCTAGGCGAAAGACATGTTTGTTTTTTCCCCTTCCAGGAATACATAAGAAAAGCAGTTAAAAAGCCAACTGCAACTCTAATTGTGTGTTCCAGGCCTGGTGTGCAAGGGTGTGCTGTGGAGGTCACAGCTGAAGAACATTAACTCGGCATTCCTGTGCTTGCAAGTAAAAAAAGTCCTCTCTCTCTTTTTCTCTCTGATTGCTGGAAGCAAGTCACAAGTCAGCAAAGGAAACAGGACAACTCCTTTCAGCTCACTTGCAGAACCAAGAACCTCCAAACCAACTGCCAAAACCAGCTCTACCGGAATCATCTAGCTAAACAGCCACAACATTTCACCATTTACTGCTCACGGTCAAACCAAAGACTGATTCATATATTTGTTTAACTTTTATTTGTGAGCTCAACTCTCAGTTCACGTGTGTATATGTGTGTGTGTGTGTTGCATTTTTATTATTTTTTTTCTCACATTTTAGTAACTAATAAATTCACTCTTCGTTTAACTCAAGAAAGACTGACTAAATTGGCTTCTTTTGAAACATAAATACATTTGGACTGGGAAAAGGTATCCACGAGGAAAGGGATCCTTTTTAAATTAACCTTGATGCGACCAATCTATTGGCATGAATAAAGAAGGGGAGGCAGTTCATCCTTCCTCACCCGGGTGCATAACAATTTGGGGCACCTCATCCAGGATCATAACAAATTGGGGGAACCTCGCCCAGGGACCAATCATAGCAAGACTTAAATGGCCTACCCCTTATCCTGAGATTATGTCCCCTGGTTTTAGAGTCACCAGACAGGGGAAACATCTCATCTATATCCAGCCTGTCACACCCTGTAACAATTTTGTAAAATTTTTGGTACTCCGTTTATCTCAAAACAACTATCATCACTTCCTTTCTCAAAAACCCATGCTAGACTCCTTGCCTTTGAAAGTCACTGTCCTATCAACATCCTCTTTCCCATCAAGTGTCCCTTAAATTTTAATCACCTCTCAGATCATTCAACACCCATCACAGAGTTGTTACAGCACAGGAGGCGGCTTTTCGGCCAGTCGTTTCGGTGCCAGCTCTTCGTAGGGACAATTCATCTAGTGCCATTCTTCACCTTCTCCCCATAACCCTGCATATTCTTCCTTTTCAGATAATAATCCAAATCTCTCTTGAATGCCTCGATTGAAACTACCTCCACCATACTTGCAGACAGCATGTTCCAGATCTTAACCACTGGTGGCATGAAAAGTTTCTCATGTCTCCATTGCTTCTTTTGCCAATTATCTTAACCTGTGCCCACTAATTCTGGATACTTCCACCTGTGGGAAGTCTTTCCCTGTCTACACTTCAGACCCCTCATGATTTTGAATACCTATCTAAATCTCTCATCTTTCTCTTCTCTGAAGAAAACAATCCCAACTTTTCCAATCTATCTTCATAACTGAAGTCCCGCATCCCTGGGACCATTCCCATCAATCTTTTCTGCACTCTCTCTAATACCTTCATAACCTTCCTAAAGTGCAGCACCCAGAACTGGATGTAATACTCCAGTTGAGGCCAAATAGTGTTTTATACAAGTTCAACATAACCTGCTGCTCTTGTACTTGCCCAGGATACTGTATGCTTTATTAACTGCTCCCTCAAGCTGTCCTGTGAGCTTCAATGACTTACACAGTTATACACCCAGATCCTTCTGCTTCGGCACCCCCTTTAGAATTGTACCCTTTATTTTATAAAGTCTCTCTGTGTTCTTCCTGCCAAAATGAAACACTTCTCTGCATTGAATTTCATTTGGCACTATTACTTCCACCAACTTGTACATGTCCTTCTGAAATTATACAGTACTCTCCTCACGGTTCACAATGCTTCAGATTCCTTTAATTCGCAAATTTTGAAATTGTGCCCTACACCAAGGTCTAGGTCATTAATATACATCAGGAAGAGTAAGGGTCCGACCCCTTCGCAGCTCCATTACAAACTTCCCTCCAGTCCAAAAAACATCCATGAACCACTGTTCTGTTTGCTGTCACTTAGCCAGTTACATATCAATGTTGCTAGTCCCTTTTATTCCAAAAGCTCTAACTTTGTTCACAAGTCTGTTGTGCCACACTGTATCAAATGCCTTTTGGAAGTCCATGTACACCACATCAACAGCATTATTTATCCTCATAAAACCTCTCAGTTACCTCTTCCTTTACCCAAAAAAATCAAGTTAGCTAAACACAATTTGCCCTTAATAAATCCATGCTGGCCTTCCTTAATTAATCTGTATTTGTCCAAATGACAAATAATTTTGTCCCAAATTATTGTTTTCAGAAGCTTCCCCACGATGAAGTTAAACTGAATAGCCTGCAGTTGTTCCTGCAACGCCTTCTGTGAGTTGCAGGTTTCCATCCGTCATAGCCCTAGCCAAAGTCACAATTGGCATTCTCTGCGATTGTGACCCTTGTGCAGTATTCCTCTTTGTCGTCAATATGTGTACAGCCCTGACACAGTTAATCACAGCACTTTCCTCTTCCTCAGTCTCTGCCTTGTCTTCCAGCTTAATGGGACTTCCCTCATTTAAAGACATTCTTAACACTGTGCACTTTCTCCAGCAATAGCTTCTCAGCTCAACCCCACATTGTTCCCTCTGGAGTCGCCCAAGGATTTATCAGACCCCTCTTCTTCCTCATCCATTTGCTATCCTTTGCTGCCATCAGCCACAGACACAGAGTTAGCACCCACTATCTGCTGGTGACACTCAGCTCTTAGATGAGCTACTGTGTCCTCTACCTAAATATTGATCAGACCAACAGCATCATCTCTAATGCCCACCATCAACTCCATTCCCCTCCCCAGACAATGGCTCAGGCTGAACCATGCAGCTCGTGACTTCCAAATCCTATTTCACAAGCTGAACTCCTGAGCCCTATATGCTGCATCAAAAAGAGTATCTACTACTGGATTCAAAACATCCCCCAATTTTGCCCCAGCCTCAGCCCAACTGCCACTGAAACACTCATTCACATTTTATCACTCAAGACTTGACTACTCCAATGCTCTCCTGACCATTTTTCGTCCTCCATAAACTTCAGCTCATCCAAAACTCCATTGCCCATACCCTCACCTGCAGCATCCTGTTCACCCACCACCCCTATCCTCAGTGATCTACATTAGTCTCAGTCTTCCAATGTCACAAATATAAAATTCTCATCCAAATATTCAAATCCATTCATTGTATTACCCACATCTTTAAACTCTTCCAGAATGATAACCCACCTCTCTCCTAAACTCCCTATTCTCTAACATCATTCAATGAATTTCCTTCTCTTTACCCCACCACTAGAGCCAGTCCTTCAGTTGCCTGATCCCTACATTCTGGAATTGCTTCTCCAAGTCCCTCTGCCTCTCCAACTCACTCCTGGCAATAACATCCTCCTTCAAATCCAAGCTTTCAATCCAAATGTCTGGTCACTACTACCAATAGCTCCTTCTTTGGCTTAGGGTACATTTTTTTCCCCTTATTCCTCCCTGAAGTGCTAATATCTTGTCAATTACATTGTTTACGGTATTAATTACCTTTGAGCACATACAAATAGGGGATAGCTAGGACACTGGGTGGAGGAGGAAGAGGAGAACTGTGACACTGAACATGTCAATAAACTCTCAATTAAGGAAAACTCTGTGTCTTGGTTTCAGCTTTGGCCTGGATCCTATCAACAAGATGAACTTTTGGATATTGTTACGCACCCTTCAAAAATTTCATAAAAACCTATTGTTTTCACCAAATCTTCACTCACCCTTCCTAACACAACCACCATGGCTCCTGTTGTTTATTTCCTGCTACATTCTGTAAAATTCACTGAGGTATTTCATATATTTAAGGACACTACATGAATGTATGCTTTGGTATGTAATTACGATATAAATTCAATTCTCTATAACAATAGCTTAATCTGCATACAATGCAAATTGGGCCCTTATTTGTACATTTCATGACTTCAGCTGTTCTGTAGTTAGCTGTGAGCCTTATAAAAGTAGAGGGTTCACAATCATTGTTGAACAATGAGATTCAAAAGATGTTTAAAATTTAAGCCCAATTCTTGAAACGTTCTTTAGCTCATAACATGTCCGAGAATATGAAGAGGAAAGAAAACTGTTACACCATTAGTCACAACCGATAAAATCTTCCTCCACATTCAATAAATACCAAATTTCCTGACAAGGTAAAACCATCTGCAACATTTAAGAGATTAGTATCATAAGAGTCCTCATCTTAGTCAGATGCTCTTCTGTCTTTCTACAAATAGACAGCCATCTTAGTTCAGAGAAGGCAACTTAAGATGATAGCAAGGAACTTCGGCTGCACGGTAAAAAACAGGTTATGAACTGCACAGGGTGAGAAATAGGACAGAGGAACTGCAAGGTTCGCTTTTGTATGTGGAACACAAACTGCATTCAGTGAATGGAGTCAACAATATTCAAGTAAGTAATCTAAAATTCAATCACCAAATTATTTTTCCCAAAGCAGAACTAGAACTGGAGTTGGAAAACTGCATAGCTCAAACATTGAGATCAGTTGATAGCACCACAGCCCATACCATAAAAGCCTGAACCTTAAGATGTCAGGTGTCAGCTGTGGTCTGAGTCAGAAGGGCATGGGTTTCAAGACTCACTTCAGAGGCTTGGGCACAAAATACAGGCTGGCAACCTCAGTGCCAGTACTGAGGGAGTGCTGTAATGTAGGTGCCAATTTTCAGAAAAAAGATGTTAAACCAAAGCCCATCTGCTCTCTCAGATGGATGTAAAAGATCCACTGACACTATTTGAGGAAGGCCAAGAGAGTCATCACCAATGTCCTGGCCAATATTTATCTATTTCACAATACTCAAAACAAATTATCCACTCATCATCACATTGCTCTTTGAGGGTGCTTGCTGTGCACAAGTTGGTTGCCATGTTTCCTATATTACAGCAATGACGATACTTCAAAAGCACTTAATTGTCTGTGAGGTTCTTTAGGATGTCCTGTGGTCATGAAAAGTTCTATATAAATGCAACTTCTTTATTTCTTTTTATTGTTCAAAGCAGGATGAAAAGTGGAGCAGGAAAATTGCATGACTAAAGTGGTGAGGAAAGTTCACAGCTCCGAAGCCCTCATCAGCCTGAACCTTCAGATTATACAAAGGGAATATGGACGTTGCCCCTTGACACACAAGTCTGGATTTTACGGGCCACTGCGGAATGCCACCTATAGATAAAGTCAGTGGGGGTGCTCACCCATGATCCCAATTTAATGCTAGAAGCAACAGTAATTGCTGCTCCTGTCTTAGAAGGAAGCTATGCTTTAGAGGTTTGTCCAACAATCGGTTGGCCAGCAGCACTGTAGTCCCAGCAGCACCAGCCAGAAGCAATGGCTGTGGCTGGAACTACAGGCAGTCCCACCATGCTGAGGAGCCCAGGTAAGTATGCAGTCGGAAGTCTCAGGAAGGGGGAGTTGGAGGGGTTCTGTGTGCCCACAATGAACATTCCCCCCCACCGCCCCCGGCAACCCCACCCTCCCAGCCCTTTGCCTGATACAGCCTGTGCTGCCAGGCTTCCCACTGCCATGGGTAAAAAAACTGGCGGTGGGCTGAGACCCCTAAGTTGCCATTCTTTGGCCACCATGGGCCTCAATATGGGGAGGCAGTTAGTTTAACGTCTGTCATTGGGAAATTGTTGGAATCCATTATTAAGGAAGTAGTTATTGGGGCATTTGGAAAGTCAAAATGCAATCCATCAGAGTCAGCATGGTTTTATGAAGAGTAAATCCTGTTTGACTAATTTGCAAGAGCTTTTTGAAGATGTGACAAGCAAAGTGGATAATGAGGATCCTGTAGATGTAGTATAGCCGGACTTCCAGAAGGCCTTTGATAAGGTGCCACACAAAAGATTAATACACAAGATAAGATCACACGGAGTTAGAGGTAATATATTAGCTTGGATAGAGGATTGGCTAACCAACAGAGATTAGAGAGTCGGGATAAATGGGTCTTTTTCCGGATGGCAAGCTGTAACTAGTGGGGTGCCACAGGGTTCAGTCCTTGAGACCCAACTATTTACAATCTATATTAATGACTTGGATTCAGGGATAGAAGGTGACACCAAAATAAGTGGGAAAGTAAGTTGCAAGGAAGAAATAAGAAATTTACAAATGGATATGGACAGGTAGGTGAATGGGCCAAAATTTGGCAGATGGAGTTTAATGTGGATAAATGTGAGGTTATCCATTTTGGTCGGAAGAATAAGGCGACTTATTATTTAAATGGAGAGAAACTTCAGAATGCTTCAGTGCAGAGGGACCTGGGTGTCCTTATGCATGAATCGCTGAAGGCTAGAATGCAGGGACAGCAGGTAATAAGGAAGGAAAATTGAATTTTGGCATTTATTGCTAAAGGAATAGAGTATAAAAATAGGGAAGTGTTGTTGCAACTGTACAAGGCATTGGTGAGACCGCACCTGGAGTACTGTGCACAGTTTTGGTCCCCTTACTTGAGGAAGGATGTAGTTGCACTGGAGGCGGTTCAGAGGAGGTACACTACATTGATTCCAGAGATGCGGGGCTTGTCTTATAAGGGGAGATCGGGCAGTTTATGCCTATACTCACTAGCGTTTAGAAGGATGAGAGGAGATCTAATTGAGGTATATAAGATGCTAAAGGGGATAGACAAAGTAGACGTGGAGTGCACGTTTCTCCTTCTGGGGCATTCTAGAACGAGAGGCCATAGTTTAAAGCTAAGGGGTGGTAGATTTAAATCAGAGAGGAGGAGGAATTACTTTTCCCAAAGGGTTGTGAATCTGTGGAATTCACTACCTCAGAGGGGAGTGGATGCCAGGACACCGAATAAATTTAAGGAGGAAATCAACAGATTTTTAATTAGTAATGGGTTGAAGGGTTATGGGGAGAGGGCGGGAAATTGGAGTTGAGGCCGAAATGAGATCAGCCGTGATCGTAATGAATGGCGGGGCAGGATCGAGGGGCTGAATTGCCTACTCCTGCTCCTAGTTCTTATGTTCTTAATAGGCCCAAGAGCAGGCAGGCCTCTCACAACCCCTGTAAAATTTTAGACAGGTCAGGCAAAGGCAGGTGGGTAGGCCACCTGCTGTATCTTACATGCCCCCCCCACCCACCTTGACCATAAAACCTGCCAAAGCAGGGGGCAGGGGGCAGGGAGTGTAAACTCCAGCCCATTATCTCAAGTAGTGCCTGCAGCATAAGTACAACAGCCGTTAATTCCCTTGGTAAGAGTAATAGGCACAAAACAATTTAACACCCAGATCACTGACAAGTTACTGAATTACTCAAAACATGGTTAACAAGTAAAACAGTGGTTTACTCTTTGTTCTATCTAAAAACAACGCCCAACGTCTCTCAACCTCAATAAAATGGAGCAACACATTACAGTGCAAACACTTCAGCACCATTATTTCCAGACTTAAAATGGAAACCAGACGCAATTTTAGGCATTACTGCCAGATGTGGTTCCCACGACAGCACTATTTACACGCTAGGAGGGAAATTAAGTGACTCAGTTTCACTGGCTATATGTCGAATTAAGATTGAAGAGTCAATCTTGAAAGTGAGGAATTTAATCTCGTGGGAAACTGTATTTAGTTATGTTAGCCGG
This sequence comes from Carcharodon carcharias, assembly GCF_017639515.1. NCBI lineage: Eukaryota > Metazoa > Chordata > Chondrichthyes > Lamniformes > Lamnidae > Carcharodon > Carcharodon carcharias. The sequence continues at coordinate 28,425,071 of NC_054486.1, forward strand.
AAGACGTTATGCACCCATCTCCTGGACCTCCTTAGTGACAGATTACACATTAGGAACTGAACTCTTACACCTTAGTGGTTTATTGGCTTTGTGATGTTGAGCATCGTGATGCACAGTTTCCAAAAGTGGTGGAAAGGAGATGTGGCGAAGCTGGTCAGATTGTGGAACGAAGACCGAGGGGTACATCTGGGTATATTTGTGACCCTCCATCTGTCTGTACAGGGTTTGAAAGCTCTGGATGAAAAGGCTAGAGAATCAGGCTTTCCTCAAACTATCATGCTGTTACTAATGGCGATGGAGATGGTGCTGTAGCGGTTACTTCACTGGACGAGTAATCCAGACGACCAGGGTTCAAATCCCACCATGGCAGCTAGTGGAACGTAACCGCAATTACAAAATCTGGAATATAAAGCTAGTCTCAGTAATAGTGACCATGAAACTATCATCGATTGTCATAAAACCCATCTGGTTCATTAATGTCCTTTAGGAAAGGAAATCTATCACCCTTACCTGGTCTGGCCTACACGTGACTCCAGGTGCACAGCCATGTGGTTGGCTCTTACCTGCCCTCTGAAATGGTCTAGGAAACCACTTAGTTCAAGGGCAATTAGGGATGAGCAGTGACACCTACATCCCATGAAAGAATAAAAAATGTTTTCAATTGGTGTGTGCTTCCACAGTACCACTATGAGGATGGATAGACATTCTGGACGTTTGCTTAATAATCTTTGGTGGAGTGGTAGAGGCTGGGATAGAGCAAATTATACAAGTTCTGTGGCAGGAACATGTCTGCTTTTTCACACCATGTTCTTTCTCTGATTACTTGGGGAGAAGGCCTGCAAACCATCCAGTGTTGCTTACTCCGCCTTGGGTCCTACAGCTTTTATTCCATCTCTGGGGAACCACAACTATTGTAGACGATATTATTCTTGTCATGTTGGGCCATCAAATTTTTTTGTGATACATTGCATCAGTTTGTTGAGGCTACTGCAGCACTATTGTGGAATCATAGAATGATACAGCACAGATGGAAGCCATTCACTATCATGTCTGTACCATATTGTTCTATTGCTTGCCAATTACCGAGCTGAAATTTTGTGGATATTAATAGCATACCTATATGACACTGAAATGTCAATGGTGAGGACAGTTTGCACCCTTATTGTTTCTGTATGTTACCACAATTCTACTATCTGTCTGAACCATCACTGTATTGTTGTCAGCCAATTCCTAAAATAGAGTATAGGATGCTTCAAGTTCAAACTTGCTGCATTTACTGAGTCAATTGCTGGCAGCCTTTGCCATACTGGGACAACAGAGCGAGTGTTTCAGCAGTAATTGAGGCTTTCAACTATCCTTCTTACACGAAGGATTTGATACCCTGTACCACAAAAATGGCTTTGAGGAAGGAAAACAGGTTGTTGCAATTCGGGTTTTCTCCCAGCTTTGTGGGTTCAAAATCAACTGCAGTCTCCATGAGCAGATCTATGACCCAGATCACTTATGATAATCATTGCTATAAATCAACAGTAACATGCCTCAGGACTAAGGATGACCTTTTCATCAGGACATCTAAAATCAGAAGTCACACAGGCTGCCCAAAATGAACTCCTGTTCTGTAATATATGTAAAAACACCACAATGTCAGACTGTATTATTCAGGCTAAAACCATCAGTTAAATTTATTATATAAGTAAAATATGCACTGAAGCAACAAATGGAAATTAGTGGTAATTATAAACTATTTTATTTTACATAAAAGAGACAAATTGTTTTCAACAAGAACTTACATGAACATAGCATCTTTTGTTTCAAAAAGCATCTCGAGGAACTTCAGGGATGCATACTTAGACAAATAAGGAAGCCAATCCAAAGAACAGGATGTTAGATGGGGTGATCACCAGCTTGGACAAACAGAAGACTTTAAGGGGAGACTTAAATGAAAAGAGACAGACAGAGAATGGAAGAGGTTCAGGACGGGAATTCCAGAGACTAAACAACTAAAGGCACGGTGTTTCGAACATATGTAATAGGAGCAGAAGTAGGCTATTTGGCCCCTCAAGCCTGCTCTGCCATTCAATAAGATCGTAGCTGATCTGTTTGTGTTTCAAATTCCACATTCCCACCTACGCCCGATAACCTTTGATTCCCTTGCCCAACAAGAACCTATCTACCTCTGCCTTAAAAATATTCAATGAACCTGCTTCCACCACCTTCTGAGACAGATGTCCAAAGTAGCACAACCCTGAGAAAAAATTTCTCCTCATCTCCTAAAAGGGTGACCCCTAATTTTAAAACAGTGCCCCCCACCCCCAGTTCTGGACTCACCCACAAGAGGAAGCATCTTTTCCACATCCACCTTGTCAATACTGTTCAGGATCATATATACTTCACTCTAACCTCCAGTGGAAACAGGCCCAATCTGTCCAACCTTTCCTCAGAAGACAACCCACTCATTCCAGGTATCAAGCTTGTAAGCCTCCTCTGAACCACCTCCAATGCATTGAGACCCTTCTTCAAATGAGAAGACCAAAATTACACACAGTATTTGAGATGTGGTCTCACCAATGCCCTGTAAACTGAAGCATAACATCCTTACTTTTATGTTCAAATCCTCTCATAATGAAGGATAGCATTCCATTAACTTTAATTACTTGTTGTGCCTGCAAACTTATTGTGACTCGTGCACTAGAACACCTAGATCCCTATGCACCTCGGAATTCTGCAGCCTTTCTCCTTTTAAGTAATACTCTGCTTTTTTTATTCTTCCTGCCAAAGTGAACAACTTCACATTTTCCCACATTATACCCCATCTGCCAGATTTTTGACCACTAACTCAACCTATTAATGCCTGTCTGCAACCTCCTTATGTCTTCTTCACAACATAATTTCCTACCTTTCTCTGTGTCATCTACAAATTTAGCTACCATGCGTTCACTCCCCTCATCCAAGTCATTGATATAAATTGTAAAAAGTTGAAGCTCCAGCACAGGTCCCTGCGAGACTCCACTCGTCACATCCTGCCAATCAGAAAAAGACCCATTTATGCATACTCTGTTTTCTGCCAGCCAGACAATCTTCTATCCATGCTATTATGTTACCCCCTACACCATGAGGTTTCATCTTCTGTTAAACTTTGATGTGGTACCTTATCAAATGCCTTCTGAAAATCCAAGTACACCACAGCTACAGACTTCCCTTTAGCCACAGCGCATATTACTCCTTCGAAGAATTCCAATAAATTGGTTAAACATGATTTCTCTTTCGCAAAACCATGCTGATTCTTCCCAATTACCTTGAGCTTCTCTAAGTGCCCAGCTATAACCTCCTTAATGATTGATTCTACCACCTTCCCCATGACAGACATCAAGCTAACTGGCCTATAGTTTCCTGCCTTCCTCCCTTCTTGAATAGAGGGGTCATATTTGCTACTTTCCTATCTGGTGGAACCTTTCCCAAATCTAGTGAATTTTGGAAAATTAACACCAACGCATCCACTACCTCATTAGCCACCTCTTTCAAAACCCTAGGATGAAGCCCATCTGGACCCGGAGAACTTGTCAGCCCACAACTCCATCAGTTTGCTCAGTACTGCTTCCCTAGTGATTGTAATTTCACCAAGTTCCCCTCTCCCTTCCATTTCCTGATTTATAGCTATTACTGGAAGTTTTTTGTATCCTGAAAAGTGAAGACAGAATCAAAATACTTGTTAATTTCATCTGCCACTTCCTTATTATCTATGAACTCCCCATTCTCACTCTCTAGAGGGCCAACTCTCATTTTACTTACTCTTTTCCTTTTTAAATACCTGTAGAAACTCTTGCTATTCATTTTTACATTCCTAGCTAGCTTCCTCTCATACTAATTTCTTTCTTCTGATTAACCTTTTAATCATTCTCTGTTGTTTTTTATATTCTGACCAATCATCTGACCTGCCACTCATCTTTGTGCCGTTATAATGCTTTTTCCTTAAGTTTGATGCTTTCTTTAACTTCTTTAGTTAACCATGCTGATTATTCCCGATTAATAGTGGGGTCCTCCCTTTAACATTTTTCTTTATAGTAGGAATATATTTACTCTGAGTATTCTGAAACATTCCCTTAAATGTCTATCACTGCTCCTCTATTGATCTACCCTCTAGTTTTCCAGTTCACTTCAGCTAACACAGCTACCATGCCCACATAGTTGCCCTTATTTAAGTTTAAAATACTAGTTTTAGACACATTCTTCTTCCTTTCAAATGTGATGTAAAATTCAAGCATATTGTGGACGCTGCTACCTCGGGATGCCTTCACTCTGAGGTCATTAATTAATCCTGTCACATTACACAATACCAAGTCAAAGAAAACCTGCTCTCTGGCTAGTTCCAGAACTTGCTGCTTGAAGAAACTCTCTCTGAAGCATTCTATGAACTCCTCATCCAGGCTACGACTGTCCAATTTTTTCAGTTTGCGTGTAGATTAAAATCACCCATGATTATTGCTGTCCCTTTATCACAAGCACCCAATATTTCTTCATGTATACTTTGTCCTACATTGCGGTTACTGTTAGGGGGCTTGTAGACCACTCCCACTGGTGGCTCCTTTCCCCTACTATTCTTTATCTCTACCCAAACCAAATCTACATCCTGATCTCCTGAACCACGATCATCTCTAACTATTGCACCAATGCCATCCTTGATCAAACTACCCCAACACCTAGCTTCCTATTCTCCTTGAATGTCACATACCCCTCAATATTCAGGGCCCAATTCTTGTCATCCTGTAGCCAAGTCTCCATAATGGCTATTAGGTCATATTTATTTACTTCAAATGAGCACCATCAATTCATTCACTTTGTTATGAATGCTATGTGCATTCAGTTAGAGCCTTTAGTTTTGTCTTTGTTTTTATTTTTGTAACATCTAGTCTTGATTTAGATTCTTAGGTTTTATCTTTGTCCCTTCCTGCTATCTATGACCCTCATTTCCATATTACTATTATACTCTCCAGCCTTGAACCTACTACTTGATTTGCTATATCTAACCAAGCTTGATTCCTCATACCCCCTTACTTAAAGCCCTCTCTAACTTCCCTAGTTATGCAATTCGCAATAACATTCATCCCATTGCGGTTCAGAGGTAGTCTGTCCCAACGGTATAGCCCCCACTTTCCCCACTACTGGTGCCAGTGTCCAATGAACCAGAACCCACTTCTCCCACACCAGTTTTAGTGCCATGCATTCAGCTCTCTAATCTTATTTGCCCTATGCCAATTTGCATATGCTTCAGGTAATAATCCAGAGATTATTACCTTTGAGGTTCTGCTTCTTAATTTGGTACCTAGTTCCTCATACTGACCATGCAGAACCTCTTTCCTTGTCCTGCCTATGTCGTTGGTGCCTACATGGACTACAACAACTGGATCCTCCCCCTTTCACTGCAAGTTCCTCTCCAGCCCTAAGCAGATGCCCTGAACCCTGGCACCAGGCAGGCAACACAGCCTTCTTGACTCTCACTCTTTGCTGTAGAGAACAGTATCAATCCCCCTCACTATATTGTCCCCTGCTACCGATATATTCCTGTTTGCTGCCCCCGCTTGAATGGCTTCCTGTACCACGGTGCCAGGGCTAGTCTGCTCATCCACCTTGCAGACCTCACTTTCGTCCAAACAGGTTGTGAGCACCTCAAATCTGACAATTGCAAAGTCTGAGTCTCCTCCACTACTGTCTGCTCAGTCCCTTTACCTGCCTCACTCACGGTCATGTCCTACAGTCCCCGATCACTGACCAAAACAGATCACCTTATTCTAAGAGGTGTGACCACCTTCTGGAACAAAGCGTCCAGATATTTATCCTGCTCCCTCACGTTGCTCAGTGTCTGCAGTCCAGCTTCCAGATCAATAATCCTGATCTGGAATTCCTTTAGCTGCTTACATTTTCTGCAGATGTGTTTGTCATGGATCACCTTGGTGACCAAAAATTCCCACATCCCACAGATGCAAAGTAACACCTGCCTTGTCATTGTGACTTATATGTTATTTAGTCAACTTAATTTAGTTACCTTCTTAATTAACTTAGAATAAATCCTATGTATAGAACACCTCTTTCGCCCCGTGCACTTTATTCCCACGTGAACCAAATTTACTACTCACTCAGTCTCCATCTCACTCTGGTATAGTTGCCTGTCTTCTCGCGCGCCCCTTATTGATCATGCGGTTTGAAAAGCCAGTATCCTTTATAGACCCTCTAATGAGTCACCAACTAGTTTAGTTTTCTGCTACAGCAATTAACACCATTTGAACCAACTGCTTTCATGTGACTGACAGATAACTGCCATTCCATGCAGTTCTCTATTTAACATGCTAGCCTAACTTGCTTGAAGGTTAATACCATGTCAGAATTTGTTTCTTAATCTATTGTTAAAGCTGAATTTACCACGCAAACTTAATTCACTACTCACTCAGTCTCCACCTCACTCTGGCATAGTCGCCTGTCTCCTTGCGCACCCCTTCCCGACAATGGGGACAATGGCAAAGAGCATGGAATAAGAGTTTTTTTCCTTCAGGAGTGGACTTAGAGAAAGTGGGATTGGTAGTACACAGAGCAACACTGGTGGTGAAGAATACAAGGAAATGATTAGAAATGGTCTTTGTTGTGATAACAAGAATAATCACATCGAGTCAGTCCAGAGCCAACAGCAAATATACCCGAACAGATTTGATGCTATAGGAAACTTCAGGAGGTGACACTGTACTACACCTCAGAGAAGATACAGTACAGAATTGTTCAGCAGATAGGTTTACTTTATGGATTCAGCAACTATTACTCACTAGGATAACACAGCTGCAATTCCTACACCACACTACACACACATTACTAGCTGGTCACATGTTGCTCTACATCCCGGTTATTTGCTCATTTGCCCATTCCTTTTGAAGCGATCTCACAGCAGCCCAATTGAGACCATAGAAGTACAGGGGCTATAGGAGATGACAAGGTCAAGGGATTAGTCGTTAATGGGGCTGGGAGAGTTTATACATTTAGGAGAGGGTTTGGGGAAAATGGCAGCGAAATCAAAGGAGAGAGGGCAAGGAGACTGAAATCACAGAGGATGAGAAGTCACTCAGTAAACAAATCAAGGAAGGAAAGGAGGGAGAATAAGTTGTTGACAGACTGGGGGTGGAATAGTGAACAATTGAGAATTCTAAAGGTGGGAGAAGGCAAAATACTTGAAGGAGGATAAAATATTAGAAGATTAGGAGGAAAAAATTAGGAGGAAAAGCCAAGGTATGATTTGGCAACAAGGGTCAACAGTCACCACGGTAGCTTGGGAAGGGCAGACAGTGGAAAGTATAGTCAGGCAGAGAGACTTCATTAGCAGGGTAAAAAGGAAGGCACTCCTAATCCAATTGGTCTAATCAAACTAATATACTTGTAATTAAGTTGTGATCTGGTTCCCTTCATTAATGATGGTGTCGGTGGCCAGTGGTGCCTACCAGTGGCAGAAGGCCTTAAGCAGAATGATAGGCACTGTGATCCCTCTCCAAGGTCACTGCAGCAGGCACATGGCTGCGGAAGACAGCAAGAAATAGGAGCAACCCTCCAGAGTTCCTTACATCCTGGAGCCGTTTCACAGGAATGGGTAACATACTCTATACAAATAGTTTTAAACTTGGAGCTTAAACCTATTGAGCTAAAACAGAGGGACAGGGCAAAGAGTTTCAAAGGACCTACTGCAACAACATAACTGCTACAGACAGGAGAGAGACAGGCAAACTGTTCTCAATTCCTCTCACCACTTGTCCGTAAGCAGGAGGTTTTGCAAATTATTTTTGAAGTATGCAATGGTGTGCTTTCCCAAACCCTTGGTTTGTGTGATCCCATTTACTGATAACACGCAGTAAACTCAGGTTACGATCAACTCAGGTGGTTAGTGAATTTCACATTCCAAATTTTTGGGGGGGGGGGGGGTGGGGAAGCACAGGGGGAGTGTTTGCAACATCCCTCTCCAGCGTGTGCACACAGTAAAAAGTTTGGAGGGGGGAGCACAAGAGATAGAAAAAGGAGTTTTACGACTATGGATAGGACCAGTACAAGAACCACAGAAATGAATATTAATTCACTTGATTTCCAGAGTCCATGGAAGAATCCTTTCACATAAGAATTAGAATTCAGGTGGCTGAAGACCAGTGTTGTAGAATTTGCTTTACAGTTGATGATACCACCACAAGATGAGACAGACACACAGAGACTGGGTCGGATCTGCAGGTGATGGTAGGAAATCTTCCAGCAGAGACAGGTTTGAGGAGCAGGCTGTTGTTCTACCTGGAGGGCTGTTTCTTGGTGGTTCACTAGTTGGATGTTAAACAACAGACTGCTAGTGAGATTAAAGTTATGTTATAACTGTCCAAAAAGGCAGAGGCTTGGATCATGTGACATATCCCATTAATGGTTAATTGCAGCTTCACAATCAATTTCTGTGCTACTGACCAGAATTCCATCATTCCTCCTTGGGAGAGACATAAGGTGATTATTAGCATCTCTTCCAGTATAATGAATTTCGATCACTCTTTTTTGTGGTAATTCCAATTGGAATTCTAGTTCATCTGCACTTGCTGTGCTTTCAATAATTACAAGGGTCCATGTGCAATGACGTGTGATATTCCACAGGCTGAATGAATAATTCTTTTCTTCTTTTACCTCTTGGTGGTAGCTCCCAGAACAAAGGGACAACCGTGGGGTCATGTGACTTGTAACAGCCATCCTTTTTGGTTCAGCATTCTAAATTTCCAAGACCTGACCTGACAAAAACTTCTTTGGAGGTGTATTCTAACTACTGGCTCATGATTGACATTGGCACAAGCCAGGGTTAAGGTCACTCTTCCATGCTCTCAGCCACCATTGATGAAGAACGAGCAATATCTTCAAGTCTAGTAGCATGAAGTAAATTTCATTCAAAATGTTAGGTCTAAGATTCAACATGCGCCCACAGGCAATTATAACATAATGGCTTGGATTTTCCGTGCCCGCTGGCGTCGGGCACATTTGGTGGCATGAGTGGACAATATGACACAATCAGTTTTACAACAGTGTGAAATCAGTTTGCAATCGTCCGCTTAGCCAGCCAACGGCAGGCCACATTTCCCGCCGTCATACATCAGGAACCGCATTGTAATACATTTGCATATCATTATTAAGTGACAGTGTGAAGGCGAATCAGAGCCCATTTGTCATTGAAACGGCATGTATCCCAGAAATGCATAATTAATGCGACGGATTTGGGACGATACATCGTGAAAAGCCACCATTAAGGTTGGCAGGTAAAAGGTCATTTTCTCCACCCACTACCACACCTAGTGCAAATCTGGGACGATTCCAACCAACGTGTTTGTTAACAAACTGGTCAGAAGCTAATAGCAATGTACATTCTCTCACAAGTTGCATCATCAGCTGAAACTCTCTCCCTTCTTATGTTTTAAGTTGCAATGCTGAGTTACGAACTGCTTGCTGAGTCCTGGTTACCGGAGCAGACATAAGGCAACTTGCCATTCAGTAACCCTATTCCCAACTATTGTCAGAACCAAACCCGAGGGGCATCCCCACTTAAAACACCGAGCTCCGATTACTGTTGCAACATCATCCAACATAAGGAATTTGTACTCGGGGACCTGTTAGAAAGTCAGAGTTCTGCCAGGCCCTGGCTAGTAAAACAGATCCATGTACACAGGTGTGGCATTATCTAACAACCTCCAATTGATGTACAGAATCATCTCATCTATTTTTTTCAAACATTTCAAAATGTGTTACATACATTTAAAGACTGCACCTTTTTTTATTCTTTCATAGACACAGACGTTTACAGCACAGGAGGCGGCTATTTGTCCCATCATAGTTGTGCTGGTCAACAAAGATCTGACTACACTAATCTCATTTTCCAGCACTTGACCTATAGCTCTGGAGGCTATGGCAACACAAGTGAATATCTAAATACTTCTTAAATGTTACGAGAGTTTCTGACTCAACCACCCTTTCTGGCACAAAAACAGAATTACTTGGAAAAACTCAGCAGGTCTGGCAGCATCAGCGGAGAAGAAAAGAGTTGACGTTTTGAATCCCCATGACCCTTCAACAGAACTAGGTGAATCCAAGGAGAGGGGTGAAATATAAGCTGGTTTAAGGTGGGGGGGGGAGATAGAACATAGGTGTTGAAGTTGGTGATAGTATCTAAACGAATATGCTAATTAAGAATGGATGGTAGGGCACTCAAGGTATAGCTCTAGTGGGGGTGGGGGGCATAAAAGATTTTAAAATAATGGAAATAGGTGGGAAAAGAAAAATCTATATAAATTATTGGAAAAAACAAAAGGAAGGGGGAAGAAACAGAAAGGGGGTGGGGATGGAGGAGGGAGCTCAAGACCTAAAGTTGTTGAATTCAATATTCAGTCCGGAAGGCTGTAAAGTGCCTAGTCGGAAGATGAGGTGCTGTTCCTCCAGTTTGCGTGGGCTTCACTGGAACAATGCAGCAAGCCAAGGACAGACATGTGGGCAAGAGAGCAGGATGGAGTGTTAAAATGGCAAGCGACAGGGAGGTTTGGGTCATTCTTGCGGACAGACCGCAGGTGTTCTGCAAAGCGGTCGCCCAGTTTACGTTTGGTCTCTCCAATGTAGAGGAGACTGCACCGGGAGCAATGAATGCAGTAGACTAAGTTGGGGGAAATGCAAGTGAAATGCTGCTTCACTTGAAAGGAGTGTTTGGGCCCTTGGACGGTGAGAAGAGAGGAAGTGAAGGGGCAGGTGTTGCATCTTTTGCGTGGGCATGGAGAGGTGCCATAGGTGGGGGTTGAGGAGTAGTTGGTGATGGAGGAGTGGACCAGGGTGTCCCGGAGGGAACGATTCCTACGGAATGCCGCCGGGGGTGGGGGGGTGGTGAAGGGAAGATGTGTTTGGTGGAGGCATCATGCTGGAGTTGGTGGAAATGGCGGAGGATGATCCTTTGAATGCGGAGGCTGGTGGGGTGATAAGTGAGGACAAGGGGGACCCTATCATGTTTCTGGGTTCTGAGTCCCAGACTCCCACCACCCTCTGGGTGAAAAAATATTCTCAACTCCACTCTTAGCCTTCTACGTCTTACCTTAAATCTATGCTCCTCTAATAACGGAAAAAGTGCCTTCTTATCCACCCTATCTCGCTCATAATCTTACACACATTTATTAGGTCCCCTCTCAACCTTCACTGCTCCAAGGAAAATAACCCCAGCCTATCCAATCTTTCCTCATAGCTCAGACCCTCCAGTCCAGGCAGCATCCTGGTAAATCTTCTCCACACCCTCTCCAGTGCAATCACATCCTTCCCTATAACGTGGTGACCAGAACTGCACACAGTACTCCAGTTGTGGCCTAACCAGCGTTTTAAGTGAGTGTCACTGGAAAGGTCAGCAATTTTTGCCCATCCCTAATTGCCCTCAATAAGTTGGCAGTGAGCGTCTTCTTGAACCGCTCACTGCAGTCCATATGGTGTAGGTACACCCAGTGCTGTAAGGAGGAGTGCTCCAGGATTTTGATCCAGCAACAGTGAAGGAACGAAGATACTGTTCCAAGTCAGGAAGGGATGTGGCTTCAAGGGGAACTTGCATGTGGCAGTGTTCCCATGTGTCTGCTGTCCTTGTCCTTCTAGGTGATAGAGGTCATTGTTTGGAAGGTGATGTTGAAAGAGGCTTGGTGAGTTGCTGCAGTGCATCTTGTATATCATACACACTGCTGCTACTACTGTACATTGGTGATGAAGGGAGTGAATGTTTACGGTGGTGAATGGGGTGCCAATCAAATGGGGTGCTTTGTCCTGAATCGTGTTGAGCTTCTTGACTGTTGTTGGCGTTGCACTCATCTAGGCAAGTAGAGAATATTCCATCGTCCTCCTGACTTTATAGACGGTAGGCAGGTTTTGGGGAGTCAGGAGGTAAGTTATTCACCGCAGGACTCCTAGCCTCTGACCTGCTCTTATGACCACAGTATTTATATAGTTGGTCCAGTTCAGTTTCTGGTCAATGGTAACCCCCCAGGATGTTGATAGTATGGGATTCAGCGATGGTAATGCCACTGAATGTTAAGGGGAGATGGTTAAATTCTCTCTCGTTGGAGAAGGTCATCGCCTGGCACTTTTGCGGCACAAACGTTACTTGCCATTCCTCAACCCAAGCCTGAATGTTGTCCGCGTCTTTCTACATGCAGACACAGACTACTTCAGTATCTGAGGTGTCACGAATGGTGCTGCACGTTGTGCAGTGAATGTCCCCACTGCTGACCTTATGATGGAGGGAAGGTCATTGATGAAGCAGCTGAAGATGGTTGGGCCTAAGACACTACCCTGAGGAATGCCTGGAGCTGAGATGACTGACCTGCAACAACCACAACCATCTTCCTTTGTGCTAGTTATGACTCCAAACAGTGCAGTTTTCCCCCTAATTCCCACTGGCTTCAGTTTTCCTCAGGGTCCTTGATGTCATACTCATGAAAATGCTGCTTTGATATCGAGGAAGTTACACTCTTAGTCCAGCTCTATTGTCCATGTTTGCATCAAGGTTGCAAAGAGATAAAGAGCTGAATAATGAGATAAAGAACTGAGTAGCCTTAATGGAACCCAAACTGAGCAGTGAGCAGGTTAAATGCCACCTGATAGCACTGTCGACAATGCTTTCCATCACTTTGCTGATGATCAAGCGTAGGTTGTTAGGGCGCTAATTGGCCAAATTGGGTTTGTCCTGCTTTTTGTGGACAGGACATAATTGGGGAATTTTACACATTGCCAGGTAGATGCCTGTGTTGTATCTGTACTGGAACAGCTTGGCTAGTGGTGCAGCAAGTTCAGGAACATGTGATCAGTACTATTGCTGGAATATCGTCAGGACCATTGTCTTTGCAGTATCTAAAGCCTTCAGCCATTTCTTGATAATAAGTGGACTTCGCATGGTGGTCCTTCCTACCGATACAGTCATGGACATGTAACTGGTGAGGACATAGGTGTTCCCTCTTGTTGGTCCTCTCACCACGCCGCAAGCACAGCCTTGCAGATATGTCCTTCAGGACTTGGCCAGCTCAATCAGTGGTGGTGCTGCCAAACCACTCTTGGTGATGGATATTGATGTCCGCAACCTAGAGCACATTCAGTGCCCTTACTTCCCTCAGGACTTCTTCAAAGTGCTGTTCAACATGGAGTACTGGCTAATCAGCTGAGGGAGAGCGATAAGTGGTAACCAGCAATAGTTTTCCCTGCTCGTGTTTGACCTGATACAACAGGACTTCATAAAGTCAGTGTTGAGGATTCTCCCTCCCAACTATATTCCACTGCACCGTCAACTCTGATGTATCTGTCCTAGCGGTGGGAAATGACAAACCAGGAATGATGATTAAGGTGTCTGGAACATTGTATGTAAGTTATGATTTGGTGAGTATGACTATGTTAGGCTACTGTTGGACTAATTTGTGGCAGAAGCTCTCAGACGTTAATAAGGAGGACTTTACAGGGTCAAATGGACAGGATGTGCCTTCGCTGTTTCCGGAATCTAGATAGATGCCAGGTGGTCTGTCTGATACTAATCCTTTTTAATTTTTCTGTATTGGTTTGGTATAACCGAGTGACTTGCTAGACCATTTCAGAGGGCAGCTGTGTGTGGATCTGCAGTCACATCTAGGCCAGACCAGATAAGGATGGCAGGTTTCCTCCCCTAATGGATATTAATGGAACCAGGTGTTTATTTTAAAAAAAGGCCATCTGATAATTTCACGGACACCATTACTGAGACTAGCTTTTAAATCTAGATTCATTAATTCAATTTAAATACCACAAGCTGTTGAGGTTGAAATTGAATCTACATCCCCAGAGCAATAGCCTGCTCATTGCAAACAAAAGCAAAAAACACTGGAAAAACTTAGCAGGTCTGACAGCATCTGTGGAGAGAAAGACAGAGTTAACGTTTTGAGTCCGTATAACTCTTCTTCAAAGCTGAAGGGAAGTAGAAATGTGGTGAAATATATACTGTTTAGGGGTGGTGGAACAGGTGAAGCTGGATAGAAGGCCAGTGATAGGTGGAGACAAAGGAGAGGTTGCGAAAGATATCATAAACAAAAAGGTCAAACAGTTGTTGATATTGGTGATACTGGCTAAAGGAGGTGCTAATGGTGACATTAAGAGTGGAGAGCAGAATGTGATAATGGCCAGACCAGGATAAGCACTCTGGAAAGTGACAGATGGCCCTAGTGGGGGTGGTGGAAAAAAAGATCGAAAAGACTAAAAAGCTGGGGATAAAACAATGAATAAAATGGAAATAATGAAAGAGTGGAAAAAATTAAATAAGTAAAATATATAAATAAAAATTAAAAATAAAAATGAATAGGAAAAAAGGGGGAGATCAGAAGGGGTGGGGATGCAAAGGGAGTTCATGGTCTGAAGTTGTTGAACTCAATGTTAAATCCCGAAGGCTATAAAGTGCCTAATCGGAAGATGAGGTGCTGTTCCTCCAGCTTGTGTTGAGCTTCACTGGAACAATGCAGCAGGTCAAGGATGGACATGTGGGCATGACAGCAGGATGGTGATGAAGTGGCAAGTGATAGGGAGGTCTGGGTCGTGCTTGTGGACAGACCGAAGGTCTTCCGCAAAGCGGTCACCCAGTTTGCGTTTGGTCTCTCCAATGTAGAGGAGACCACATTGGTAGCAGCAAATGTAGAAGACCAAATTGAAGGATGTGCAAGTGAAGCGCTGCTTCACTTGAAAGGAGTGTTTGGGCCCTTGGATGGTGAGATGGGAAGAAGTAAAGGGGCAGGTGTTGCACCTTCTACAATTACATGGGAAGGTGCTGTGGGAGGGGGTTGAGGTGTTGGGGGTGATGGAGGAGTGGACCAGGGTGTCCTGGAGGGAACAGTCCCTGCAGAATGCCAACTGGGGGGGGTGAAGGGAAGATGTGTTTGGTGGTGGCATCATGCTGGAGTTGGCAGAGGAATGGTTTTTATCAGCCTGTTCATTGGCTTCACTATGTCACCATCCCACGTCATGTACTCTAATATGGCAGCCATTCCGTACACAACAAGATCCATATATAGCAATAAGATAATACCAGATAATCGGTACTTGATGCCTTTAGTTGAGAAGGAATATTCACCCAGAGCTTTTCTTCAAATACTGTACTGCCAAGGGACCTTTATCATCCAGCTGGACAGAATCAGTTTAACATCTTATTGAACAGAGAAATACCACACTGGTGCATCAGCCCAAATTATACGCCCAAGTGAGGCTTGAACATATGCCAAGGAATTATAAAAAAACAAAATGCTGGCATCTGAAAGGATACACGATTATTCAATTTTATTAGTGGTATAAAGATAACTCAAAATTTGGATCAGCATCCAAGATGGACCAATTGATCTGCTCCTGCCCACAAATCATCACTGTACAACATCTCCCAGCCAGGATTTCCAATGAAATAATCTGCACTTAGTGTTTGAACTGCAACCCCAATCCCCCCCGCCTCCACAAAAATAATAGATACAAAACAAATGTAAACGATATTAAACGTTCATGAGAATCTGCTTCTTTAATGGAGTCTGATGTCATGACCACTCTGTAATTACTGAATCTGGTTAAAGTATTGGCACAAAATTGCATCTCGGCCTAGGTGATACCTTCTGAATTAACATAATCCAATGCTCACTCTCACAATTTCCTGAGAACAGGGCCAAAAGCATATAACCCCAGCTCAACATTACCATCTGCTGGCTGAAGCATGGTACTACAACTGATCAGCCAAAACATTTGAAGGAGTAAACTCAATAGCTGAAATTAGGCACTGTTCAAAAAAGCAGTATAAAAATGCAGTGAATAGCTAGCATACATTGTCAATTTTCTTCTACATTTTTCACCCTGTAGAGTTCCCTTTTTCCAATAGTGGGACAGTCAAGAGCAAAGAACTAGGCAGGGAGAGGGAAGGCGAAACATAGTGGACACAAGCTAAACACAAGCACAAGCAAATAGAGAAAAACTCAGAACTGGGGGAGAGAAAGACATTGGCAGCCAAAGAGATGGAAGAAGCAAGATAAAGATCAAGCAAAAAAAGAGAGAACACAATGCAAGCTGGTGAGACAAATGAGAGAGTAAGATTAAGCGAGTTAGCTACAAGGGTTGGCAGTAAACAAGAGAAGTTCAAAACAAAAACAGAATTACCTGGAAAAACTCAGCAGGTCTGGCAGCATCGGCGGAGAAGAAAAGAGTTGACGTTTCGAGTCCTCATGACCCTTCAACAGAACTAGTTCTGTTGAAGGGTCATGAGGACTCGAAACGTCAACTCTTTTCTTCTCCGCCGATGCTGCCAGACCTGCTGAGTTTTTCCAGGTAATTCTGTTTTTGTTTTGGATTTCCAGCATCCGCAGTTTTTTTGTTTTTATTTTTTAAACAAGAGAAGTTGTTGGTGCTCCACAACATTTCTGGCTTTATTTTCTCATAATACCTCAGATTGAGATAACAGGCAAAGTACTGAACAAGGTCTGTGGAGTTTCGTAAAAATGGAAAGTAAAGAAAGCAAAAATTGATGTTCTGAGCCTGCAGTTATTATGGCCTTATTACACATTCCAGAATGAATGTTAATCGTGCTTTTTATATGGAGAACATGATAGTGGGTAAAGGCAGTGGCACCACGTCCGACCGTGTACCAGATTTAATGCCTGGCTTGTGCTGTATTAGCTGATCTTGGAACAATGGTTAGGATGTTGCAGGGCATCCCAGTGCCACTGGGAACATTAAAAATAAATTAAGCCAGAATTGCTACTTTGGATCCAAAATTGGGTTTGATTGTTTTTGTATCTTCATACACTTTCCCTGGAGAGCATTGAGTAGTAGTGGAAGGACTCACAGGCCAATTAACAGCCTGCAACGTGAACTCTCCTTCCATGGACATAACCATCTTTAAAACAGCCAATAAAGGTGGCTAGCCTGATACTTGGGACGATTTTACAGGCTCCCACAACCACCAGCCCTCTATATCCTTCCACAGACCTTTAATTTATTGTTCAGGTTTCTTGGGATCTTGAGTTTTTTCCTTGTTACAAGCTTGAGTTTTTTTGTTGTTAACACATCCTTCAACCTCACGAAATTACTTCTGCCTATCTCTATCCTTCTAATTTTGGCATCACATGTTGCATCTTGTGAATGTTTATCAGAGAATCAGAGTGCAGAAGAGGCCGTTCAGCCCATCGAGTCTACACTGACACGTGAGAAACACCTGACTTACCTACCTAAACCCATTTACCAGCACTTGGCCCATTGCCTTGAATGTTATGATGTGCCAAGAGCTCATCCTGGAACTTTTTAAAAGGATGTGAGGTAACCTGCCTCCACCACCCTCCCAGGCAGTGCATTCCAAAGTTTTTCCTTCTGTTATCATTTGCGCTAAAAAGACAAACGTATCTATTTGTTCTACTTTGAAACCATTCAGAAAAGAAAATGTCAGTATTTCAGCCATTTGATCCAAACTGAAAAGTTCCAGGGATCTCTTCAAGAAAGGAAAGCGGAGGACAGCAGAGAGAGGGGTCAACCTAGATGTAGCTGGACGACAGATGTCCCAGAGAAGTTGCAGACGAGCTACAGTGGATATGTGAGGATGGTGCAAGATAGACAAACAGCGGCAGCAACAACCAGCCGTTGAGAGTTTCACTCTAGATGTTCCTGAATGCAGAGCCACAGTCCTGGCCACTGCTCACTGGGACTCTCTCAAGCTGGTTTCACGCCCTGCACCTTCAGATTCAAAGGCCCTTAAATCATGGTCAAGCCAGAAGAACATGCAAGAAATACAAGGAGTAGACCATATGGCCCTTTGAGCCTACTCCACCATTTAATACATTCATGGCCGATCTTGGGCTTCAATTCCACTTCCCCCACCTGCTCCCCAAATCCCTTAATTCTCTGAGACACTAAAAATCTGTCTGTCCCAGCCTTAAATGTATTCAATGATGGACTATCCACAACCCTCTGGGGTGAGCAAAGTAATTTCTTCTCATCTCAGTCCTAAATTATCAGCCTACACAACATCCTGGTGTGCACTTCTTAACAAGAGACATTAATCTATATTCTTGTTTGTTCATAAGCAGTATTTCCTCTTTGGCCACTTGGTCATAAACCTTTCAATGCACTCTGACACATTTCTCCACAGGTACAAATTTTACACATCTGTTGTGGATAGTTTCAGTTGATGGCCTACTCCTGCTCATCAAAGACTGTACCATCAGGCTTAACAGAATCAGTAAAAGGGAGCTGGATGCCCCCTAACAGGGACACTACACAGTTCCAACTCCAGTTGGACACACTGTTCCCTATAACATTTTGCTGTCATGCCTGGCCAATTTCTTTCCTCCATCAATAGTACATTTAAATTGTCTTTGCACAGTTGCTGTCCAGCTGGATAGACACAGTATTTAACACGAACAAAGCCCTGCGCAGTTCCTTCCAGGCTGCTGTGTCACCACACACTGGTGCAGCTTAGCAGGAATATTTTTGGAGATTGTCACATGACTTCCCACCTCAAAAAGCCGGATCAAGTCAACCCGACCCCCAACCATATATTTTTCTTTATAGCCATTATAACTAATCTGCCTCTTACACATCTCGGATTTCCCTTGCATCCCTCCATCGCCACCTCCCCCAACACACCCACTACTGGCAGCCGTGCCTTCAGCTGCTTAGGCCCAAAGTCCTGGAATTTCTCCCAAACTTCCCCACACCCCTCTCTTCCTTTAAGATGCTTTTTAAAACTTCTTTGATGTATTCTGTCCAAGATTTTGCTCAACTGTTTTAATAACTCCTTATGTGGCTTAGTGTCAATTTTTATCAAGGTTCTTCACATGAACAGACAAGTTTTGCTAGATTTGAGGCTCAACATTATTGCAAGTTGTTGTTGTGTTGTAATAAACAACGGTTTAATGAAAATGTCATAAAAACACCCAATTTTTACCCTGGGCTGTTCGCAACAGTCTTCAAAAGATCAACTGTTAATTCCTGGCGCCTCCAGAGGATTGGCAAGCCTGGACTCTACTGATCAGTTATATTAACAGCACCAATGAAAGAGAGAAGTGCACATTCTAACATGGGCTTCACCATAAATACAGCCAGTAAAAGCACAATGTTCCCCTCTAACAGGGATCATTTTTTAAAATTCTCTCACGGGAAGTGGGCATTGCTGGCTAGGCCAGAATTTTTATTGCCCATCCCTAATTGCCCTTGGCGAGGAGGTGGTGAGCCACCTTCTTGAAATGCTACAGTCCATGTGATGGAGGAACGCCACAGTGCTGTTAGGAAGGGAGTTCCTTGAACAAGTGCCAGTGAAGAAACGGTGATACAGTTCCAAGTCAGGGTTGTGTTCGAGTTAGAGGGGAACTTGCAGGTAGTGGTGTTCTCATGCATCTGCTACCCTTGTCCTTCTAGGTGGTAGAAGGAGCGGTTTGGAAGGTGCTATCAAAGGAGCCTTGACAAGTTGTTGCGGTGCATCTTATATACTGTACAAGCTGCTGTCAGTGTATAGGTGTTGGACGGAGTTGGTATTTAGGCCAGTTGATGGGTGTTCCAATCAAGCGGACAGCTTTGTTCATCAAAGCAGTCAGTGAAAGGTCAGTGTTGATTATGGTTCAGTGGTAGCACTCCTGCCTCTGAGTCAGGAGGTGTTGCATCCAAGTCCCACTCTGGAGACTTCAATCCAAAATCTAGGTCGACACACCCGGTGTATCAATGCATTCATATATACATGTTCTGATACTCTGGGCTAGCTCAGTAACCATTTCCAGCTGTGTTCAGATTTATTTTTCATATGCGTCTGCTTAGCTCAGCGGAAAGCAATCTCCACTTGGAGTCAGGTTGTAGATTCAAGCCCCACTCCAGAAACTTGAATACATAATCTATGCTGGCACTCCAGTGCAGTATTGAGGGATGGCTCATTGTTGGAGGTGGTGCCTTTCAGATGAGAAATTAAACCGGAGGCCCTGTGTGCTCTCTCAAGTGGATTCAAAAGATCCCATGGCACCATACGAAGCAAGGGAGTTTTCCCCAGTGTCCTGGCCAATCTGTTTCCCTCAAGCAAGGTCATCATTAAAACAGATTACCTGCTCATTTATTACAATGCTATTTGTAGGATCTTGCAGTGCACAAAGTGGGTGCCACATTTCCCACATTCCAACAGTGACTATACTTCAAAACAAAAAATACTTAATTGGTTACAAAGTACTTTGGGACATCTTTGGGTCATAAAAGGTATTCCTTTGGGGTACCATCTGCTGTGGCTGGCTATGCAGAAATTGAGGCATTAAGGCGGACTCTTGTGTGAAGCATTGAGGCCTCTTGATTTGTCAGGCTACTTCCTCCTGACCACTGCTACTCACCTCCTGTTCCTGCAGACTCAAGCAGGCTAAGACAATGGAACTAAGAATGGGAAGAATGGAAAGGCTGTTAAAAAAAAACAAACCTAGCACAAGATTTTATTTCTAAAGAGATAGAATCGAAAAGTAGGGAAGTTATGCTAAACCTGTATCAAACCTTGGTTAAGCCAGAGAGTGTTGTGTGTAGTTCTGGTCGCCTTATCATAGAGGTGACCTAGTGGAGGTCTTTAAAATCATGAATGGTTTTGGAAGAATAGATACAGAAAGAATGCTTCCTTTTGTGGGGAACAGTATAACTAGAGGCCATCAAAACAAGATAGTCACCAAGAAATCCAACAAGGAATTCAGAAGAAACTTCTTCACCGAAAGAGAGTGGTGAGAGTATGGAACTCACTACCACAGGGGAGTGGTTGAAACGTATAGCAGAGATGTGTTTAAGGGAAACTAGAAAAGCATATGAGGGAAAAGGGAATAGATGGTTATGTTGGTAGGTTTAGATGAAGAAAGATGGGAGAAGGTGCAAGCGGAGCATAAACACCAGGGTGGAGCAGTTGGGCTTAATGGCCTGTATCTGTGCCATATATCCTATCTGATCCAATGGGAGATATATAACGGGCTGTTGGCCCATTATGATCCATTTTAGACTGTTGCACAAAGTCAAGATCTACCTGCAGTTACACCACCTCCGCATCCTCAGTGCTCAAAGCTTCGAAGTACAAAAAAGGGAAAAAGTTGAAGCTGACTGCAGAGGGGCTGGCCTTTTACAGATGTATATCATTTGGGTTTATTGCACTCAACCATAAACATAAGAGGCTCATTAAGATTTCAGAGTCGACATTTGTTCCAGATTAAGTTTCATGAAGTGACGTGACCTACTGTTCTTTCCAAAGGAAAGCAAAATCGATCATGTAAAAGAGACGGAACCTGACTTTGAAGGAAGGATTATTCCAGCACTGGAGCCAAGAAATAGAAATCTCAGAATTTACTGCTGTCTCAGCAGTGGCATGGAAAGTTGAACTGAACACAGCATTCTAAACCTCTTTACCTCTCTCTATCCTTTAAGACCCTCTTTTAAACTTTTGATCGCCAGTTCTAAAAAGTGTATAAAATGTATAGCCTAAGTCATTGTTCAGTGACAAATTTCGTTTAATAATGCCCCTGTAAAGGGCCTTTGGACTTATTACTATGTTAAAGATGCCTTATAAATCCAAGCTGTTGTTGTCTGGGGTGGAGGAGGGTCTGTATGTAGCAACTTTGGCAGCTCCATCGTTTTGCCACATTGCCAAGAGAAAACTGCAGATATACAGGGCACCAGCTCCAGTGATACACATGGGCTTCAATGGGAGATTTAATTTTGCCCCCTTCTCATCCTTTACAATGACCATCATCTGATTCAATCCATACAATATCAATAAATTGCTGATGTCTGTTTCTGTATTCAGCTACTTTTCTTTCTTCCTCTCATGAAGGCATTGAGTTATTGCCAAAGAATAATACCATAGCCGCCCTTCAGCAATTTGCAACTGACCGTTCTTGTATGAGACTTGACAATGGGCACCAACAGGGCATTTGGCCACCAACACTCATCATAGCACCAATTCCTACATGGCTGTGCAGCCCCTCTCGAGGGTTCAAGCTCCTATCTCTGTTACGTGACCTGAAGTCACCTAAGGTACCTAGTATCCAATGTGACTGCCTAGTGAACAACATGTTGGGAGCCTGTGCACCAAGTGTATTCTGTTCATTAAGGCCATAAATGAGAAGCCTCCCAATATTACAGATACTGAGTGACTGGGCAACTCTAGTCATAATGCCCACAGGATGTTACAATTTAATATAGCTGCTCCCTCCAACTGGCCCCTTGTCATCTTGCGCTGGGACTCATGTTGACTTTCTTCAGGAATTAACACCTACGCCCCCCTCAAAAATAGGTCCTTCAAAAGACAGAGGCACAACCGACACTGATATATTCCTGATCCGC
Source organism: Carcharodon carcharias (assembly GCF_017639515.1). Classification (NCBI taxonomy): domain Eukaryota; kingdom Metazoa; phylum Chordata; class Chondrichthyes; order Lamniformes; family Lamnidae; genus Carcharodon; species Carcharodon carcharias. The sequence goes on from NC_054486.1 coordinate 28,447,433, forward strand.
ACGCCTATCCTGTCCTTAGCTACTTAATGGGTGCAGGATTTTAATGAGAATGAGTAGATTTCACATTACAAGACAAGGAGGCCTCATGCACAGTCAGTACCCTGGAAGCGGTAGGATGGTGCTGCACAGATGGACTCTATTCTCAGGCCCCCATAATCCTTCTCACCAAAACTTCCCATTTTGCTATTAAAATTCACCAGATCAGTTATCACAGAGAACCACATGGCTCACTGAAAGATAGGTTGCTGTCCAATTCCAGCCTGTCCTGCACTCCACTACAGAGCAGAGTTACCCCCTCACCTTTCTTCAGAAAGAAAATAGATAACAAATCAGCACATTTCAGCTGAGACCTTTTCCATCTAAAATCCAGCGTCCACAAGCTACAGAATTGTTTACTCTGTCACCAAGATTGAGACCATCCAATCAGCTGCCTCTGCTGCTACTCTCCCTTCCCCTAGCCCACAGGGCCAAACTTTCTCTAAACTCCACCCCGCCATTGTCCCAAACTCCCCTCTCTCTTTGGTTTCTCTCTTATTTCCCCTCAGGCCCACTCTGAGCTCATTTTGCCCAAGACCTACCACCTGCTAACTCAAACTTATTCCCACTGGATTAATGACTGCCCAATTTCCCATCCTGGTTCCCATGTTAGCTGACATTGTTAACGATTCTCTCTTCAGGTACTATCTCCATCTCCTTCAAATCTGCTGTCATCACCCCCTCATCAAAAAAAACCAAAATTTGACCCCTCCATCCTTGTACTGTCCCATCTCCAACCTCCCTTCCCTCTCCATAGTCCTTAAATTTGCTGTCACTTTCCAAATCCATACCCATCTTTCCCAGAACTCCTCATTTTCGTTCCTTCCACAGTAATGAAACAGCTCTTATCAAAGTCATAAACGACATCCCATGTGACTGTGACAAAGGTGACTTTTTCCTCCTTGTCTGCAGCCTTTGACACGGTTGGCCACACCATCCTCCCCCAAAGCATCCCCACTATCGTCCAGCTGGATAAGACTGCGTTTACCTGATTTCATTCTTATCTAATTGCAGCCAGAGAATCACCTGCAATAGCTTCTCTTCCTGCCCAAAGACTACTACCTCTGGAATCCAAGGATCTATCCTTGGTCCAATCCTATCCCTTAGCTACATGCTGCCCCTAAGTGACATCCCAAAACACAGCATCAGTTTCCACATGTATGCTGACAACACACAGCTCTACCACACCACAAACCCTCTTGACACCTCCACTGTCTCTAAATTATCAGATTGCTTGTCCAACATTCAGTCCTGGGTGAACAGAAATTTCCTCCAACATTCAGTCCTGGGTGAACAGAAATTTCCTCCAAGTATTGTGAAAGCCGAAGTCATTGTTGTCAGACCCTACTACAAGCTCAGCTCCCAAGCTACCCATCAACACTATAAAATGCACAGATAGCTGGAGGGCCATGGTGATCAAAGACAAAGTACATGCCCCAACCCCCAGCCTGACCAACAGACAAACACACCCTGCAAACCAGACATCAATCAATTCAGCAATATAGCTTTAAATCAGTAACAACAATTTTAGTGACATCTAAATCCCTCGGTTTGATTCCAGTCTACAACCCAAGTTTCTATCATTCTATATATAAACCATCTGAACCCCTCAATTAGAATCCGGCTTGTAACTCACTCCCGGGTATTCACTATTCTATATATAAACCATCTGAACCCTCGATTAGATTTCAATTTGGAATGCACAACCAGCTATCTATCGTGTATACACAATCAGGACAGACAGTCACAGACGGAAACCTCTCTCCTGCAAATTCCTGCTTGAAAAGAATTGTAGTGCTGCCATTATGACACTTTGAACTGGGGGATGCAGCAACCTTTCACTGTCACAGCAATTTGAAGAAATTGGGAGAGGGATAGGGAAGCAGAAGGCAAGGCATCATAACCATAGTTATTCTCTCTGCACTGCAACAGAAGAAGCAAACAGGAGCAGGAACAGAACATATGTTGGAAGCGTTGTAAGGTATAGAATATAATAAACAGTCGAAGGCCGCTGCCTTAAAACATAAATACTATTCTTACTTGGCAGGTCCCTCTTTTTTCCTCACTGCCTAAAGACACTCTTTGGCCTGAATGCATCTCTGGGAAATCTTGAAGACAGATTCTTCCATTTGAACAATGCCACTTTAAAGAAGTGCTAAAGATCAAGCAGCTTTCAATAATTGTCTAGTCAATGAAAAAGAAAAGCCGCCATTCAAGTACATTTGAACATGTCACAATTGACGTTTGTAGTTAAATTGAATGACTTGGCCCCATTGTTTTTGTTTGTTCATGCTTTGTCTCAATCTCAACAACTTTATAGAGTTAAACTAGAACATGATTTCTCAAAGGGAAGCAGATTTTTTAGCCTTTTGTGTACTTTTAGGATCATAAAGAAACAGGAGCAGGAGTCAGCCACTCAGCCCCTCATGCCTGTTTCACCAATCAATAAGGTCATGGCTGATCCGATTGTGGCCTTAACTCTACATTCTTGCTGGTCCCTCATAACCCTCAACTCCCTTGTCAATCAAAAATCTATCTCACTCAGCCTTGAATATATTTAATGAGCCAGATTTCACTGCTTCCTGGGTAGAGAATTCCAAAGGCGAATGACTCTCAGAGAAGAAATTCCTTCTTATCTGTGTCTTAAATGGGAGACCTCTTATTTTGAAACTGTATCCCCTAGTTCCAGATTCCCCCATGAGAGGAAACATCCTCTCAGCATCCATGTAAAGCCCCCTCAGAATCTTGTATGTTTCATTAAGATCACCTCTCATTCTTCTAACTCCAATATGTATAGGCCCAACCTGCTAAAGCTTTCCTCATAAGACAACCCCTTCATCTCAGGAATCAGCCAAGTGAACCTTCTCTGAACTACTTCCAGTGCAAGTATATCCCACCTTAAGGAGACCAAAACTTTACACAGCACTCTAGGTGTGGTTTCACCAACACCCTGTATGATTAGAGCAAGAGTTCCATACTTTTATACTCCAGCTCCCTTGCAATAAAGGCCTTACTAATTACATGCTTGTCTGTATGCTAACTTTTTGTGATTCATATACAAACATACCCAGATCCATTGTACCACAGAATCCTGCAGTCTTTCTCCACTTGAATCAAATTCTGCTTTTCTATTCTTCCTGCCAAAATAAACAACTTCACATTATACTCCATTTGCCAAATTTTTGCCCACTGACTTAACCTACCTATATTCCTTTGCAGGCTCCCTGTATCCACCTCACAATTTGCTTTCCTGCCTATCTTTGTGTTGTCAGTAAATTTGGCTACAATACATTGGTTCCTTCATCTAAGTCATTAATATAGATTGAGGCCCCAGCATTGATGCTTGTGGCACTCCACTTGTTACAGTTTGCCAACCTGAAAGTAACCTATTTATCTCTCTGTTTCCTGTTAGCTAGTCAATCCTCTACCCATGCTAATACATCACCCCCATTACCACGAGTTCTTATATTGTGTAGTAGCCTTTTATGTAGCACCTTATTGAATGCCTTTTGGAAATTCAAATACACATCTACTAGTTCCCCTTTATCCATGCTGCTTGCTACATCCTCAAAAGAATTTTAGTAAGTTTGTCAAACACAATTTCTCTTTCACAAAACCATGTTGACTCTGCCTGATTGAATTATGACTTTTTAATTGTCCTGCTACTAAATGCTCCAAATGACAGATGTTATTGTAACTGGCCTATTTTGTTTCCTGTTTCCCTTCTTTCTTGAATAGAGGTGTTACATTTGCAGTTTTCCAAACTGCTGGGACCTTTCCAAAATCTAGGGCATTTTGGAAAATTACAACCAATGCATCCACTATCAGTGCAGCCACTTCCTTTAAGACCTGAGGATGCAGGCCATCAGGTTCAGGGAACTGGTCAGCCTTTAGGTCCTTTAGTACTTTTTCTCTAGTGGCCATCATTTTTTTAAGTTCCTCCCTACCTTTTGCCTCTGGATTTCCAATTGTTATTGAGGTGTTTTTTGTCTTCTACTGTGAAGCCAGATAAAAAAAATACTTCTTCAAAGTCTCTGCATTTCCTTGTATCTCATTATTAATCCCCAGTCTCATCTTCTAAGGGATCAACACTCACTTTAGCTACTCTTTTCCTTTTTATATGCTTGTAGAAGTTCCTGTCTGTTTTTATATTTATCAGTTTTCTATCATACTTTAATGTCTCCCTATTTTTAGGCATTCTTTGCGGATTTCTAAAATTTTCCCAATCTTTTGACCTACCACTAATCCTGACAGAATTGTATGCCTTTTCTTTCAAGAAAGGGAGTTCAGTATTAAGCTGTGATAACTAAACATGGCTCAACGTAAAGGGTTAATTCTAACATTTTAAGTGTATGTTAAATCTGGTGCTAGTCGCTGCCTCAATAAAACAATTCTAATATCAACATGTCAAGTGCTCAAAATGAACCACAAGGGGCCTGAAAAGCAAGTAGGCAGGGGAAGAAGTCAGTCTTTGAGGGGAGAATGGCTATGGGCTTTGATTAGTAATATCAGTCACAATACATCACTAAGGTGCTGCACTAACACTCAGAGCACGTAACACTTCTCTACCAGTAATATCATTATTGCCACAAATACACAGCAGGCTCATTTCATCAGTAGGTGCAACAAGCTCTAACAAACTAAACACAATCATTTCGTTCAACGGGAAGAAAAAGCCAGGGGTCTTACCGGAATGGAGAATTCTTCCGCCAAAAACTTCAGTGTGGCAGCTTCACCTGACAGAAAGTTGCTGCGCTCTGACAGATTACCCTGGAGTCTTGTGTCAAATTCCTTTCGAACTACTGATGCAACTGAGTCCACCACAATCAGCTTAACCGCTTTCAGGATAATGTCCTCTTCCAAGGATTCAACCCTGGCATTAAAAGGGGGACAAAATTACATTAGCTCTTTAAAGGCCATGGAGTGTGGAATACAGGGGGAGCAGGAGCAAAGTACTTTTCTAACTCTTCCCCCCCACCCCCCAACTATATTCAACGCTGTTTAGGGAAAGCAAGGGACAATTTGTTATCATCTACTTATAAACAAGGCCATAATGTACCAATGAAGGACTTTTCAAAGTTTGTGCACAGCAAGCACCCACAAACAGCAATTTGATAACAACCAGATAATCTATTGTAGAGACGTTGGTTGAGCAATTACAATTGGCCAGGACACCAAGGAGAATTTGTGTACATTGCTGAGCCTTGGTTAACCAAAGGACAGAACCTCTGACAGTGCAGCACTCTTTCAGTACTGCACTGGATTGTCATCCTGGATTTTTATGTTCAAGTCTTTGGACAGCTACCTACTGCACCATAGTTGACACATGATCTTAAATCTGAAAATTTGTCCTCTTGTAGGTCATGATTCCTGGAGGAATACAAAAGCCCATCCCTGATGTCAGTGTCAGCAGGCTAGACCATAAAACAGAGACCAACCTTGTCCACACACAAGATCACAGGACAGCAGGCAAGAGCTGAAACCTTGGGGAAGTTTTCCCTCTTTGTCCTGTGCTCCCAGCAGGGTGGGGAACTGGGGCTAATAGTACTGTCACCATCACCATTACAGCTGAGATTAGCTAAATCACTTTGGGAAAACTGAGCCACAGAAAAAGCATGAAAATACCTTATTTTTAAAAAAAAATCCACGTATCAGTGACTGGTGAATCTTATTCAACAAAATATGCAATCACCAATGCTGCAGAGTAGGCTTATTATTTTCTCCTGTTCCTTTATAAATGTTACAGCTGCAGAAAACTTCTGTTCAATTGTTTGCCTACTATAAAATCCTACATTCACATTTATATTGCAAGTTACTCACATAAACCTGCAAAGGCTTGTCTTTCACTCCATTACTCCTGGAGACCCCAAGGATCTATCATCGGGCTCCCCCAACCCCCCTAATTTTCATTCACATGCTGCCGCTTAGCAACATAATCCAAAAACATTAAGTTCCACAAGCACGTTAACAAACACCCAGCTCTCGCTCACCATCATCTCTCTCAACTCCTTCATCGTCCCCGATTTATCAGACTTGTCCCACAACCAGTGCTCAGTGAGTAAAATTTCCTCCAATTAAATATTAGGGAGACCAAAGCCACTGTTTGCAGCCCCCACATTATCTGGCCACTGACTCTACCCTTCATGGCCACTGCCTGAGGCTAAACCAGATTGTTCCAAACATAACATCACGTTTAACCCTGAGCAGAGTTCCAAATCCACCTACTTCCACCTCCATGACATCTCCCATCTCTGCCCCTGCCCAAGCCTATATCAACCCTCATCAGTGCCTCTGTTACCTCCAGATTCCACTATTTCGATGTTTTCTTAGCTGCTCCCCCAGCTTCCAATCTCCATAAATTTGAGATCATCCAGAACTCTGCTGCATGTATCTTAACTCACACCATCCTATTTACCCATCACCCCTGAGGTTGCTGACCTACATTGCCTCCCAGTCCAACAATACCTCAATTTTAAAAATGCTCATCACAAAGCAGAACACTTCTGGAAATATTCAGCTGTATATGGCAGGTTATCACAGACCTTCCTTGTGTCCTTGTCCCATCAAACTCCTCGCTCAAAACCTATTACATCTATAACTTTTCCCAGTTATGATGCAAGGTCACAGACCTGAAACATTAACACTGTTTTCACTCCATGGACGCTGCCCTAACCTGAGTATTTCCAGAATTTCTGTTTTTATTTAAAATTCTCATCTTTGTTTTCAAACCTGTAGCCTCAACCTCCCTATCACTGTAACCTCCTCTGGCCCTACCATCCTCAGATATCTGGGCTCCTCCAATTCTGGTCTCTTGCTCATCTGATTTTAATCACCCTACCACTGGCAGCTGTGCCTTCAGTTGCCATGGACAAAGTCTGGAATTCCCTCCCTAACCCTCTTTCTGCTCATAGAAATCCTTTAAGATACTCCTTAAAAACTGCTTCTTTGACAAAGTTTTTGGTTATCTGTGACATCACGTGGCTTGGTATCAAATTTTATTTGATAATGCTCTTGTGAAGCATCTAGGGACACTTTAATATATTAAATGATTCTATATAAATGCAAGTACTTATTGTTGTGTACGTGTCACACAATAATTACCACATCCTTTCAGTAATAGTGACTATACATCTCTTGACGCCTTGGGTCTCCTATGCACAAAACCCCAATCAACTTTTTCTCTGCTTCTCTGGATGCCATCTTTTTTCTACGTAGTAAATATAAAAATTTAGACACTATTTAAAAATAAGAATTGACTATGACTTTAAAAATGTTAACAATTACATCTCCATGCACAGGTCCAATTAAAGCCTGTGCTTGGATCCTGAAGACTGCACTCAGTCTGTGCTTTATTGTGCTGGAGATTAACAAGAGATCAACTAATTTACCTTGAGCTTGCAGAGTTAAAAGTGGGTTTTATTTCCCAATTAGGAAGTAGTGATGGGCTAGAGCTGGTGGTGCTGGTAATTCACTATGAATCAAAAGCCCAAATTACAAAATACAACACCACCATCTTCTGTTAGGGAGCTGTTGCTACAGCATCAACCTCCATACCGCCTCCCACATGCCCAACCTCCATGTAAGTCAAAAATTACTCAGAAGAATATCTGCCCCTCGAAAACAGACCAAGCACCAATAGACTAGAGTTGCCAACTCTGGTCGGATACATTCCTGGAGGTTTCATCACATGACCTCCTTGCCTCCAAACATCATGTCCCCACTCTCCATCTTGGTCAACCAACATGTCCATCCTCGCCATGCCCTGCCTTCCAACATTGAGTTGGTTCATTCTTTGCTCTCATTCAAACAGTCTTTCTCCATCTCCTCTACTTCTATAACTAACAAGCGAAAGTATTCAAAGAAAATTAAAACCATTTGCTTTCTTCCAAGTCACATTCAGCAACGTCCTGGACATTAATCTTCAAAGCCTGGAGACTCCAGGAGATTCCTGGAGGCTGGCAGCCCTACAAAGAGGGTTCTTTCTTATTCCTGGGGTTACTAGCAGCACAGGGAACAGGTTTCTCCAAGAAGTAGGAGTAGCAACAAAGGTTAGGCTGTAACCAGTAAAACAAAAAAGCTGGCATGAGGAAAGACACTGCTGTCATTGAAGCTGTATCGATCGGATGATGAGCTGGGAGATTCACAAAGCTCCACCATAATCTGCCACAGAAAACATCGAATTAATTGCACAACTAAATGAAAGGCACCTCCACTTCTGGCATTGTTAACAAGGTACATGTGCTCATCCATCACCTTCACTGACTCATTTGTGCACAGAAAGAACTGCAAATGTTGGATGAAAACCTGAAATACACAGCTGGTCCTCACAGCATCTGCACAGAGCATCACATTTAGTTTTGAACAAGAGTCAAAGGAACATAGGAGCAGGGGTAGGCCATTCAGCCCATCGAGCCTGCTCCGCCATTCAATACTATCATGGCTGATCATCCACTTCAATGCCTCCCCCCCACCACCCCAGCCCCCCCCACCCCCCACCCCAACACACACACACTATCCCCAAATCCGTATATGTCATTGATATTTAGAAATCTGTCAATCTCTACTTTAAAGATACTTAATGACTGAGCTTCCACAGCCCTCTGGGGTAGAGAATTCCAAAGATTCACAACCCTCTGAGTAAAAAAAATTCTCCTCATTTCAGTTCTAAGTGGCTTCCCCCTTATTTTGAAAGTGTATCCCCTAGTACTAGACTCCCCAATCAGGGGGGACACCTTACCTGTATCCACCCTGTCTATCCCTTTGAGTATTTTACAGGTTTCAATGAGATCACCTCTCATTCTTCAAAACTCTATAGAGAATACAGGCCCAGTTTCCCCAATCGCTCTTCATATGACAGTCCTATCATCCCAGGAACGAGTCTAGTGAATCTTCGCTGCACTCCCTCCATGGCAATAATATCCTTCCTAAGGTAAGGGACCAAAACTGGACACAGTACTTGAAGTAAACTACACAGTACTGAGTTTACTTGGTCAAACTAAGGTTCAATAGAATTGAAGCAAGACTTCGCTATTCCTGTATTCAAATCCACTTGCGACAAAGGCCAACATTCCATCAGCCTTCCTAATTGCTTGCTGCACCTGCATGTTAGCCTTCAGTGACTTACTAATGAGGACACCCAGGTCCTTTTGTACATCAATACTTTCTAATTTCTCACCATTTAAGAAATACTCTGCATATCTGTTCCTCCTACCTGAATTTGAAACTAAAACATTGTTAAACTAATTAAACCAAATAAATTAATCACTTAATTAATAAGTAGAAGGTATCTAGACCAGAATCAGGGGACTACTGTTCTTAGAATTTAGCATTTATAGTAGAAATCTAGCCCTAGGGAGCGTATAATTAATAAGGAGTCAATAAGCAGTTATTAGATTTAAATTAATTTATTAAATAGTTCTAGAAATGGCAGTTGCTGGGGTGAAGTGCTTCACCTGTGGGATGTGGGAAATCTGTGACACTTCAAGTGTCCCGGACAACTACATCTACAGGAAATGTACTCAATTGCAGCTCCTGACAGACCACGTGGATCAGTTGGAGCACTTAGGAGCATTCAGGTGGCGGAAAGCATCATTGACAGGAGTTTTACAGACGTGGTCACACCCAAGGTACAGACAGATAGATGGGTGACCACCAGAAGGGGCAGGCAGTCAGTGCAGAAATCCCCTGTGGCTGTCCCCCTCTCTAACAGGTATACCATTTTGGATACTGTTGGGGGGGGGATGGCCTATCAGGGGAAATCAACAGCAATAGTCAGAGTAGTGGCACCACAGCTGTCTCTGTTGTTCAAAAGCGGGGTCAAAGCACAGAAGAGTAATTGTCATAGGGGACTCTATAGTCAGGGGCTCAGAGAGGCGCTTCTGTGGTCGTGAAAGAGACACCAGGATGGTATGTTGCCTCCTTGGTGCCAGGGTCCAGGATGTCTCTGATCGGGTACGGGACATTCTGAAGGGGGAGGGAGAACAGCCAGAGGTTGTGGTACACATTGGTACTAACGACATAGGCAGGAAGAGTAACGGAGGTCCTGCAGCAGGAGTTCAGGGAGTTAGGCAGAAAGTTAAAAAACAGGACCTCTAGGGTTGTAATCTCAGGATTACTCCCTGTGCCATGTGCCAGTGAGGCTAGAAGTAGGAAGATAGTGCAGCTGAACACGTGGTTGAACAGATGGTGTAGGAGGGAGGGTTTCCGATATCTGGATCATTGGGATCTCTTCCGGGGTGGGTGGGACCTGTACAAGAAGGACGGGTTGCATCTAAACTGGAGAGGCACCAATATCCTAGCTGCGAGGTTTGCTCGTGTCACTAGGGAGGGTTTAAACTAGTATGGCGGGGGGGGTGGGAACCAGAGCAATAGGTCAGCAGGTGAAATAAAGGACTGGGAACCACTGAATATGGCCAGTAGGACTAAGAGGAAGGGCAGGTAGGGAGAAATTACTGAACACAGTGGGACTGGGGGGTCTGAAATGCATTTGTTTCAATGCAAGAAGTATAACAGGCAAGGCACATGAGCTTAGAGTTTGGATTAGTACTTGGGACTATGATGTTATTGCTATTAGAGACTTGGTTCAAGGACGGACAGGATTGGCTGATAAACGTTCCAGGATTTAGATGTTTCAGGCAGGATAAAAAGGGATGTAGAAGAGGTGGGGGAGTTGCACTGCTGGTTTAGGGGAATATCACAGCTGTATGACAGGAGGACACCTCGGTGCGCTCATGCAGTGAGGCAACATGGGTAAAGCTCCAGAATAGGAAGATGCAGTCACAATGTTGGGGGTTTACTATAGGCCTCCCAATTGCCAGCGGGAGATTGAGGAACAGTTATGTAGGCAGATTTTGGAAAGATGTAAAAGCAATAGAATTGTTGTGGTGGGTGATTTTAACTTTCCCTATATTGACTGGGAATCACTTAGTGCTAGGGGTTTGGATGGTGCAGAATTTGTAAGGAGCATCCAGGAGGGTTTCCTGAGATAATATGTAGATAGTCCAACTAGGGAAAGGGCAATACAAGACCTGGTATTAGGGAATGAACTGGGCCAGGTGGTCGAAGTTTCAGTAGGAGAGCATTTTGGTAAAAGTGACCATAATTCAGTAAATTTCAAGGCACTGGTGGATAAGGATAACAGGAGTCCTCGGGTTAAGGTGCTTATTTGGGGGAAGGCTAATTATAACAATATTAGGCAGGAACTGAGGAATCTAGACTGGAGGCGGATGTTTGAGGGCAAATCAACAACTGACATGTGGGGGGCTTTCAAACGTCAGTTGATAAGAAATCAGGATCGGCATGTTCCTGCTAGGATGAAGGATAAGCATGGCAAGTTTCAGGAACCTTAGATAACGAAGGATATTGTGAGATTAGTCAAAAAGAAAAGGGAAGCATTCGTAAGGGCTAGAAGGCTGGGAACAGATGAAGCCTGTGAAGAATACAAAGAAAGTAGGAAGAAACTTAAGCAAGGAGTCAGGAGGGCTAAAAGGGGTCATGAAAAGTCATTGGCATCCAAGATTAAGGAAAATCCCGAGGCCTTTTATACATACATAAAAAGCAAGAGAGTAACCAGGGAAAGGGTGGGCCCACTCAGGGACAGAGGTGGGAATCTGTGTTTGGAGATAGAAGAAATGGGAGAGATACTAAATGAATACTTCTCATCAGTATTCACCAAAGAGAAGGACTTAGCGGTCGATTTGTCTAGGAAAGAGTGTGTCGATAGCCTGGATCATGTTAAGATCAAAAAAGAGGTGTTAGGCATCTTGAAGAACATTAAGGTGATAAATCCCCAGGGCCAGATAGGATCTACCCCAGAGTACTGAGGGAGGCAAGGGAGGAGATTGCTGGGGCCTTGACAGAAATCTTTGTATCCTCACTGGCTATGGGTGAGGTCCCAGAGGACTGGAGAATGGCCAGTGTTGTTCCATTGTTTAAGAAGGTAGCAGGGATAATCCAGGAAATTACAGCCCGGTGAGCCTTACGTCAGTGGTAGGGAAATTATTGGAGAAGATTCTTTGTGACAGGATTTACTACCATTTGGAAGCAAATGGGCATATTAGTGAGAGGCAGCATGGTTTTGTGAAGGGGAGGTCGTGTCTCACTAACTTGATAGAGTTTTTTGACAAAGATGTTCGACGATGGAAGGGCAGTGGATGTTATATATATGGATTTCAGTAAGGCCTTTGACAAGGTCCCTCATGGCAGACTGGTACAGAAGGTAAAGTCGCACAGGATCAGAGGTGAGCTGGCAGGATGGATACAGAATTGGCTTGGTCATAGAAGACAGAGGGTAGCAGTGGAAGGGTGCTTTTCTGAATGGAGAGCTGTGACCAGTGGAGTTCCGCAGGGATCAGTGCTGGGACCTTTGCTGTTTGTAGTATACATAAATGATTTGGAGGAAAATGTAACTGGACTAATTAGTAAGTTTGCAGACGACACTAAGGTTGGAGGAGTTGCAGATAGTGAAGACTATTGTCAAAGGATACAACGGGATATAGATCGGTTGGAGACTTGGGCGGAGAAATGGCAGACCATTATTATCCAAGTGACAATTTATCACATTCTTTATAATAGATTCTAGCATTTTCCCTACTACTGATGCAAGGCTAACAGGTCTGTAGTTCCCTGTTTTATCTCTCCCTCCATTCTTAAATAGTGGAGTAACATAAGCTACCTTCCAATCTGCAAGAACCATTCCAGAATCTACTCCAAACATTAGGGTGTTCACCGCTCCTGGCACATCAGTACTTTCATCTTTATTTTTGATTGATTTGTTTTCTCCCCCTCCACTCATCAAGGTGACCGTGTCAGTGTTGGGAAATGGAACACTTTTCATTGCAGTGCAGTACTGAGGGAATGTTGCATTGTTGGCAGTACTGCTTTTCAGGTTAGACACTATACCATAGTCTGGTTATTATTAGCTGGATGTAAATATTCCAGGGCACTATTCAAAGAACAGGGGAGTTCTCCCAGTCAGCACCTATCCCTCAACCACCACCAACAACAGAAGTTCTTCTCTTATGCAGAATTAAAACAGAGATAGCCATTTGGTCCAACCACTCCATAAAACCTAATCCCATATCTCTTTATCCTCTTCCCAATCACCTGTATAATCTGCTCTTATATGTTAACATGCCAGTGATAAACTCCATTAATTCCACATCAATGCTAAAAAAAGGTTGCTTCTGCTCTCTATCCTAAATTTCTTACATTTACCCTGATATCAAAACTCCCTTCATTCTGGACCCTTCAATCATCTAAACACCAGTACTTCCGTCTCTATCTCACCCCTTCATAATTTTAAGCACCTCTATCAATCAGTAGCCTGAATATTCAGTTTTACCCTGTGGATATATTTTGCTAGTCAATCACAGTTTGATCTTCTCTTACAAATCACAAGCTAAGTCCTTCATCTGAACCCATCAACTGTGACTTGAGTCAGCTGTGGTGACATTCTCACCTCGGAGTCAGAATCTTTTGGTTTCATATCCAGAGACTTGCTCACAAAATCAAGACTGACACTTACAGTGCAATATTGACAGAGTGCTGCACTCAGAGCACTTTCTTTCATATGAAACATTCATCCTAGGCCCCATATGTCCTTTACACCATTTTGCGGTCCCTGTTGCTCTGATCAATATTTATCCCTCAATCACAAAAACAGATTCTCTGATAATTACCTCATTGCTCTTTGTGGGACCTTGCTGGGCATAAATTGGCTGCCGCATTTTTTGCGACAGTGACTATGCTTCAAAAGGAACTTCATTGACTGTAAACCACTCTGGGACACTCTAGTGAAAGGTGCGGCATAAATGAAAGCTCTTTGTTTGAAAACTGATAGCATATTTAATGATTCTAAATCCGATAGTGTCATATCACTGAACTGGGCAAATGATTACCAGTGCTGAATATAATACACCACCACAATAAAAACAATTTCTTCAGCTTTCCGCATAGGCGAGCCTTCAATTCCACTACATTCACGTGTGACTGCAAAATCTGAGCAGCTTTTCCCCTGTTCCGCCACTGCCATTAATTATGATGAAAGAATGCAGGACATCCTGGAATCTGTCAGTGCCATTCAGCAAATTCACTATATTGATGCACCTGGAACCAAGTGATGCTATAAAACATGTAGCCCTTGCATCACATCAGTTTTCATGGCTACTGTGCCATGTATATTTCATCATCATCATTACCGTGCTCTACCCCAAGGTGGACCATGCTGGTAGATGCCAAGGTGGATCGCACCAGCATGATGCAAACAGCTCAGTTCATTGCTTCCCTTCTTGCTCCCAAGGGCATACTGTCTGCCATTCCACTCGATTAATTTCTCTCATCACCCAGGACGCCGTTTCATGTTACAAACTAGAGGTAAACCCACCTCACTATGCCACAGCACAGAACAAAAATGTTCTCTTAAATAAAAGGTTTCCTTTATCTTTTTTCCCGAAATTATTCTCCTCCCTCCAAAAGTGCCAACTCTCACTGGGTGCAGTCTGTGAGCATCAGGCACCCTCCATATATCACTCACATCGTCATTCTTCACAGGAATTTTTTAAAAAACTCATTCATGGGATGAGCGTCTTGCTGGCTAAGCCAGCATTTATTGCCCATCCCTAATTGCCCTTGAGAAGTTGGTGGTGAACTGCCTTCTTAAACCGCTGCAGTCCATGTGAGGATAACGAGTGGTGGCAAGTTACCATTCTCTACCACCCTCTCGACCCCACTTCGCCAATTCCCTTCCCTCTCTTCCGAAGGATATGTTTTGTTTTATTGGGTGCCATGGAGTTGGCGGAGTTGAAGGCTGCTAGCACCTTCTGGTAGCTAGCCCAATGGGATGCTTCTGTTAAGTGTTGGCATCCTATTCAACTTATTGGGGCATCACAGCCAACTTTGTCCACAACACCCAGCAGGGAACCAGAGGATAGAGATCAAGAGCCACAGCAAGGGGCAATTTTTTCCTCTGCTGAACCCTGGGAGCAAGACCAAACTTGAACGCCTTTACCACCTGGCTGAGATCACTTAACACAGCAGAGACTCATATAGTGTAACTACTCACTAGACAAACCTGTTAGGGCACAATGGGTGTCTCCCTGGATCAATTATTCACCTGTAGCAGAGTCAACATAGCTTTACAAAAGTATTTGACAAATTTTTAGACATTTTTGAGGATGTAACTAGTGGGGTGAATAAAAGGAACCAAGAGATGTAATAAACATGGATTTTCAAAAGGCAGTCAATAAAGGTGTCACATAAAAAGTTGGCTTATGACTTCAGGGGTATTATAATAGTATGGATAGAGCATTGGCTGAAGGACAGAAAACAGCAGAGATAGACAGGGCATTTTCAAGTTGACAGGCTTCAGATGGGGTGCCAGAAGGATCAGTGCTGGGGCTTCAGCTATTTACAACCTATACTAATGATTTAGGTGAAGAGGCCAGGAGTAATGCATCTAAGCTTGCTGCTGATACAAAGTTAGTTCGGAATGTAAGCTGTGAGGAGAACCTTGAGTCTGCAAAATGATAGATTAAGTGAGTGGGCAAAAAGGTGGCAGATGGAGTACATTGGGATATCATGACGTTATTCAGTTTAGTAAAAATAGGAAAATTTATTTTAAAAATGGTGAGAAACTATTAAATGTTGATGCCAGAGGGACTTAGGTGCTTCGACTGTTCAAAGCGTTGGTGAGACCACACCGGGAGTACTGCGTACAGCTTTGGTCTCCATATCTAAGGAAAGATATGCTTGAATTAGAAGAGGTGTAACAAAGGCTCAATAGATTGATTGGTTCCCGGTATGAGGGGGTTTTCCTATGGCGAGAGATTGCACAGAATGGGTCAATACTCTATGGAGGTTTGAAAAACGAGAGGTGATCTCACGAAACGTACAAGATTCTGAGGGGGTTCGGCAGGTTACATTCTGAGAGGCTGTTTGCCCTGGCTGGACAGCCTAGAACTAGGAGTGCACTGTGGCAGGGTAAGGGGTCAGCCATTTGGGAGTAGAAATGAGAAGAAACCTCTTACTCAGTAGGTTGTAATTCTCTACACCAGAGGGCTGGGGGTGCTCAAGAATAAGATGATAGATTTTTGGACTCTGAGGTATCAGGGGTATGAGAGTCAGGGGCAAGGAGGAGCTGGGGCCGAGGATCATCCATGATTTATTGAATGGCAGAGCAGGTTCAAGGGGCTGAATGGCTGTTACTTATGTTCTTACGTCACTGCTGTCTCGACAGCCATGTTACGAAGTTGATTCAGATCAATATCAGTATAGCAGTGTCTTACCATCTCTCTCTTCTCTCTCCCTCCTTCCACCATGTTTCTTAAAATTTACCTCTTGCACCAAGTTTTTGGTTAGCTGTCCTAATATCATCTTATATGACATGTCAAATTATGTTTGATAATGCTCCTGCAAAATGCCTTATGATACGTTACTATGTTAAAGGTGCTATATAATTACAAGTTGTTGTTGTAAACAAAGGAGAACAGAAAAAGACAGACAGGATTATCTTCAAAAAGTACTTAATTGATGGAATGCGTTTTGGGACAGGTTGCGAAACACAAACTCACTGCCTTTCTTTCCCTTTCACTTTCTCCAGAGGAGAGTCGGGAGATGGCCTGAGATTAAAATTAAAGTCAAACAAAAGGAAGCAACATTTACCTTTTCAGTACATCCAAGCAAGTGAGTTCACGGTACAGGTGAACTCTGTTGGTCATGGCAATCAACTTCTGGTCTGCACAGAAGTAATTAGGGAATCGGCACCTTGCTATCTCTATCAACCTGAAACAACAAAAAACAAGCTAAGAAAATACAGAAATTTGAATGCCATCAAGAGGGCTCTCACAGCATAAAGGGGTCAAGCACACGCAATACGCAAGAGCAATTAACTTCTCTCAAAAGGAGTGCCACACGAACAGGCTTTTGGGCACTCGGTAATTGCAGTCACAGTCCGCCAAACAATTATATAACTCTGATTAGAAAACTCAAGGCATATAGCAATATCCCTCAAACAGTTCATTTGTGCTTGGTGGTGCTGCATGAGGGAGGAATGTTGGTCAAGGCTCCTGGAAAAATTCCCACTCTTCAAATAGTTGCAGGATCTTTACCATCCACTTAAATCAGTTAGAACAAGCAGAGGAACCTCAGTTTAACATTTCATGCGAAAGAAAGCACCACCAGCAAAGCAGAACTCCTTGTGCACCACCATGATGTATTAGCCTAACCTATGCACCAGCAGCCTTCCCAGTCAAAGCTGTGCATGCTACCACCAACTGAGTCAAGCTGCTGGAAGCTCTAGAATAATGACTTGAAAGTAAATCTCTCAGATATTTAACTAATGTAATGCTTGTGTAATCTAATCGACAAACATAGCATTCTGCTCAGCTCATATTCCAGTTTCACCGCTAATGTAAGTTTGGACCCTGATGCTGGTCAATAGAGGGCATAAAAATGGTGGAGGAGTAAATCATTGACTTTTCATTGATTCTATGACTGCTTAGCTCAGGCTCTGTGTGTTTAGCGTGCAAATAGCTCTATGTAGTAGGTTTATTAGGCTCATATTTCATTCTAGAACATGTCTGGTTCTGTTCCTGTTACCTTCCACAATCTGTACTGAACCCAGGTTGCTCTTCCAACTTGTTGGTGATCAAGGAGTGAGGGTTGTGTCAAGCCACAAGGTTACACTTTGCAGTGACGTACAATCCTACTGCTACTGATGGTCTCTTGGAAGGGTTGTTAATGTATCTTTAGTCTTGTTCCACTTAAACAATGGAGACAACATCAGTAGTTGAAATGCTACATTTTCTTCACGATACTGGACAGTGGTTCTCTTCTGCTAATGCTGCTGTATTCAGGTGTTTTGGTGATAGGGTGAGGTCAAGTAAATTATTTCAGAATGTTGGTTCCCTCACCATTTGAGCCAGACCCACTCTGCCAGCTGTGATCTTCAGGAACTAGCCAAGAATGGTGCCAGTGACTGACTTGGTGGTGGACATTGAAATTCCTCATGCAGTGAATATTCACTGCTCTTGCTTCCTCTATGTGATGGGGTAGTACTGATTAGCCAGCTGGTTGAAGGAATTAGTATGTAATGATCAACAAGAGATTCTATGGAAGCCAATGTTAAACCTGACTGCATGACATTGTCCCCATGCCTTTCGTGGGTTTATGTTGGCAATATGACTGGGCATACCCAAGGACGGTGATGGAAGAGACAGGAATGTTGGCTGATAAATAAGATTCTGCTGGGACTACAGTCAGGCTGTTGCTTGACTTGCCTATAGGCCAGTCCTCCCAGTTTTGACAACAACTAGAGATGTTGGTGAGGTGAGTCCTACAGAGGTTAACTAGCCTGAAATTGCCTTCCTTCAATCCAAAAGATGCTTCATTTGCTGCTGATAGGTCTGTCTGATTTCCTCATTGATGAATTACAATTGGTTCATTTGTTAGGGCACGCCAAAGAGTCAACCACCTAGTGTGGACTGGAGTTACATATATCTCAGGCCAGGTAGGACTTAAATGAAACAGTTGTGATTTCACTGACAAGTTATGTTCTGGCACTTGCCAACAAAACACCAGATTTATTAAATTTAACTTCTTAACTTAACATGGTAGGATTTAAGCACTCAACCTTTGGGATTTTTAGTCCAGTGCCATAATGACAGGGCTACCACACAGGTACTAGTATTAAATATTGTAACTATTCCTCTCACCTTTCAGCACTAAAAGCAGACTCAGTGTCGATGTAAATGACAGCTCCATCCAGACCGCCCATACTGACAGGCAAGGTGGCCAACACACTCAGCATCATACAGAATTGTGTCTTTCCACAGCCCGAAGGCCCAGTCACCTAAAAACAGAGAACAATATTGGGAGCTGTTCTGTGAACAAGAGCCAACACCAGAGTGATAACCTTGTAAAATAACACATGCCACACCCTTAGCACAAAATTTGTTCTACAAATTGATTCATATAATTGGGGAATACAAAAGGCAGAGCTCATCAAAGCCCAGCACAACTGGGTGCTCCGCAGCAGTCATCACTCCACCTCACGAGAATGAAATAAAAACTTATGCCTTTTAAAAGCTGTTTGAAACTCCCTCAGTGGTAAGTGCACCAAGTATCGTGATATAGATCAGAGGTTTGATTTCCTGGCCTCATCCATACTACACTTAGCTTTGAATGTCCTGTGTCTTGAAGGAGAAGAAATCAATTGGTTATGGTTGCCACAAATGCTCACCTATGATGGGTGTGCAGCGATATCACTGGGCAGCAGTGGCGCCATACCACAGCAGGAATTGCATGCTTCAGGGTGAGGAGTGAAAGCAGCTGTAATCCAGAAACACAACATGCTGGGACAACCCGGGAGGCCCAGCCATGTTCTGCCTCCAATTTAACAAAATCATGGCTTATCTTTTACTTTAACTCCATCTTTCTGTACTATGGCCATATTCCTCAATTCCCTTATCATCCAAAAAAATCAATCTTTGTCTTGAATATATTTAACAGATTGAAAATTCCAAAGATTCACAACATTTTTGAGTGAAGATGTTTCTCCTTATCTCAGTCCTAACTTTATTTCATTATTCCTTAATGGGATGTGAGCTTTGCCCATCCCTAATTGCCTTTACAAAGGTGGTGAACTGCCTTCTTCAGCCACTGCAGTCCATGTGGTGCAGGTACACTGTGCTGATAGGGAGGGATTGCCAAGATTTTGACCCAGCAACAGTGAAGGGTGATATATTTCCAAACCTGGATGGTGGGTGGCTTCGAGGGGAACTTCCAGGTGGTGGTGTTCCCATGCGTCTGCTACCCTTATACTTTTAGATGGTAGTGGTTGCGTATTGGAAGATGCTGTCTAAGGAGCCTTGGTGAGTCCCTGTAGTGCATCTTGTAGGTGTTTCACGCTGCTGCCATTGTGCGTCGGGGAAGGAGGGAGTGAATATTTGTGGATGGGGTGCCAATCAAGCGGGTTGCTTTGTACTGGATGGTGCCAAGCTTCTTGAGTGTTGTTGGAGCTGCACTCATCCAGGCAAGGGGAAAGTATTCCATCACACTCCTGACTTGTGCCTTGTAGGGAGTCAGGAGGTGACTTATTCGCCGCAGGATTCCTAGCCTCTGACCTGCTCTTGTAGCCATAGTATTTATACAGATGGTCCAGTTCAGATTCTGGACAATGGTAACCACCAAGATGTTGATAGTGGGGGATTCAGTGATGGCAATGCCATTGCATGTCAAGGGGCAATAGTTAAGATTCTCTCTTATTGGAGATGGTCAATGCCTGGCACTTGTGTGGCCTGAGTGTTACTTACCACTTATCAGCCCAAGCCTGGATACTGTCCAGGTCTTGCTGCATTTGGACATGGACTGCTTTAGTATCTGAGGAGTCATGTATGGTGAATATTGTGTAATCATCAGCAAACATCCCCACTTCTGACCTTATGATGGAAGGAAGGTCATTGGTGAAACAGCTGAAGATGGTTGGAACTATGACACTACCCTGTGGAACTCCTGCAGTGATATCCTGGAACTGAGATTGACTCCAACCAGCGGATAGCATTCCCCGATTCCCACTGACTCCAGTTTTGCGAGGTCTCCTTGATGCCACACTCGGTCAAGTGCATCTTTGATGTCAAGGGCAATCACTCTCACCTCACCTCGGGAGCTCAGATCCTTTGTCCACATTTGAACCAAGGCTACAGTGACATCAGGAGCTGAGTGGCCCTGGCGGAACCCAAACTGAGCCTCAGTGAGCAGCTTATTGCTAAGCAAGTGCCATTTGATAGCACTGTCAACGACCCCTTCCATCACTTTACTGATGGGGTGGTAATTGGCCAGGTTGTATTTGTGTACAGCACTTCCTGACCGATTTTCCACATTGCCAGGTAGATGCCAGTATTGTAGCTGTACTGGAACAGCTTGGCTAAGAGCACGATAAGTATTAGGGCACAAAGCTTCAATACTATTGAGAGAATATTGTCAGGGCCCATAACCTTTGCAGTATCCAGTGCCTTCAGCCAGTTCTTGATTTCACATGGAGTGAATCGAATTGGCTGAAGACAGGCATCTGTGTTGCTGGGGACCTCTAAAGAGTCCAAGATGGATAACCCACTTGGTACTTCTGGCTGAAGACTGTAGCAAATGCTTCAGCCTCATCTTTTCCACTGATGCACTAGGTTCCCCCATCGTTGAGGATGAGGATATTTGTGGAGCCTCCTCCTCCAGTGAGTTGTTTAATTGTCCACCACCATTCACAATTGGATATGGCAGGACTTCAGAGCTTGGATCTGATCTGTTGGTTGTGGAATCGCTTAGTTCTATCACTTATTGCTTATGCTGTTTGGCAGGCAAGTAGTCCAGTGTTGTAGCTTCACCAGGTTGACAGCACATTTTTAGGTATGCCTGATGCTGCTCCTGGCATGCCTTCCTGCAATCTTCATTGAACCAGGGTCAATCCCCCAGCTTGGTGGTAATGTTAAAGTGAGGGATATGCCAGGCCATGAGGTTACAAATTGTGGATTGAGTACAATTCTGCTGCTGCTGATGACCCACAACATATTATGTTTGCCTAGTCTTGAGTTACTAGATCTGTTCGAAATCTACCCCACTTAGCACAGTGGTGGGTATCCTCCAAATGAAGATGAGACTTCATCTCCACAAGGACTGTACGGTGGTCACTCCACCGCTACTGTCATGGACAAATGCATCTGCAAAAGATAGGATGGTGAGGAAGAGGTCAAGTATGTTTCTTCCTCTTGTTGGTTCCCTCACCACCTGCCGCAGACCCAGTCTAGCAGCTATGGCCTTTAGGACTCAGTCAGCTCAGTCTGTAGTGGAGTTACTGAGCCACTCTTGGTGATTTTTTAAAATTCATTCAAGGGATGTGATCTTCGCTGACTGGGCCGACAATTATTGCCCATCCCTAGCTGCCCCTGAGAAGGTGGTGGTGAGTTGCCTTCTTGAACCACTGCAGTCCATATGTTGTAGGTACATCCACAGTGCCGTTAGGGAGTCCCAGGATTTTGACCCAGCGATAGTGAAGGAACAGCAACATATTTCCAAGTCAGGATGGTGAGTGACTTGGAGGGGAACTTCCAGGTGGCGATCTTCACATCTATCTGCTGCCCTTGTCCTTCTAGATGGTAGTGGTCATGGGTTTGGAAGGTGCTGTCAAAGGAGCCTTGGTGAATTCCTGTAGTGTATCTTATAGGTGGTACACACTGCTGCTACTGTGCGTTGGTGGTGGGGGAAGTGAATGTTTGTGGATGTGATGCCAATCAAGCAGGCTGCTTTGTCCTGGACGGTGTCATGTTTCCCGAGTGTTGTGGGAGCTGCACTTATCCAGGCGTGGGGAGTATTCCATTACACTCCACATGGGCATTGAAATCCCCCACCCAAATACAGTGGCCCTTGCCGCCCTCAGTGCTTCTTCCATATGGTTTTCAACAGGGAGAAGTACTGATTCATCAGCTGCGGTGTGGTAATCAGCAGGTGGTTTCCTTGCCCATGTTTGATCTGATGCCATGCAGCTTCATGGCAATTGTCTTTAAGGTATGATGCCGTGAGGATGATCACGTCAGGTTGTTGCTTGACTAGTTTGTGAGACGGCCCTCCAATTTTTGCACTAGCCCCCAGATGTTAGTATGGAGGACTTCACAGGGTGGGCAGGATGAGTTTGCTGTCATCACTTCCAGTGCCTAGGTCGATGCCGGTTGACTCATCCAGTTCCATTTCTTTTAGACTTTTTAGCAGTTTGATACAACTGAGTAGCTTACTGGGTCACTTAAGAGTCAACCACATTGCTGTGGGTCTGGTGTCACACATTGGACAGATCAGGTACGGACATCAGATTTCATTCCCTAAAAGGACATTAGAGAACCAGATCGTTTTTTGTTTTTTTTTTTTTACAACAATCGACAATTGTTTCATGATCATCATCAGACTTTTAATTCAAATTTCACCATCTGCCATGCTGGGATTCAAACCCTGGTCCCCAGGGCATTACCCTGAGTCTCTGGTTTACTAGACATGTGACAATACCACTATGCCACTGCCTCCCCCTAAATGACTGATTTTTTATTCTGAGTCTATGGCCCATAAGTTCTGGATACCTCAGCCAAGAGAAATATTTTTACTGCATCCACCCTGTCAAGCCCCTTAAGCATTTTTTATGTTTTAAGGAGACCATCGTTCATCCTTCTAAACTCTAGGGAATAAAAGCCTCAGCTATAGGTTTCAAGTAGATTGCAAGAGCAGCCAACATGCCAAGGTACACTACTACAAATGGTCATCAGAATCACTGTGGCCATATTTCCCTGTGCTAATCATCACAGTTCAAAAATAATGCGGGTTATGTAGAAAACTTGGCACAGTGACTAACAATTCTGATTTCAGTACTGACAACTAACTTTGTTCTCTCAATCTATAACTTTCAAGCTGTCAGCAATTCAAGAGATGAAAAATGAATGCTGCTTTCAGTCGCAGCTTAGCTTTGTACTGACGTTCGGAGTGCTGAAGTCAGCAATAAATATTCCTGTCATCCTGCATCATCTTAACGCTTCTCTAATTGTCTCCAGTTCCCAGTCTCTTCTCCGTAACTACCCAAGACACTGCAAAGATTGGCAATTTGCTACAGTAAAATCAATATAAAATAGATCACAATCACTAGTCTGAAATACAAGCTTCCTTGAAGCCAAGACACCAGTGGACCCATCTCGGATCAACCATTAGACGTGGTTCACTCCTGTCATCCTCCAACTCCAGCTTCAATTTCATATGGACTAGGCATTTGACACAGGGAAGGAGGGACTAAGACCTGCCCCAGTCTCTCATTCTAAGGAATGTCCAGTTAAGTAACAACAAAGGTTAGTGTCCACCTTAGAGATCAGATCAACACAACGTGGCTGACCCCAGCAACAAAGCAGATGGGCAATAATAGATCACTAAAAATGCCCAGGCAACCTGGTGACAGGTCATCCAACCTATATCACAGTTTCTGAACAAACCTCCAGCACTGGATAATTAATGGTTGGGAGGGGTGGGAAAATTGGTGGTGGGTGGGAGATCAATACAGGGTGATTAGTGTTTGTGAGGGGGATGAGTGAACAATGGGTGGTGCATACGTGGTGTGCAAGAGGAGTTGAAATCAGGGCTCAATCTAATTCCATTCTGACTTGATCTATGTCAAGGGCAAATTATTGCTGCTCAGCCAACAAACAGTTTTGCGCAGCATTGTATTCATCTAAAATACACCCAGAATAAACATTGAGGGCAATCACACTTATATCTGAATTACCCCACTGCAGCACATGTGCTGTGAAATCATTAGGTATTAAAATGAGCAGAGTGGATTGACAGATTTCTTGAACCATACCTCAGTCAGAGTTCCACAGGCAAGTCCACCGTGAAGGACCTTGTCGAGTTCAGTCAGTGAGGTGGGGAAAAAAGCAGTGGAGGGTTGAGAACATCTTTCTGCTTTCATATCAAGTGCCTGATAATAACAGAACCAAATGTTTAAATCAAACAGCAGCCCACCAGTAACTTCAGTTATCAGTCGACAAGTTAAATTAAAAACAGGATCAGATTTAAACCACCTGGAAGAACAACAGGCAGGTAAACCAGGTGGATTATATAACAGGTGTGCAATCTGCCAGTTTTAGGATCTGGGCAGCAAAATGATAATTTGATCCATGGTTATTTGCTTTGTTGCCTCAATTTTCTCCTGTGTCCTGAAAATTCCAACTCCTGCCACGATATGGTTCGAAAGGCCTCGATTGTCCTCACGCTATCCACTGCCTATGCATAATCCAGATCATGGGGCACATAACAACTAAGGCATGGCTCCAGGGATGCTGGCACTCCTGCCCAAGTATTTTTTATTGATCTAAGTTGGCACCCGGTCAAATTTTATAATTCTCATCCTTGTTCTCCAGTCCTGCATGGGCTCACCCCTCCCCATCTCTGTAATCTCCTCCAGGTCTGGGACCCTCTGAGATATCTACGCTCCTCTAATTCTGGCCTCTTGGGAATCGCCAAGTTTAATTGCTCCACCACTGATGGCCCTGCTTTCCGTTGCCTCTGCCCCAAGCTCTAGAACACCCTCCCCTAGATCTCTCTGCCTCTCCAGCTCACTTCCTGCCTTTAAAACACTCCTTAAAACCTGACACTTTAACCAAGCTTTTGGTCATCTGACCTAATGTCTCCTTAGGTGGCTCAGTGTCATATTTTGTCTTATCTCCCTCCTGTGAAGCACCTTGGGACAGTTCGTTAAAAGATGCTACAAAAATACAAATTGTTGTTAACTGTGTTAGCAACAATACTTACCAACCAATAACCTGCTGACTCAAAACATTAACTCTGTTTCTCTCTCCACAGATTCTGTCAGGCCTGCTGAGTTTTTCCAGCATTTTCTGTTTTTATTTGATATCTGATTATCCATGCTCAGTTTGAGTTCTGCCAGGCTCGCTCACACCAAACCTTATTACAGACTGGGTCCAAACGTGGACAAAAGACCTGAATTCCATCATGGCAACTTTCAACTGAGTTTTTTTTAAAATATTCATTCACAAGATACTAGCATTAATGGCAAGTTTTGGCAATTATTTCCAGAATTTTAACACAGCAATGAAAGACGAAGGAATGGCAGTGTGAGTCTAGGTCAGGATAGTGGGTGACTCAGAGTAGATCTTAAAGATTATGGTGTTCCCATGCATCTACTGGAATACTCCCCACTTGCCTGGATGACTGCAGTTACCATAACATTAAAGAAACTCAACGCTGCCCAGCGTAAAGCAGTCCACTTAACTGGCGAGGCTTCTTTAGCAATATCTCAAACCTGCAAACTCCACCACTTAGAAGGGCAAGGGCGGCAGGTGTACAGAAACAATATCAACTCCATGTTCCCTTCATGTACCATCCTGACTTAGAAATATACCACTGTTTTTTCATCATTCTGCGTCAAAATCCTAGAACTCCCTTTGTAACAGCACTGCAGAGGCATCTTCACCACACCAACAGCAGCAGCTCAAGAAGAATGCCACCTCAACCGTTCTCAGGACAGCTAGAGATGTGCAATAAATGCTAGCCTTTTCAGCAATGCCACAGTCCAAGAATCAATCAAAAAAATAATCAGCTGCTACTCCATCATGGGATATTTTGAAAAGAAGAGAAATAATATCCTAAAAGAGCATGGATGACATGAAAGGCTTTTTTGGCACAAAGTTCATAATTACTCATCTTTAGGTTGGTATTACCCTTTCTGTTCCTATTAGAATTGGTGTTTGCGTCCAGGGACCGACATACCAATTGAGCCACTAGTGTACAAACTTAAACAGCAGGAAATCTATTACAACTATTTTCAGTGTTGATTATTGCCTAAAGAAAATAAAAAAGAAAACCTGCATGTCTATAGCACCTTTCATCATCTCAGGGCATCCTAGAGTGCTTTAGAGCCAATGACGGACTTCTGAAGCATAGTGCCTATTATAATGTAGGAAATTTAAACTACTGATTTTGTCTATTGGTTTCAAAATATTTGCAACATCAATAACTTGTATTGTTCTGTTTCTATGTGTGATGAGAGATGTAAATTTTTATATTTTTGAGAGTAGATTTTCTGTGTAGAAAGCTGAGAGCGGGTCTGTGTCCAGGGTTAGTTAAACAGGGGTAGGTTACGAGAGGTCTGTGAGATCTAAAAGATGAAAGGTTAAATGTGTTAGGTTTGTGCATTTGTAATGAGATTATGGTGGGTTTGATTTACAAGTAAATGGGTTGGATCTGAAATTTGCATTGTGAGAAGTGGGGAAATTCTTTTTTTAGCTGTTGAATTTCAAAAGGGAGCTCAGATGCAATAAAGAACATTTGCTTCTTGCAGGGGTTCCATGAGTAAACAGGGAAAGGCATATTCAATTTTATTGACCCAAAAGTAGAGGTAAAATAGAAAACATGAAAGATTTTTAGATTTGGAGAAGTTGAATTTCAAAGGTATTTGAGAATGTTTGAGTCCATTAAAGAGCACAGAGAGAGACCAGAGTCCATTGAAGAACGGAGAGAGAGAGAGAGAGAGAGAGGAGAGTCCATTAAAGAGCACGGAGAGAGAACGGCGAGACTTCATGAAGAGGCATGAGAGGGCGGGGAGCAGTTGAATGGTCAGTAGGATTGGTGAGTATTATTTCTAGTCTTAAAGTAGGAAGGCTTTAGTTTGTGTTTAGGTCTCTAGTCTTTTTTTCTCTTTTTCTTAAAAATAGCTTGTTAAGTATAAGATCGATACTGGTGTAAAAAAATTTACAATAAAGTGTGAAGAGCCGGGGATTCTTCAAGTGTAAAGAGCAGGGGTACTAAAGTAATTAACTAATAAATTGAATAAAACACGATAGTGATAGCAGGACAGGTGATGTGTTGCTGCTACAGCATGTGGGAAGTCATGGACACCGAGGTGATCCAGAGCTAACACTCCTGTAGCAAGTGTTTGAAGTTTGAGGAACTTCAGAATCGAGTTAAGGAGCTGGAGTCCGAGCTGCAGACATTGCGCCACATCAGGGAGGGGGAAAGTTACCTGGACACTTTGCTCCAGGAAGGGGTCACACCCCTCAGATTAAGTAATTCCAATTTGGTCTGTGATCAGGGGCAAGAGGGCGTAACTGCAGCTGAGGCAGGTATGGGGACCCGGGGGAAGCATTCGAGGAGCCTCGGTCTCTGTGACTGTCCAACAGTTATGAGGCTCTAGCAAGCTGTGTAGACGAGAGCGGGGATTGCAGGGAGGATAAGCAAACTGACCACGGCACCGTGGTACAGGGAGCCATTCAAGTGGGGGGAAGAAATAGGAATGTAGTTGTGGTAGGGAACAGTATAATCAGGGGGAGAGATACTGTTCTCTGCACCGTGAGCATGAGCCCTGAGGGCTGTGTTGCCTGCCCAGTGTCAGGGTTAAGGACGTCTCCTCAGGGCTGGAGAGGAGCTTGGTATGGGTGAGGAGGGTTCCAGTTGTCATTGGTAAGTTGATACCAATGACATTGACATGATTAGAAAGGAAGTTCTGCTGAAAGAATCTGAACATTTAGGAGTTAAATTAAAAAGCAGAACCTCCAAGGTAATAATCTCGGGATTACTACCTGAGCCACAGGCAACCTGGCAAAGGGTAAATAAAGTCAAGGAGTTAAATGCATGACTCAAAAATTGGTGTGGAGGGGATGGGTTTCAGTTCATGGGGCACTGGCACCAGTACTAGGGTAGAAGGGAGTGTTCCAGTGGGACAGGCCTTACTTGAACCGTGTTGGGACCAGTGTCCTGGCGAATCGAATAACTAGGGCCGTACAGAGATTTTTAAACTAAATAGAAGCGCGGAGGGTTCTGGAGAGGGGATACGTAGGCTTACAAAGAAAAAGGATATGGGAGCATTGCAGGGCAGCTAGTTTGGTAATGATACCCAGAGTGAGACAGTAAAGGAAAGAGTGTACAAACATAAAAAACAGCGGCAAATAAAGTCAAAGGGGGAAAAAATCGTAAAAAGGCAAAATTAATGGCTCTTTGCTTAAATGCATATAGTATTCAGAACAAACTAAAGGAATTAACAGCACCAATAGAGGTTAATGGGTATGATCTTATAGCCATTATGGAGACATGGTTACAAGGAGATCAAAGCTGGGAACTAAATAGTCAGGGGTATATGACTTTTTGAAAGGACAGGCAGGGAGGAAAGGGTGGTGTGGTAGCTTTGTTGGTACGAGATGGAATAAGTACGATAGCAAGAATTGATCTTGGATCAAAAGATGTCGAATCCATATAGGTGGAGGTAAGAAATAACAAGGGGAAGATGACACTGGTGGGAGTAGTCTATAGGGGCCCTAACAGTAGCTATACTGCAGGACAAAGAATAAATCAGGAGATAATGAAGGCATGTAAAAAGGGCAGTACATTAATTATGGGTGACTTTAATCTTCACGTAGATTGGGAAATTCAAATTGGCAGGGCACAAGCAAGAATTCATAGGAGTGTATTCAGGACAGTTTCCTAGAACAATATTTTGTGGACCCAACCAGGGATCAAGCTATTTTGGATCTGGTAACATGTAATGAGGCAGAGATAAAAACAAAAAAACTGCGAATGCTGGAAATCCAAAACAAAAACAGAATTACCTGGAAAAACTCAGCAGGTCTGGCAGCATCAGCGGAGAAGATTCTCCGCCGATGCTGCCAGACCCGCTGAGTTTTTCCAAGTAATTCTGTTTTTGTTATGTAATGAGGTAGATTTATTAAATAATCTCAGAGTAAAAGATCCCCTAGGAAACAATGACCATAACAGTAGAATTTAGCATTCAGTTTGAGTGAGAAACTTGGGTTGGAAACAAGCGTACTAAACCTAAATCAGGGTAATTACAAAGGAACGAGGGCAGAGTTGGCTGGAGTGGACTGGGAAAGGAGTTTAGCAGAAAAGATGGTTGATGAACAATAGCAGATGTTTAAGAAAATAGTTCATGACTCACAACAAAGATATATCCCAGTGAAGGAGGAGGATTGTAGGAAGAGTATAAACCAACCATAGTTAACTAAGGAAGTTAAGGATAATATCAAATAGAAAGAAAAAACATACAACGTGGCAAAGATTAGCGATAAGCCAGAGAATTGGGAAAGTTTTAAAAACCAACAAAAGATGATCACAAAAAATGGAGAAAATAAAATTTGCGGGTAAACTAGCAAATAATATAAAAACAGGCATTAAGAGCTTCTTTAAGTATATTAAAAGGAAGAGAGAGGCCAAAGTGAACATGGGCCCCTTAGAGAATAAGGCTGGGGAAATAATAATGGGGGACCAGGAAATGGCAGAGGAGTTGAATAAATACTTTGCATCCGTCTTCACAGTAGATGACACAAATAGCATTCCAAAAATACTAAGTAACCATGGGGCAAAAGATGGGGAGGAAATAAATACAATAACTATCACTAGAGAAAAAGCACTTGGGAAACTAATGGGGCTAAAGGCTGATAAGTCCCCTGGACCTGATGGATTACATCCTAGGATATTAAAGGAAGTGGCTGCAGAGATAGTTGATGCGCTGGTAATAATCTTCCAAGAATCCTTAGATTCTGGAGAAGTACCAGAAGGTTGGAAAACTGTCAATGTAACACCTTTATTCAAAAAGGGAGACAAAAAAAACTAGTAACTATAGGCCTGTTAGCTTAACATCTGTCATTGGGAAAATGTTAAGTCTATTATAGAGGATGTAATAGCAGAGCATTTAGAAATGCTTAACATAATCAAGCAGAGACAGCATGGCTTCATGAAGGGGAAATCATGCCTGACAAACTTATTAAAATTCTTTGAGGAGGTAACAAGCAGGAAACATAAAGGGGCACCAGCAGATGCAATATATTTGGATTTCCAAAAGGCGTTTGATACTTAATAAGAGCCCATGGTGTTGGGGGTAGTATACTAGCATGGATAGAGGATTGGCTAACTAATAGAAGACAAAGTTGGGATAAGGCGGGTATTTTCAGGATGGCAAACTGTAACTAGTGGAATGCCACAGGGATCAATGCTGGGGCCACAATTATTTACAATATACATTAATGACTTGGATGAGGGAAGTGAATGCACTATCATCAAGTCTGCGGATGACACAAAAATAGGTGGGAAGGCAAGTGGTGAAGATGACACAAAGAGTCTACAGAGGGATATAGGCAGGTTGAGTGAGTGGACAAAAACTTGGCAGATGGAATATAATGTGGGAAAATGTGAGGTGCCAGAAAGGTAGTTTAATTGTGTGCTTTTGATCAAGCTTGTTTTTTGGAAGTTGTTCTGTGAGGCTGTTTTAACTGTGTAACTTTTATCTTGTGCACTTAAGTTTTCTTTTCCTTTTTAACAAATCTTTTAATTTTAAAAATTCTAAAGGTGTTACTGGAGTTCTATGCTTTTGAGGTCAGTAGCTCTTCCTCCTCGTTTTCACAGTAAAAAATGGTTTATGATCAGCGAGACAGGCTTCACTGTGGGTACTTTGTTTTTGTTTCAGACTTCACTCTGGAGCCTGGCTTGCTCAGCAATAACATCAGCTGTGGCCACAACATATGTAATTAAGTTACTTCTTAATTTTTGCCTCATTACACTCCTAGGAATATTTTCCTATGTTAAGTGTGCAATACAAATGCAAGTTGTCAGTAATACTGCAAATAAATATATTAGTTCTAGACTGACTTCAATCTAACATCTAACAGTGTGCTACCTACTATTTTTCAGGAATAAACAAGAGAATGCAGTGAGCAGTCTACATCATTGAAAGTTATTATTATAGGGCCTGTAGTATACTAGGCCATTCACAGCATGTCTAAAGGCACAAGGATATGGTGTTGGTCGAATACAAAATGTATTCTTGCTGTGAACACAGCAAGTGAGGAGTGTTCAGGCAGAAGTTGGAATAACGAGTGAGTTTATGCCCACAATTCCCATCTCAGTCATGCTGTAAAGAGGCAGCGAAAGGAAGGCAAGGTGCTTTAGAGGGAGACAAATTTATTTCTTTTTTAAAAAAAAACAGCCGGGATCAGGTGGGCGCGGGAAGAGCAGGGTAGTGGGACTAATTAAATTGCTCTTCCAGAGAGCCTAGACAGGTACAATAGATCCAAATGCATCCGTCAGTGCTGTATGGTTCTGTAACACAGCACATATTCTCCATCAGCACCTTTAAGAATCGATCAAAGAGCAATCTATCTCATGTGAAGGTTTCATCCTCAAAAACTGAGGAACAACATGCTCAGCAGGGTAGAGAGCAGAAGGAAACAGAAATCAAGGAACAAGTTACAAAATTAGAAGCCAATACCGAACATTATTCGCAATGAATTAACAGTCTTCACTTACAGTGACCATTTTAGGAGCACAAGACCTGCTAACAGTTTTTGCTAGTGCAGAAATCTTCTGGATACATTGACCAGTGAACCTCATTAACTCCAGGGGAGAAAGGGATAGAAAGTCCTGTTAAAAATCAAAGACACAGTCTTAAAACCGAGTGATTACAAATTTGTTAAGTGACGGGATGGGTACAAAAATTGGGGTAGAGGCAACCATAGGTTGTACTTATGTAGTGCCCTTAATAAAGTAACATTTCCAAAATAAACCCTCCAAACACCAAACAAAATTTCAGAGAAAGTTAAAGGAGATAGTCAAAGAGGAAGGCCTGGAAGGTGGATAAAGATAGTGCAAAGCCAATTGGTTTGGAATGAATAAAGACTTGCATTCATTTCACATCTTTCATAACCTCAGAGTATCCCAAAGCATTTTATAGCCAATTCTGTACTTTTTGAAGTGTAGTCACTGTCAACGTTCCCATTAAGCTGTGTGGCTACACAGCAACCTGAAAGCCCCGAGCAGGCTGTGCACAAGTTGGTCCCTTTAAATTACTGCACGTGTGCAGCAGCACAAAAGGTTTTAAAGGGATAGTGCACCTGAAGACATTGGCATGCAGTCAAGAATAAGTTACAGAGAATATTGTTAGTTATATTATCAGAAACGTGGCCACAAGTACGTGCAGTGAGGTTCCAAAAACAGGAAAGTGATAATGACAAAAGAATTTTTTTCAATGATGTTGGTTGAGGGATAAATAATGACCTCAATACTAGGGAAAAATCTTTCCTTTTCTTCAAATAATGCTACAGGATCCTCTAGACCCATCTGAGAAGGCAGATGCAGCCTCGGTTTAATGTGTCATCCAAAAGTGGCATCTCTGACAACGCAGCAGTCGCACTCCCTGGGTCAGTCTAGATTGTGTGCTCAAGTCCTTAGAGTGGGACTTGAACCCATAACCTTCTGACTCAGAGGTGAGTGTGCAAACACCTGAGCCAGAAATGAAAGTTTGAGTGCAGGCCCATGTTGGAAGAAGCTTCAATCACAGATGCTGAAGCTGAGGGAGCAGAGATAATTCAAACTCAGAAGAGAGAAGGTGGAAAGCAGGGCTGAACAACATTACAGAACCAGAATGAAGCGAGGCCAGAGAGAAACACTGTAAACCATAACAAGGATTTTGAAATTGACATATTGCAGTTTGAGAAGCCAATTGTCAAGGATTGGAGTCAAGAATGTCCTCTTGGAGTGGCGTCAAAGGCAACTTCTGCAAAAATGTCCTAAGGGCACCAACTCCTCGAACAGAATGGACGGAACTGGAAAAAGGAACCTCAATGAGAGTGAGCAATGCTAAAGTTCTTCATTAGTCTATGGGGCCACGAATGAGGTTTGCTACAGCATACAGCAATTTGCTATAAGTAATTTATGTTTACTACAGTATCACTCAGCACCATTCCAGTCCAGTCAATGTCTTACCTGACAGTTTACAATCTGGTATTTGCTAAGCCTCTCACACATATCCAAAGGTAAGCCAGTCCTCTTCAGCTTTTTATTTGCCATGTTTTGCAACCTAGTTTAGGAAAATGAAATTATATTGAACCAGATGCAAACGTCTGCACTATTGCATTAATGAACAACGCCACACAAATTGATCCCACATGCTCATCCAATACCCACATACACATATGCTTCCCACAGGAGTTATAAATCAGCAAGCCAGGCATGCCAACTGCCTTGGGACATTCTTACCATTTTAAAGGCAATATATGAATACAAGTTGTTGAATGTAATCTCTGGCTGATTTGTACCTTCCCATGGACCAGGACACTGTTGCTGAATGTAATGTGCCGCTGAGATCTGCTGCCTCAACAAGGGGCAGGGGACACCAGGGATCTTCTTGGTCGAATGTCCTGTTCTCTCCGAGTTTGCAGAAACGCCAAACAGATCACTCAATGCGGGTTAAACCCCCGATTTTAATTTGCCCCTAGTAAAATTATGCCACACCATGAATAAATCAGATGAAATGTTCAACACGTTGAGAATATCAGAACTATTCAAATGAGATTTTACACCATTTGTGTTCTAAGGTGGTTTGTGGCAGCAAGAGAAATTACCACTAAAATAAAAGCAAAATGCTGCAGATGCTAGCAATCTAAAATAAAATAACAGAAAATGACGGGAAAACTCCGCAGAAATAACCAGACCGGGAGAAATGACCCTTGTACCACGCCCCCGCCCCCAGGACACAGTGACTGACGCTGGTCGCTCCCCTACGGGCCCAATAATTGCGGCCGAGATTCCCCCACCGGACTCCAGCTCTCTACCCTCCACCCATGAAGCACTCATTTAGCATTTCCCGGGTAGTTCACTTGCTAATAAATCTGCGCTCCTATTGGTGTCGGCTCTTAAGTACCGCCAATCCCCATGCAGAATATCAGATGGGCGCGCGGCAATGTCCAAAAGTCGCTCTGCTATTGGCTCTCAAGTTTAGCATCTCCCCCAATCGCCGAGCAGAAAATCCAAAAGTACGCACCCGCGAGATAGGTTTCCAGCCGTAGCCAATCACAATGTAGAAGGTAAAGAGCGGACCCGGGGGGAAGAACTTCAGCAGCTCGCGTAGTAAGAATTAAGCGTTACTGCGCACGCGCACTACATTGCCGGCTGCAGTTACCTTGGGAAAAACTTAGCAATTTTTGTTGGGGAGGTGGCGGGGTTCTTTCCCCCACAAAGGAGAAAGGCCTAAATGGCCAAGTGGTTATGGTACTGGGTTTGTAATCCCAAAATCAAGAGTTCAAATCTCACAATGGCAAACTATGAAACAATGTAACTTCATCTAAATAGGAACAGATGGAAACGTGTTTGTATTCGAAAGAGTTACCTTGGGAACTGTGGCGTCTTCTATCTCCCTTTATAATGCTGGAGCCTTGAGTCCCCTCTCTATTTAAAATCCTCTCTTAAAACGCATCTTTTTGACCCAAGATAAAAACAAAATACTGCTGGAAATTTTAAACAAAAACAGAAAATGCTGGAAAAACTCAGGAGGTCCAGCAGCATCTGTGGAGAAAGAAAGAGTTTACGTTTCGAGTCCGTGTGACTCTAAGAAGGGTCATGCGGACTTGAAACGTAAACTCTGTTTCTCTCTCCACAGATGCTGCTGGACCTCCTGAATTTTTCCAGCATTTTCTGTTTTTGTCTCTGAGCTAATTTTGGCCAATAGTACAAATGGCAGTCCCAATTCCAATTAGCACCGAACATTCTCCACTCTTACAGGAGATCTTCACGCTTTATATTTCCTACTAAGAGGAACGCATTCCCTCCAACCTGCCCCAATTCAATAACTGCACTCCCTGTTCCCCTACATTGTGGGCAAATAGTGGTGGTGTGTTTCCACTGCTCCGTGAATTGAGGATTTGGGGGGAATGGGGACCAAGGATTCTCACCTGAAAAACCAAGGTGGAAGGTTTTTCCATTGAGGTTTATAGAATGCTTCACCACAATTGGGTATTCACAGAGGCTAGACATGAATTGAAATGGAATTGGATAGAAATATAAAATTATCTGCAGCGAAGGGAGTATAACACAGAGCACGGGCCTTCTCCTGTACTACCATTCTATGAAATCTCTACTGAGTCTGCATCCAGGAATGGTTCAGAAATGTTGATGCTGGGCTGATTTAGGAGGCTGTTGCTCTGTGAGGAGTGCAATGGTGGATGAGTATTTACTGACCTAATTTTATTGAAGGCAACTGCATGTTTGCATACCTCTCCGGCAGCTATTCATCTTTTGAAACAATAGTTTGTGCCTTGGTGCTCAACTCTGTTCATTGAAACTGGAATGTCTCCTCCATGATGCAAGCCTGAGCAAAATTTATGGAGACTCAGGGCTGCCCAAACATTAGATTCCTCCTCTCGACCCCACTGATCGAGTCCAAAGGAATGCAGAGCACTATGCTTGGCACTGGCTTGTTTGTAGGAGTTGCTGGAAAGATGAAAGAGCTGGACTCCACCCCAGCCTTCATCTCTCCTGAGGTATTCACAAGGCAGTGGGGCTATTTGCAGAGTTGGGAGTTTGATTCATGAGTACCAGGGTGTGTCCACATGCTGATGGGCCTGCATGCTGCATGTCTAGGGGCTAAACCTTCTCCTAATTGCTCTGAAACCTGGGGCCCAGTTTCTGCATGTCACTATCAGGACACACAGCAGAGTACTTGCCTATGGATGGGGTTATGTAATGCAGCAAGAGGCTTATGCATTCAGCTCTCCCTTTCACATTGCTGCTAGCCAGCAATGTTAGCTGAAATTGAGAAGCACGCTAACTCCCTTCACCCACACACTTGATGCATCACATCGATCTGTTGGACACACTTGCTATTGCTACGACGTTGTTGTTGCACTCCAGGGGAACTGTGTATTTACTGAACTACTATTACTACTGGGCAAAGGACTATTTAGTGTCCTACCAATGCAGTGTTTACTCATCCAACATTACTGTAGGGCAACTGAATTTTGCTGGCCTCGTGCTGTAGGGTGAATTAATATTTACTGACTTTCAAATGTTGCAGGGTAGCTGTGCATTTTTTAGTTTACCATTAATACAAGGCAAAACAGTGTTCACTGTTCCATTACTGAATGCTAAATGAGTAGTTACTTATCTTTTACTTCAGTGAATGCTGAAGTACGTAATTGGCTGTATAAAAGACACTGAACCAAGGGATCCCCCCAGTGGTTGACAGGGTCCTCAACCATGTCCGACCCATCTCCCGCACCTCTGCCTTCACCCTTTCCTCTCCCTGCCAGAACAATTGTGAACCATGATAGGATCCCCTTGTCCTCTCTTTTCACCCTGCCAGCCTCCACATTCAAAGGATTATCCTCCACCATATCCGCCAACTCCAGCATGATACCACCACCAAACACATCTTCCCCTCATCCCCCCTCAGCATTCCATAGAGACTGTTCCCTCCATCACTCCCAACTCCACTTCCCACAGCACTTTCCCAAGCAATCGCAAAGGTGCAACACCTACCCCTTTACCCCCTCACTATCCAAGGCCCCGAACACTACCTTCAAGTGAAGCAGCACTTCACTTGCAACACCTTCAATTTGGTCTACTGTATTCGCTGCTCCCCCAGTGCGGTCTCCTCTACATTGGGGAGACTAAACACAGACTGGGTGACTGCTTTGCAAAACACCTTCTCTCAGTACGCAAGCATGACCCCGATCTTCCTGTCACTTGCCATTTCAACATACCACTTTGCTCTCATGCCCACATGTCCGTCCTTGGCCTGTTGCAATGTTTCAGTGAAGCCCAATACAAACTGAAGCAACAGCACCTCATCTTCCAATTAGGCATTTTAGAGACCTGTGGACTTAACATTGAATTCAACAACTTAAGATCATGAAATCTCTACTCCATCCTTACCTTTGTTTAATCCATTTTTAAAATTTTATTTATTCATTTTTTAATCCTTTTCCACCAACAACCACCCCCACCCCACCCCAAAAGAGCCATCTGTCACTTGTTTCTGTGTTGTGCTTTCAGAGTGCTGACCCTTGTTCTGCTATTAACACATTCTGCTATCTTGCCTTTATGCAACTATCAGCACCTTCTTTAGTCTTTAACACTACCATTAATACTCTGTCCTGTATCCATGACATCTTTGTCAAATTTCTCCTAAGTTCCCACCTATCCCTGACCTATTTTGCCCCACCTGCTCCATCCTCTCTTAAACAGTATAAAATCTGTCACATTTCTACTTCCCTTCAGTTCTGAAGAAGTCATACAGGCTCGAAATGTTAATTCTGTTTCTCTCTCTACAGGTGCTGCCAGGCCTGCTGAGTTTTTCCAGCATTTTCTGTTTTTATTTCAGACTTCCAACATCTACTGTATTTTGCTTTTACCTATATGAGTGAAAGTCTTTCTTTTTTCAATATTACTGCAGGTATTGCAATACTGAATGTTTTCAGACCTATTATTACTACTGCCAGAATAAGTATTTGCTCATTGCACTTTTATGTTCCTTTCGAAACTTGACTACCACAATAAATTTTGTGAAATGTTTCCAACTTTTATGGATGCTTTTTTTACATAAGATTTTTCGGAATATGTAGAACCTTTTTTAAATTCATTCACAGGATGTGGGCTTCGCTGGCTGGGTCAGTATTTATTGGCCATCCTTAGTTGCCCTTGAGAAGGTGGTGGTGAACTGCCTTCTTGAACCACGGTAGTCCATGTGGTGTAGGTACACCCACAGTGCTGTTAGGAAGGGAGTTCTAGGATTTTGACCCAGCTGCAGTGAAGGAACAATGATATATTTCCAAGACAGGATGGTGAGTGACTTGGAGGGGAACTTCCAGGGTGGTGGTGTTCCCATCTATCTGCTGTCCTTGTCCTTCTAGATGGTAGTGGTTGTAGGTTTGGAAGATGCTGTCAAAGGAGCCTTGGTAAATTCCTGCAGTGCGTCTTGTAGATCATACACACTGCTGCTACTGTGCGTCGGTGATGGAGGGAGTGAATGTTTGTGGATGTGGTGCCAATCAAGCGGGCTGCTTTGTCCTGGGATGGTGTCAAGCTTCTTGAGTGTTGTGGGAGCTGCACTCATCAAGGCGTGGGGAGTATACCATCACACTCCTGATTGTGTCTTGTAGATAATGGACAGGCTTTGGTGAGTCAGGAGGTGAGTTACTCGCCACAGGATTCCTAGCCTCTGACCTGCTCTTGTAGCCACAGTATTTATATGGCTAGTCCAGTTCAGTTTCTGGTCAATGGTAACCCCCAGGACGTTGATAGAGGGGGAATCAGTGCTGGCAATGCCATTGAACGTCAAGGGGCGATGGTTAGATTCTCTCTTGTTGGACATGGCCATTGCCTGGCACTTGTGCGGTGCAAATGTTACTTGCCATTCGTCAACCCAAGCCTGGATATTGTACATGTCTTGCTGCAGTTGGACATGGACTGCCTCAGTATCTGGAGTCGCAAATGGTGCTGAACATTGTGCAATCAATCAGCAAACATCCCCACTTCTGGCCTTATGATGGTTGGAAGGTCATTAATGAAGCAGCTGAAGATGGTTGGGCTGAGGACAGAGCCTAAGTGGACCAACAAACATGTCTCTTTTTGATAGTTAAGCCTAATGACCCAATCTCTCTTCATATCTCTCAATATCCACTTCTTACAGAAATTGATTCAAATGTCTATTGAATTACCTTTTATATTTACTTTGGTGCTCTTCCACAGCTTATTACTCATTGAAGGAAAATTTTGTCTGCATTATCCAGGGGAAAACAAGCCTAGTAGCGTCAACCATACCTCATACTTCAAATAGTCGATACTCAGAACCATGAGGAAGTGCACGGAGTCTGGATCAGATCCCTTCTATCACTGCTTGTTTGTCCCTACAACCACAACCCCGCCCCAACCTCTTTGTCTCTCTATCTCTCCGCCCCCCACACACACACCTTAAACCAGCTTATATTTCAACTCTTTCTTGGACTCGAACGCAAGTTCTGTCGAAGGGTCATGAGGACTCGAAACGTCAACTCTTTTCTTCTCCGCCGATGCTGCCAGACCTGCTGAGTTTTTCCAGGTAATTCTGTTTTTGTTTTGGATTTCCCGCATCCGCAGTTTTTTTTTGTTTGTTTTTTTTTTGTTTTTATCCCTTCTGGAGTACTGTGTTCAGTTTTAGGCATTGCACATTATAAGGTAGAATGGTCTTGAAGAAGGTGTAGCGAGGCTTAAAGAGTTAAATTATGAGGGAAGATTGCATTCTCTTGTATTCCTTGAGTATAGAAATTTGAGGGATGGTATAATCAAGGTGCTTAAAATGCTTAACAGTAGATATAGAGAATCTATTTCATCTGATGGAAGAATCAAAAAAAAGTGACATAATCTTTAAATTTGAGATAGGTCATTCAGGAACAAAATCAGAAAGCATTTTGGAATCTTATCCCCTAAAAGGCTGTGCATGCTTGGACAATCAATGCTTTCAAAAGTGAGATGTATAGATTTTCCTTAGATAAAAGTCTCAAGAGATATGGTGCAAAAGTAGGTAAACAGAAGTGAGATACATACCAATTTTAATGCTGGAGCAGGCTCAAGTGGGTGGATGGCTGCTTCCCATTGCTATAACTGGAGACTGAACAGAGGGTCGTTTTTGAAATGTATGAGCACATTACAAGTGCAAACCTTCACTACATGCACTACTTCAGATAGCAATAGAGTCAGGTGACATAGTTATAACATCAATCCCAGCAGCAGTTGGCTTATCCTGAGAATCACTCTGAGTGTCTCACCTGCCAAAAGTTTCATTCCGAGTTAGGTCTAAGGGGGAAGAACGCAATAGCATAAACAGGAATAGGGCGAGGAAGAAGTTTCCTCCCTTCATAATTTTAATGAAAAAGTACCCATGATTATAAAACAAGGAACATCCATTTATAGTCACAACAAAAACTAAACCAAAGGAAATCTACATCTCGACAGACAATTGAGACCAATAACTGCGTGTAACAAGCCCAGGTCTGTCATAGGTACTCTCACCTGGCACAGAGAGAAGTGAACTTCCACTGGCAAGCTGGGAGTGACTGTGGGAATGTTCCCATAATGCTACTTATCACCTAGAAGCGTGGCATTGTGCAACAGAGCTTTGTAAGACATGTTTCAGTTGCGCTAGTTAATGAATGCAAAACTTACCTTATTCTTTGTTAAGGGTATTAGTTGCCTATTCATTAATGTTTGATCTCTGTTGATTTTAGTTTGTTTGTTACACTAAAATTCTAAAAAAAAAGTGAAATCTTGTCCACTGATTTATTTCTGTTGGCAATTTGGGAAATTAATCATTTTTAAAAGTCATCGGTCTTTAGGGGATTGTAACAATACCTTTGAGTTTGGTGCTGTAAGTTTCTCCCACATTGTTCGGAGTAGCTTTCTTTTTAAGTTGATTCACTTATTATGTCTACTAGTATAATAGCAGACACACAGCCTAACAATGGAATCCCCTGGTGGCCTGAATCAGATATCCGTGTATTTTTCTTCAAACTTTTCAAAGGTGATCTGAATTAACATTTTGTTTTCATTCGTTTGTGGGATGTGGGCATCGCTGGCTAGGCTAGCATTTATTGCCCATTCCTAACTGACCTTGTTCAGAGGGCATTTTTAAGAGTCAACCACATTTATGTGGGTCTGGGGTCACATGTAGGCAAGACCAGGTAAGGACAGCAGATTTCCTTCTCTAAAGGAACATGAGATGAGATGAAATGAGATGAGGCCTGGTTTGAATTGTTAAGCTGTTTTATTCCATAGGAAGATGATGTGCTAGGTAATGTTCACAATCATATTCTATAGTTCAATTGGTAAAAGTTAATTGACTGAAATGATATAAAAACAATGAAGTTGCTATGCTACCCCAACTAAATGAATTCCTCAACCTATACAGACTAAATCATCTGCATCCTGCTACTTTTTTTTTAGCCTGGCAGTTCTTGGGTCATTTCTCCCTCACTGGCAGCTTCTGGTGCAAAAGAAAGATTTATTTTTCAGGTTTCTAACGTTTTCCTTTACTGTTCACAGATAAAGAGATCAAACGCCTTCCTACCCGTTGGGTGTCGGAGTCAAGACACCAAATTGCTTATTATTTCCTTATTAATCTGAGGTTAGCTTATAAGCAACTACCACCTGTGACCACCCAGTATTTTCTCTAAACTTGCAATGAAATACAATGTATTTAAAACACAATCTTTTAATGCTTTTCTTCAACATTTCTGTGGAAAAATGATCAAAAAATCCTGAAATGTAACACACTGCTTGATCCAGATATCAATATCATCTCCCACCTTCTCAGAATATCCCTCCATCCCATCCCTCACAAGACTCCCATATATTGTATGCCCAATGTGAAACAATGTCTTGGGAGTGCTTTATAAGAGAAGTGGTAGAAGAGGAATTTAAAGAGATTAAAGCCATGATCAAAGAGAAAGTTTTTTAGGAGAGCTTTGAGTCCAAGGAAAAAGGAAACATTTGCAGATTCAAGTGTGTGGTGGCATAAAGACAAGTCTCTGATGGTGGACGTGACAGGTGTATAATAGGCACTAATCCAGAGTGAAAGGAGGAAAGCGTTCAGTCAGGGACATGCTTTTGCAGAGGGTTACTCAGATAAAATGGAGAAATTGTAAAGGATCTTTAATAAGGGGAAAGTGGATACAACAAGAACAAAAATACCTGGAAAAACTCAGCAGGTCTGACAGCATCTACGGAGAGGGATACAGTTGACGTTTCGAGTCCGTATGACCCTTCATCAGAACTAAGAAATATAGAAATGAGATGAAATATAAGCTGGTAAAGGAGGATGGGACAGGTAGAGCTCGATAGGGGGCCAGTGATAGGTGGAGGCCTAGAAGAGACTGCCAAAGATGTCATAGACAAAAGGACAAAGGGGTGTTGACATTGGTGATATTATCTAAAGGATGTGCTAACGGGGATATTAAGAGTAGCAAGCAGGACAAGCTAGTGGCAGATGGCCCTAGTGAGGGTGGGGTGGGGTTTATGCAAACCTTGTTCTGAAATTATCTTGTTAAGAAAGAGAGGGCAGTGAGAAATCAACAACCAACTTGATGAAAGTGAGAATTAGGGTTTTAGCATTAGAAAAAAATTAGTAGGCAACATTCTGGAGATGGAAGAATGCAGAACACAGGCTGGTCATGGGACTAAAATACTCTGCACTTGATGAAACAGGACATTGGAGTTAGCACACCATTGGGTTCACCCTGACCTGGTAGCAAAGAGTCAAAGCAAGTAATGAAAGTGCTGGCAGGAAAGGATGTTTTGGTTATGCCATTGACGAGCTGATGGACACTTCAACTTATCCAAGAATTGATATGAGACAGGCAAAGGTGTCTCTAGGAGCATTGTCAGGGGTGTCACAGGTGACATCCTAAGTGACTGTGCCAGTGATCCTCATCATCTGTCTGCACCCTTTGACACAGTTTAGCAAACTATCCTCCTTTAACGCCCAGATCAGTGGAATTGCCCTCACCTGTTTCCATTCTTATCCATCCAGTCGTAGCCAGAAAATCACATGAATTAACTTCTCTTCCTGCTCCTGCACTGTTACTTCTGGAGTCCCCCAAGGGTCTACTCTTGGCCATCTTTCTGCGATGGAACCTGAAAAGAGGTACTAAGCCCCTCAGTTGTGTATCTGTGAGGCCTAACACTCGTTTTCCTCCCAGAATGTCTGCAAATGATTGTGTGTAAGCTGGTGGAGCAGCAATTGGCCACATTGAATTTCTCCTGCTTTTTGTGGGCAGGACATAACTGGCAAATTTTCCACTTTGTCAGGTGGATGCCAGAGTAGCACAAGGATCAGTATCAGGCATCACCTATTTACAATCTATATCAATTACTTAGAACAGGGGACAAGTGTAATGTATCCAGATTTGTTGACAATGCAAAGTTAGGTGGAAAAGTAAGTTGTGGTGGAAATTAAGCCATAAGGAGGACACAGAAAGGTTGCAAAAGGATTTAGACAGATTAAATATGTGGGCAGGAATGTGACAGAGGAATATAATGTGAGAAATGTAAAGTTATCCTCTTTGATAGGGAAAAGAGAAAAGCAATTTTTTGTTTAGAAAAGCTGAGACTGGAAAATATTGGTAATCAGAGGGACAGGGACCTTACTGCCATGAAATCACATGCAGGTAAAGTTACTAGAAAGGCAAATTATATGATAGCTTTTATTTAAAAGAGATTAGAGTATTAGAGGAAAGAAGTTTTACAATAATTATATAGGGCCTTGGTGAGACCACACTTGGAGTACAATATACAGTTTTGGTCTCCTTACCTAAAGATGTACATGCCTTAGCAGAAGTGCAATGAAGATCCACTAGACTGATTCGTGAGATGATAGGATTGTCCTATGAGGAGAGATTGAGTAGATTAAGTCTATATTCCCGAGAATTCAGAAGAATGAGAGGTGATCTCACTGAAACATACTTTTAAGGTCTTGCCTGGGGAGATCCTGGGAGGATGTTTCCCCTCACTGTAGAGTCTTGAACTAAGGGGTCACAGTTTCAGGATAAGGGGTCAGCCACTTGGGACTGAAGTGAGAAGAAATTTCTACACTCAAATGGTCTTGAATCTTCTGGAATTCTCTAACCCAGAGATGCTCAGTCATTGAGTAAATTCAAGACAGAGGGTGGAATTTTACACAAGATTTTACTGTCTCACTGAAGTCAATGGACTTTTGAATGGTTCGCTCCATCTTACAGCCTTGCCCCCACAGAGATAAGGCCATAAAATTCCACCGAGATTGGTAGATTTTTGGGTACTAAAGGAACTAAAGGATATGGTGTTGTTGCGGGAAGTTGCAGTTGAGA
The DNA here is from genome assembly GCF_017639515.1 of Carcharodon carcharias. NCBI lineage: Eukaryota > Metazoa > Chordata > Chondrichthyes > Lamniformes > Lamnidae > Carcharodon > Carcharodon carcharias. Next base: position 28,491,652 of record NC_054486.1, read on the forward strand.
CAGATGAGCAGACATGACCTGATTGAATGGTGGATCAGGCTCGAGCACAGGTTTTCAGTACTACAACTGGGATGTTGTCAAGACCTGTCATCTTTGTCAGTTCCAGCACACTCAGCTGTTTCTTGACCTCAAGTGGAGTAAACAGAAATTGGCTAAGTGATGGCATGTGTGATGCTGGGAACTTCAGGAGAATGCCAAGTGGAACATCTACTCAGCACTTCTGGCTGAAGGTGGTTGTGGACACTTGAGTCACCCAGCCGAGGCTCCTCAAATAGCACGACTATGAAGCCATTTTCTACACAGTGACCAAAACAGATTAAGATGCCAGTTGGCATGAGTGTGAACCTGTCAGATGGTCAATCTTTGTCCTGCCTATTGATCCTTACGATTCTGACTGGTCAATTGTCACTGTCAGTTAACGTTCATGATCAGACATCCATCAGAAGTCACAAAAGACCTCTGTGCATTATCACTATTGATGCTACTTATTATTTTGTGCAATAGTTAAAGCAACAGGGGGAGGCGGTGGCATAGTGGTATTATCACTGCATGAGCATTCCAGAGACCCAGGGTAACGGTCTGGGGATCTGTTCAAATCCCACCATGACAGATGGTGAAATTTGAATTCAGTTAAAAATCTGGAAAATTAAAAGTCTGATGTTGACCACGAAGCCATTGTCAATTCTTGTAAAAACCCATCTGGTTTACTAATGTCCTTTAGGGAAGGAAATCTGCCCTACTTCCCTGGTCTGGCCTACATGTAACTCCAGACCTACAGCAATGTGGCTGACTCTTAAATGCTCTTTGAACAAGGGCAATTGGGGATGGGCAATAAATGTTGGCCTAGCCAGTGACGCCCACATCCCATGAACTAATTTAAAAAAAGCTTACAATGCAATTTAAAGCTCTGTCATGATGACAGGAAATTACAACTGAGATATACCTATAATTTCACCAGCTAACCAAAAACATATTGAATTGTTTAAAGAGGAAATGCTTTTTAACAAAAATACAAGAAAAGACACTGACCAAAGATGGCTACCACCAATCAACCGATGTCTGGTATTGTAAGTTGGCCACTTTTCTGGAAAGTTCCTCTATGGGTTCCACTGCAGACCTGCCCTGACATGTTGCATGGAATTTCACACCTGGGGGGTGTCAAGGTCCACTTCAAAAAAGTGACTCTTGAAAGGAAGGCTTTAAAAATGCAAAGTGCTGGACTTTAATCAACTGTAATTCTGTCAGGTCAATGGGGAACTGTTAGCTAGCCAGGATACACTCAACAGACACTCCAACCCTCCTGTGGTGGATGAAATAACCCCACGTCCTGTTGGTTTCTACTATCATGTAACGTGTCAACATTTTCTCAGATGAGAGGTCAAAATTGTGAAACAAAAACAGAATTACCTGGAAAAACTCAGCAGGTCTGGCAGCATCGGCGGAGAAGAAGAGTTGACGTTTTGAGTCCTCATGACCCTTCAACAGAACAGAAGGGTCATGAGGACTTGAAACGTCAACTCTTTTCTTCTCCGCCGATGCTGCCAGACCTGCTGAGTTTTTCCAGGTAATTCTGTTTTTGTTTTGGATTTCCCGCATCCGCAGTTTTTTGTTTTTATTTTAGGTCAAAATTGTGCTTGCTTGTTCTACAACAACGACTACAAGACCTGTTAATCAAATTCCTTTCTAAAAATTTACAGACAGAGGGTTTTTATAAGAACTGGTTTTGCCAAGACAGATATAGAGAGAAGTCATCTAGAAAAACTGCTGAAGGAAACAGTAATGAATCTCTCTCTCTGAATAAAAACCCCATCTCTTAACAGTCTAAAAATTATTCACAGAGATAGTGTATTTCCATCAGAAAGAAACTCAGGACAAACCCATTGATTTTCTGGGAGACAGGTCATGGAATTAAAAGGAAGTTGTCTCCAGCAAAGTGCAGTTTCCTGGACTTCAATTCAAGTCCAGGATTTTAAAGGAAACCAACTAAGTTCAAACAGCTGCAACGTTCAACAATCTACACCTCAAGAGCAAGCAAAAGACTTAATCATATACTCTTTTAAATTTTATTTGGACTTTAGCTCTTCTTATTTCTAAAATGTGTGCATGTCGTTGCTTCTCACCGCCCCGCCTTCCCCAATAGTCATACGGACTCGAAACTTTGACTGTTTTTCTCTCCACAGATGCTGACAGACCTGCTGAGTTTACCCACATTTTCTGTTTTTAAGTTCAGATTTCTAGCATCTGCAGTATTTTGCTTTTATTTTATTTTTTTTTCCCCCAGGTTTAGTATCTCTCAACTTGCTCTTTCTTTGACTCAAGAAAACTTGGTTTGATTGGCTTCCTATTAAAAAGTAAATATATTTGGATCGGAAAAAGGCAGCAATAGAGAAAAGCAATTTTTAAAACCTTTGTTGTGACCAACTGAGGAGGCTGAATAAAGGGGAGCCAGTTGGTCCTTCCTCACCCGGTTGTAACAGCTCACCAATGCTCGGTTTGGCTTCTGTCAAGACCACTCAGTTCCAGACTTCATTACAGCCTTCATCCAAAAATGGACAAAAAGAAAACTGCGTTCCTAATTTAGGTGACTGTGAATGCCCTTGATGTCAAGGCAGCATTTGACCAAATGTGGCACAAGGAGCCATAATAACGCTGAAGTCAATGAGGACCGGGGAAAGTTCTCCAGTGGTGATAATTATACTTAGCAGAAAGGAAGATGGTTATAGTTGTTGGAGGCCTACCATCTCACCCACAAGACATTGCTACAGAGTTCCTCAGGACAGTGTCCTAGAACCAAACACGTTAGCTGCTTGATCAATGGTCTCCTTCCATCAGGTCAGTGGTAAGGATTTTCACTGACAGTTGCGCAGTATTCTATTTTATTTGCAACTCCTCAGATAATGAAGCAGTCTTTGCAGCAAGATCTGAAAGCCTCCTGTAATAAAAATAGAAAATGCTGGAAGTCGTAATTAGGTCAGACAGTGTCTATGGAGAGAGAAAGAGCATTAACATTTCATCAGATGAAAGGTCATCAGCCTGAAACATTAACTTTTTTCTCTCCATTGATGCTGCCTGATCTGTTAAATATTTCTAGCATTTTCTGTTTTTCTTTCAAATTTCCAGCATCTGTACTATTTTGCTTTTGTGTTATTGACAATGTCTAGGCTTGGGCTGATAAGTGGCAAGTAACGTTCATGCCAAGCAATTACTATCGCCAGCAAGAGTGTAACTACTTCCCCTTGATATTCAATGGCATCACTATCATCGAATCCCCCACTATTAACATCCTGGACATGGTGTTGGTTTGGTGGTGGTGGTGGCGGTTGGGTGCAGGATATCAGACTTCCAAGAAACTTAACTGGACCAGCCACATAAACAATGTGGCTACAAGAGCAGCTCAAAGTTCAGGTAGTCTGCAGTTAGTGACTAATCTTCTGAATTCCCTAAGCCTTTCCACCATCTACAGAGCACAAATCAGGAATTTCAGAAGGATAGAATACTTTCCACTTGCTTGGATGAGTGAAGCTTGAACGAAACTCAAGTAGTTCCAGGACAAAGCACTCTGCTTAATTGGCACTCCATCCACAGCTTAAATATTCACTCCTTCCTCCACCAACGCACCAAAGTTGTGGTATGTTCCATCTATAAGACACGCTGCACCAACTCATTGGCCTGAATCTTCTGGTAGGCGTGCGGGGGCATCGGGCATGCGTCCTGACGTCACAGCGCGTCATTCAGATATTCAGTTCGGCGGGCGCGCACCGGAGTCAGCTGCATGCCCACCGAACTGTCAAAGGCCTATGAGGGCCACTTAAATAGCAATTAAGATAATTAACAGGGCTGCCTCTCCAACCTTAAGGTTGGCAGGCAGGCAAAGAGCCCAGGCGGCCTTCGCATTTTTCATGGGACCTCATCCACAGGTGGGATGAGGTTTCATGACGGGTTTTTAAATGTAGTAAAATGTTTTATTAAAATTCATTGACTTGTCCCAAGGGTACACGGCTGAATTTTTTTTTTTATTTCAATTGTTCATTACCAACTTAATCTCTGTGAGGCACCTCCGTGCCTTAGGGTAATTTCTGTGCTCTTTCGCATGCATGCACGAAAGAGCCCAGGCCCTGAATCTCCTTCCTCCCCCTGCACACACAGAGAGTGCTCAACACTTCCGGGTGCACATCACGTGGGGCGGGCCTTAATTGGCCCACCCACGTAAAATGGTGGCACGCAGCGATCAGTTGCACGCCCGCCTGCGCCTACTCCCACCCAGTGTGCCCCACAGGGAGAAAGTTCTCCCCATAAAGGCTTCTTAAACAGCAACTTACCCTTGACCACTACCACTAGAAGGGAACAATGCCACCTCCAAATTACACACTATCCTGATTTGTACATATGATTGCCACTCCTTCATTGTTACTGGGTCAAAATCTTGAAACTCCCTATTTACCAGCATCATGAAGCTACCACCATGACACAGACTGCAGTTGATCAAGGAGATAGCTCACCACTACCTTCTCAGGGGCAACAAGGGATGTGCAATAAATGCTGTCTTTGCCTACAGCACCTACACCCCATGAATGAATTTTTTTTTTTTAAAGTGTCCAGTGTAGTGTAATCACATGGGGATAGTTCCCACGGTTGGATCCAAAATCTTGGTTTCAATGTCTCCAGTCCAGTGATTTTCCTTTTTTTTGTCTAAAGGACTCCTTTCTCAATGGATTAATAATCACAGACCCCCATTTAAGCCACAACATTCATAATATGAAAATGCTGCATTTAATGAGGGTACAATTCTGAAGTAGGTGCAGGAGCAGAAGGAGCGAGGGGTAAATGAGCACAAATCATTGAAGGTGGCAGGACAGGTTGATGGAGCAGTTAATAAAACATACAAGATCCGGGGCTTTATAAATAGGGTCACAGAGTACAATAAACAAGAAAGTTATGTTAACCTGTAAAAAAAACACTGGTTTAGCTTCAATTGGAGTATTGTGTCCAGTTCTGGGCACCATATTTTAGGAAGAATGTGGAAGCAATTAAGAGGGTGCAGAAAAGATTTAGGAGAATGGTTCCAGGGATGAGGAACTTCAGTTGAGTAGATAGTTTGGAGAAACTGAGACTGTTCTCCTTGGAGAAGGTGGAGAGGTGAGGTTGTTGGGATGAAGAGCTTCAGTTATGAAGACTGGAGAAGTTAGGACTGTTTTCCTTAGAGAAAAGAAGGCTGAGAGGAGATTTGATAAAGGTATTCAAAATCATGAGGGATCTGGACAGAGAAGATGGGAGGAAAATATTCCCACTCGTGAAAGGATCGAGAACAAGAGGGCATAGATTTAAAGTAATTGGTAAAAGAAGCAATAGTTATATGAGGAAAAACTTTTTCATGCAGCGAGTGGTGAAGGTCTGGAATGCTCTGCCTGAGTGTGGTGGAGGAGGTACAATAGAAGCATTCAAAAGGGAAATAGACTGTTATCTGAAAAGAAAGAATGTGCTAGGTTATGGGGAGAAGGCGTGAGAATGGAACTAGGTGAGTTGCTCATTCAGAAAGCTGTGAAGATGTGATGGGCCAAATGGCCTCCTTCTGCACCGTAATAATTCTTTGATAGTTTTGATAGAAGTATTCAAATCATGAGGGAACTGGACAGAGTGGATAAAGAAAAACTGTTCCCATTGGTGGAAGGGTCAAGAACCAGAGAGAGCTGTTTTACGGTAATTGGCAAAAGAATTAATAGCAACATGAGGAAAACATTTTTTGTTCAGCCAGTGGTTAGGATCTGGAATGTAGTGCCTGTGACTGTGGTGAAAGCAGATTCAAGCATGGTATTAGAAAGGTAACAAGATCATTATTTGAAAAGGAAAAAATTGCAGGGTCATGGGGAAAAGGCAGGGGAGTGGCACTAGGTAAATTGCTTTTGCAGAGAGCCAGTACAAAAATGACAGGCTGAATGGCCTCCTTTTGTGCTGGAACTATTCTATGATTGTAGTTTAATAATGCTTTAAAGAAAACAGATTTTTACTTATAGTTATCAGTGCTCCTCACTGAAGAGTCTTTCTATCCTTAGCAGGAGCATGGACAGCACTGGAATGCTAAGGAAGCAGGGCACAGAGAACACGAGCATGGGGACATCAGAGCATGGAGAAAGCACAAAGGGAGCATGGAAAGAGCAAGAGAACAAAGATAGTAGAAGCCAGTCACCACTCATTCGCCTACCCTTGACCACATTTTTTGCAGACCCCCAGGAAAGTTTTTACAGACTCCCCATGGGTCCACCAACCCCTTTTTGAGAACCATTACTTTAGTTTTGAGAGGGGTTAATGTAGACGCAGTTCTCTGAAGGTGACAAAGATCCCTGCTGGAAAGTGAGGATAGGATTGTGTCTGACTATGATGCTTCCATGGCTGAATGCCACTACTTCGCCACCAGTACTCAAACATGAAGAATTTCCTAGGTCACAGATTGGGAGTAGAAATCAACCATGGAACTGTATCCCATGGAGAGGAGAAAACAAAAAGCAATAGTTGGATTATCATGCCGAGGCCTGTCAATATAGAAGATATTGAATCGAAGGGCACTTAAGATAATGGTAATGGTGGTGTTGTTTAATTTGTTCAGTGAACAATGCTAATTAAATTCTTCCCCAAACACTTCCCAGCATTCAATTTGTAAATATCAAGCAACGAAAATGAGTAGGATTCTTTCTCTCCCACATAAAGCTGTATGGAAAAATTGAATTTCACAGAATCACAAAACTGTTACGGTGTAGGAAGAGGCGATTCGGCCATCATGTTGGCTCTCTGATCATTTTAACTTAATGCCAATCTTCTGCCTTTTCCCATAATCCTGCACATCATTTAAACAGAAACAATCATCCAATGCCCTCCTGAATGCCTCAGTTGAACCTGCCTCCACATTTCCAGGCAGTACATTCCAAACCCTAACTTATCGCTCTGTGAAAAAGTTTTTTTCTCACCTCTCATTTGCTACTTTTGCAGAACACTCTAAAACTGTGCCCTCTGGTTCTCGATCCGTTTACAAGTGGGAACAGTTTCTCCCTATCTACTCTGTCCAGACCCCTCATGATTTTGAAAACCTCCATCAAGTCTCCTCTTAGCCTTCTCCTCTCCAAAGAAAACAGTCCCAATTCTTCAATCTTTCCTCATAACTGAAGTGTCTCATCCCTGGAACCATTCTCATAAGCCTCTTTTGCACTTTCTCCAATGCGTTCACATCCTTCCTATAGTGTGGCACCCAGAACTGTACACAATACTCCAGCTGAGGTCTAACCACTGTCTTGTATAAGTTCATCATAACCTCCGTGCTCTTTTACTCTATGCCCCTATTAATGAAGCCTAGAATAACGTATGCTTTAGAAATAGCTCTCTCTACCTGTACTGCCATCTTTTAAAGATTTAAGTACATATACACCCAGGTCTCTCTGCTCCTGCACATCCTTTAGAATAGTATCCTTTATCTTGTACTGTCTCTCCATGTTCTTTGTCACAAAGTGTATCACCTCACACTTCTCCTCATTGAACTTCATCTGCCACCTATTTGCCCACTCCACCAATGTGTCAATGACCTTTCTGAAGTTCTACATCATCCTCCTCACAGTTTACAATTCTCCCGAGTTTTGTGTCGTCCGCAAACTTTGACATTGTCCCTTGCACACCAAGAGCTAGATCATTTATATATATCAGGAAAAGCAAGGGTTCCCTGGGGAACTCCACTACAAACCTTCCTCCAGCCAGAATTTTTCCAAAAAAGCTGGAGATTAACAAGCAACAGGAAAATTAACCTAAAATGGGTACAAGGTAAGAAGGCAAAACAGATTCTTCCACAAGATGACAGCTCACAAGCCTGCTGACTAAACTGGAATGTAATCACTGCGGTTTGTTTGGTTGAGTTTAACATGCTGTCACAATATGATTCATATTTGAGGCAAAAATAAGCAATATTCTTTGAGATACATACCCAGAAGGAAAGTCAATGCCCAGCGCAAAAGAATTCAGTCAAATCAATTTAAATTCAGTAGAAAACATCTCGCAGCATTTGGCCAGTATTCATACCAATTAAATAATCTTGTTCAGGCAGGCATCCCATCTAATTTAGTCCTGTGCCTCAAAACAAATATCTGCACAATGTTGAATTAAAGGAAGACTTGTGCACCCACCGCCTCACCACCACCACCCCCACATAACCCCCTTTCCGTCCTTTTAAAAATTGTTCATCTCCACCACCTAGAAGGACAAGGACAGCAAGTGCATGGGAACATCAGCTCCAGGTTTCCCTTCAAACCACACACCAGCCTGACTTTGACATATATCAACGTTCCTTCATCATTACTGGGGCAAAATCCTGGAACTCCTTACCTAATAGCCCTATGGGAGTTCCACACAGCAGCAGCAGTTCAAGAAGGCAGTGCACTACCAACATTTTGAGGGCAATTAGGAATAGGCCTTATTAGTGGTGTCCAATTTTTTTTCTAATCTACACAAAATTCCTTTCACACTGGATTTCTAGTTCTGCCAGTATATTTTTCTTGGACCTTTGCAAAACAAGTCACCCCCCACAAGGAGCTGGTGTGTTGTAGCAGCTCTTTATGCATTTAGTTTACACAACAAGCTACTTAAATATATTACCTAAGTAAAAGATTTAATGTAGCCAGAGTTGGTGATTCAGTGCAGCAAGACAACCCACAAATTCTTCATTTGTTTGCCTCACCAGGCTCAACTGTTGGGGGCATTCAGCTAAACCCAAGTCCATCCTCACCTCACGGTCACACACAGTGTTAATGTTTAGGAGCAGAATGTCATATTTTCAAATCATCATAACCCAAGTTTAGTGAAGTCAACTGTAGTACTGACTGGGATCTCAAAACTGAAGTTCAGAAGATGGAAACTTCAGTAAAAGGCTGGGTCCATCTATCCAGTCAGACTCCACAAAAAGACTGAACAGCAGGAATCCTGGCACTTGCACATTCTAACCAGTAAATGGATATCTCTGGACCACAGAGCGTTGTGGGTGTTGTAGCCACCATTATGGACTGATTACTATGAGGATGGGTTTGTCAGGTGACCGTGGCAGAAGTGTGGGGCAGAGCCAGTGGAGGAAAGAGCTCTTGTGAGGAAAGCTCTGAGGACCTATTAAAACAGAGTTGTCAGCCTGGCCACCTACTATTTCACAGCCCAGAGCCTCAGGCTGCAACACTGGAGTTCTCAAATTAAAGGAACAATCACACTGATTCAAATTTACTCTCATTATCTCATCCCCGTTAAGCTTCATTCCACCAAAATATTAGAAACGATATCTTTAACAATCTTGGTGGGTTGTTTTTTTATTCCTGTTTTTAATCTAGATTTCCAGCATTCACAATATTTTGTTTTTTTTTATTAGTGGGTAGATACCCCTGCCTGGTAAGTAGTAAAGGCCAGAATGGTGTTAGTTTGATCACTGGTGTGTTCTCCTCGGGTCTCAATTTAGGTTACCTAATTGGCCTTGACACCGCACGGCCAGCTTCTGCTCGCTAGCTAATGGGACCTGCTTTGAAATTTGACTTTGGAAAATGTGCGAGAGAAAGGATTTAATGGACGGGTTAGTCCCCCACTATCCAACATGTTCAAATAGTTGTCCAACACATGGCGAATGAGGTGCCTGAGGGTCATGTACTGGGAACCACCAAACACCTGTACAGCCAGCAAGCATCAGTGCTGTCTGCAGAGGAAAAGGAGAAACCATGGAGATGTGGTCACCACATTTGTGCGTCTTTGGTACAATGTTCAGTCTAGAATGGGCTCACTCCAGACACAGGTTTGGACAATTAGTGTTATTTCCTCCAAGTTCTGACTTTTGGTGCCCATTGTTTCCCATCGGCTTCACTCAATGTCCTACAGGCAATTGCCATTTTTGTCACAATAAAAAGGTGAGTGAAAAGCCCCACCTGAAGCACAAGTCTCTTCTACTCAGACACTACACACAGACCTGCTACATGTTTCCAGCATTTATTTCTGGTGTTCAGCATTCTTGTAATTGTTCTCAACTCCTTGAAGGTGCACTATGTCAGGCTGAAAGAACTAGTTAATGACATGTAGCACTGCAAAGTAGGAGAAGGGGCTATAAATGCCAGAGTCTGACACTCACACTGCTAATGGACACCCACCTCAAGGTAAGTGTGGTCCTTCGTGCACTGAAAATTACACCTGACTGAAATAGTTCAAAAAGGAATCCTGTTAGGAACGGTTACAAAGAATTAATTAACACCAGTGGCTTTCATCTGTCCATTTCGGCTCACACTGAAACATTTGTGTCCAATTGGAGACTACCCATGATATCAGAGGTTATGAGCAGTTTTTTTTTAAAACACAGTTCCTTCATAAGAGAACCGAATTAAACACTTATCATTTCAGATTCAGTGCCTCTTTGAAACAAGATTCCCCCCTCGCCTGATGATGCTCCCTTCACACCTTTTTTCTCCCCAAAAACACCACATATTTGAACCACCCAGTTATCACCTCTCATTTCCTAAGGCAGTGACTCAGTTGGGCCCCATACTGGCTTCAGCCAGTATCATGATGTGCATTTACCAGCAGGGGGTAGCTGGGTAACAATTTAGGAGTATTTTCCCTCTCCAGCCTATGGGGCATTGAGGCCTCAATCAGTGCCTTTGACAGAGCCCCACCACAGGTTGTTCAAATAAAAATTGACCAAACTACAGAGGGCTGCGAAGAGGAAAACAAGTCCTTTCTGTCCATTTAACTTTGAAAATGTCACCTGATTGTGACAGTTGCTGATCACATTGATGAAAATGTAAAATTCCTTTTTCAAAGGGATTAATAGTAGCCTGATTGTTAAAAGAAGTCCAATATCAGACCAAACTATACAGACTAGATCATAGCTTTGATTCAGATTTGTACTGAGTTATTTGATCTCAACTCAAGGGCAGCAGTAGATGTGCTCCAGTTGGTCTCAGTACCTCTGGTCTAGGGAGCTGACATAGCAGCACATGTTGTTTCCCCCATTCTGAGAATGCATGTGTTCTAATGTCGAGAGAGGGAAGATCAGGCTCGACTGTGATAGTCCCTCTGAGCAAACAGTCTGCTGAATTGGCTATTTGGCTGAGGTGCTGCATAGCAGCATACCTTGAGGAAGAAAGAACCTAAATTCAGAACCTTTCCCATTCCACAGGAGGTGGGAGGATGTTGCAGTAAGAGGCACATGGGCACACAACTGGATGGCATACAAGTGATGTTACATATTCTCCTGGATCAAGATCAGGAAGTAATGTTAGCAAGAGGTAATTGTTTATTATTCCCAGTTGTAGCACCATCATTCTGGTACGTTTTCACAAAGTGGACATGCCAGAGTTGCTGCCTTCGCGATTTTGGTTCGGTTGCACAGCAGCACAGACTCGACCTGACCAGAAACTCTGATGAAACTTTTGTTTTTTCGTTTCGTGTGCAGATGAGATTGGCAAAGTGACGAAAATGCTGTAGTACTGATAACCTGACATGGCACATTTTTTAAAAAGCATCCATTTAAAAGGCCTCATTACTCCCATCACCTGACTATTGTGAAAAAACTCAGATGGAGTGAAAGTTCCTATGTTTAAACTGATGCACTGGGTCTGATAAATGGTAGGATGTTCACAACACAGAAAAAGCCATTCTGCTCATCGTGTCAATATCAGCTCTCTGCCAGAGCAACTCACACAGTCCCTACCCTATTTTTTTTCCAGTAGCCCTGAAATTTGTTTCCCTTTAGAGGTTTATCAAATTCCCTTTTGAAAACCACGATTGAACCTGCCTCAATAAAACTCTCAGACAACGCATTCCAGGTCCTAAGTGCTGGCAGAGTAAATAACGTTTTTCGTCATGTCGCGTTTTGCTTCTTTTACCAGTCACTTTAAAAAGAAGTCCATTAACACACCGACTTGTGATATTAGCAGATGAATGCTCAAGGTTTTTGGGTCCCACGCCTTTGTCCACGATTTCAACGCAGTTCTAAACGCAGGTTTAAAATGGCTAAACTTTCCACTAAAAAATAGAGAACGTCACACGAACATATGAAGAATGCCGTTAACACGACCGACAGACCTTTCTTAACAACAATCCTTTCAACTCGGGAACCTGAGAGGATGGGCATCATTCGATTAATAAAAATGCTCACAGTAATTAAAGGGGAAGCTGCAGAACCGGGTGTTATTTACCTGCCGGAACTGACCCCTGCAATGCTGCTGGGTTTTGTTTTTGAGTTGAGCGGTTGGCCCCCGAGCAGCGGGAAATAACGGTCCGGGCTCCTGCCGCTAACATCACCGCCTCCAAATGCCCTGAGTGACAGCCGTCTCGGCCAATCACAATCCGGTTCCTGCTGCCTGACGTCACTGAGGGGCGGTCTGTTTGGTCGGATGCGCGAGCTGTACCTCAGTCGCTGCTGGGGTGGCTTGGGTTTCTTTTTGCATCGGCTTTATTCTGTATTTGGTCTGTTGAAGTGATAAAGAAGTTTTCTTTCGTTTTTTGCAGTCCCTTTCTTCAACCCCCTCCCCCCCACCACACGCACAAGGCCAAGGTTTTAGTTGGTTTTGATGTGCCCGTTCGACACGGTGCTGGGGGACCGGGCTGTCCCCGGGACTGCGTCCTGCTGGCGGTCGAAGCGCAGGCGCAGTGTGTTCCTGATGACCAGCTTCTCCATGATGAAGGAGGCGCAAAGCCAGGGGATGGCGTACTCGAGGGTGATCAAACCCATGAAGTCAAAGTCGAACTGAGAGTAATCCCAGGGGCAGGCGTTGAACTGGCGCAAGATGTAGCCCGTGGAGAACTCCCAGATGTACGTCCAGATGGTGTAGATGAGGCAGCGGGTGGCGGTGCAGCACCTGTCCTTAAGGTAGAGATACATCCTCTCCACAATCAGCATGGATGTCCCGTAGATGAAAAGGGCCCAGACACTGGTGACCCCGGGGAACTTCCAGTTGAAATGCACCACAAAATCCCATGCTGCTGTGAACATTACTTCGCAGAAGTAGCCATGGATGGCATAGAGATACCAGCGAGAGAGGGCACTCAGAGGCTCTGCTGCAGCCATCCTTAGTCAATGGTGGGAAGGAGTAAAGGCAGAGGGAGAGAGAAAGCTGCAAAGATAAAACAGAGATCCAGTTACGTGAAACAAGCTGATGAGGATAAAGCATTAATCACTCCTTGGAAACAAAATTAATTTTTAAACAGATACTAACCTGCAGAACCCTTCCCCCCTCATTAATGAGCAATCGCACAGACAATGGTTCTGCATCGGACGAGAGTAATAATGGGGAAGCACTTAACAGAAGCAGAATGCGGGAAGTACCACAGCTCAGAGCTGAATGGGGAACGGTGTTAGACATCAGTGGAGCATCCCTACAATTCAGTGCTTTTAGAAGGCAGCTGAGAACAGAAGGCATGAAAAGAAGTTCACAAAGCAGCACAAATCCATTGACATGCATTTAATCTCTGGGCTGCCAGTGTGTAGACTATCTGTAGGATACAGAGAATATTAAACACGCAACACATTGTACTCTTCTAACATTGTGAGACATTGGAGCTAATTCAGTGCACAAGACAAGGGCTGGGATAGAGTCCAGATTTGACATAAAATATACACTACAGCTATAGACATATATTTCGTGTGTGTGTGCATGTGTTTGAACAATGGTGTAATGTTTGCAATTCTCCAGTCCTCTGGCACCTTCCCTGAGTCTCGGGGAGACTGAAAGATTATGGCCAGTACCCCTGCAATTTTCACTCTTAGTTCCTTCAGTAGCCTTGGATACATCTCATTCGGTCCGGGTGCCTTGTCAACTTTAAGTACTAACAGTTTATCCAATACCTCCTCCTTATCAATTTTGAACCCTTCTAGTGTCAGAGTTTCCTCTTCTGTCACAATGGCCTGGGTAGCATCTGCTTCCTTGTTAAAGACAGATGAAAAATATTCATTTAACACCTCAGCCATGCCCCCTGACTCCATGTGTAAATCCCCACTTTGGTCCCTAATTGGCCTTACTCCTCCTTTTACCACATTTTTACTATTTTTGTGCCTGTAGAATACTCTGGGATTTCCCCTTTATTTTGGCTGACAGTCTTTTCTCATTATCCTTCTTTGCTTCTCTTATTTGCTTCTTCACCTCTCCTCTGAACCTTCTGTTTTCAGCTTGCTTTTCAATTGTATTTTCTACCTGACACCTCTCTTAAGCACACTTTTTCTTCTTTATCTTAATTTCTAACTCCTTTGTCATCCAGGGAATTCTGGATTTGTTTGTCCTACCTTTCCCTTTTGAGGGAATATACCTTGACTGCCTGAACCATTTCTTCTTTGAAGGTAGCCTATTGTTCAGCTACAGTTTTTCCTACCACTCCTTGGTTCCAGTCTATCCGGCTCAGCTCCCTTCTTGCCCCATTGAAGTCGGCTCTCCCAGTTAATTATTGTTACTCTGGATTTCCCATTGTCCTTTCCTACCGTCATCCTAAACCTTATGATACAATGATCATTGTCTCGTAAATGTTCCGCCACTGACACTGATCTACTTAGCCCATCTCATTTCCAAGAACCAGGTCTAGCAGTGCCTCCTTTCTTGTTGAACTGGACAGATACTGCTCTAGGAAATTCTTTTCAACACAATCTAGGAATACTTGCCCCTCTCTGCTCTTTACACTACCACTATCCCAGTTTATATTCAGATAATTAAAGCCCCTCATTATAACTACTCTATAATGTTTGCACCTCTAATTTCCTTGCAGATGTGTTCCTCTACATCCTTCCCACTAGTTGGTGGCATATAGACTACACCGAGCAATGTTTTTGTTCCTTAACTCTAGCCAAATTGATTCTGTCCTTGAATCCTCTGGGACATCCTCTTTCTCCAGCTCTCCTTAACCAATACAGGTACCCCTCCTTTTCTTCCTGCCCTATCTTTCCTGAATACCTTGTACCCAGGAATATTTAACACCCAGTCCTGCTCTTCCTTAAGTCAGGTCTGTTATCGCCACAAAATCATAATTCCCCATGGCAATCTGCGCCTGTAACTCACCAATCTTATTTACTATACTTCGTGTATTCACGTACATGCAGTATAACCCTGATTTAGACTTCATTATTTTCTCCCTTACTCTGACTCTGTCTATTAACTTATTATTCTCTATTCTAGTGTTAGCTGTCTCTCCCAGTATTTCGTGCACTTTGGTATTACTCTCTAATATTCTTTCCTGGTTCCCACACCCCTGCTCAATTAGTTTAAAGCCCCCCCACATCAACATTAGCAATGCTCTCACCCCGCAACGAACACAGTCCCAGCTCTGTCCAGATGCAACCCGTCCAGCTTGTACAGGTGCTATCTCCCCCAGAGCCCGTCCCAGGAATCTGCACCATCCTTCCAGCTACTCTTTCGTCTGCCTGATCCTCCTATTTCTGTACATGCTTGCATGTGGCACTGGGAGTAATCCATAGATTACTTTTGAGGTCCTACTTGCTAATTTTCTACCTAGCTCCCTAAATTCTGTCTGCAAGACCACATCCCCCTTCCTACCTAAGTTATTGGTACCAATGTGGACCGCAACCTCTGGCTGTACACCCAACCCCAGAAGAATGTCCTGCAGCCACGCAGTGACATCCTTGACCCTGGCACCACGGAGGCAACATACCACCCTGGAGTCACATCTACGTTGCAGAAGCACCTGTCTGTTCCCCTAACTAATGAATCTGCTATCACTATTGCTCCTCCTTTCTTCTTCCTCCCCTCGTGTACAGCTGAGCCACTCATGTTGCCACAAACTTAGCTCTGATTGCACTCCTGTGAGGAACCAGAAATGGAGAACTGATTAAGGAGCAGGACCCCAGGAGACTCTTGCACTACCTGCCTGGTTCCCTGGCGGTCACCTATTCCCTGTCTGCCCTCATGCTCCTAACCTGTGATGAGACCACCTCTCTGAACGTGTTATTCATGTAGCACTCAGCCTCACAGATATGCCACAGTGACTCCAGCTGCCACTCGAGCTCCAAAACCCGGGGCCCAAGTTTCTGCAGCTGGCAGCATTTCCTGCACACCTGGTTGCCTAGATAACCAGTAGTGCCCACGACTTCCCACATATTACAGGGCACGCGTTCCATAGGACCAAGCTGCCCTGCCATGTCTTTACTTTCCTTATATTAATTTTATTTTAGTTTGGTTTACTTATATTACTTTACATTACTGGCCCTGACCTCCCCTTATTCCTAGTATTTCTTACTCAAATCCAAGTAGCTACTTCTTTAAAAATAATATGCTTTTCTAATTTATAGCTATTTAAAGACAATCCCTAACAGCAGTTTCTTACCAACCAAGGAACTTATGGTTTTCCTGTGATGTCACTGTTCGATTTTTTTTCAAACTCAGCTCTGAAGGTGAGGTTTACACCCAAGTCTGTTTCTGCTCAGCTGCTCCTGTTCCCGACTTAGAATAATTCCAATGTACACCACACCCTTTTCCCCTGTGCACTGAATTCCCACATGAGCCTAATTCGCTACTCACTCGGTCTCCGGATCACTCTGGCATAGTTGCCTGTCTCCTCGCACGCCCCTTACTAAGGCCTTGTGTGTATCCCCAGTTTGCCAATGATACAAAATTGGAAGCATTGTAAACTGGAGGAGAAAGTGGAACTTCAAAAGAACATAAACAAGTTGGTGGAGTGGGCTGATAGGTGGCAGATGAAGTTCAGTGCAGAGAAGTGTGAAGTGATTCATTTTGGTAGGAAGAACATGGAGAGACAATATAAAATTCAGAGTACAACTCTAAAGGGTGTGCAGGAGCAGATGGACCTGGATGCATATGTGCATAAGTCATTAAAGGTGGCAGGAGAGGTGGAGAGAGCAGTTAATAAAGCATACAGTGTCCTAGGCTTTATTAATAGGGACATAGAGTACATATTTACTAAGGCTTCTGAGATAGCACCTTCCAAACCCACAACCACTACCACCTAGAAGGATAAGGGCAGCAGATAGATGGGAACACCACCACCTGGAAGTTCCCCTCTAAGTCACTCACCAACCTGACTTGGAAATATATCGTCGTTCCTTTACTGTTGCTGGGTCAAAATCCTGGAACTCCCTTCCTAACAGCACTGTTGTGATAGTATGGCTAGTTTCCCTTGTGGATTTGGTACACCTGGCACGCATCATCTGCCACGTCATAACACTATGTCCACATTGATGGTAGCAGGTTGAGAAATGCTTTAAAAGGCTTCCAGGATCTGGTCTTTATAAATAGGAGCATGGAATACAAAAACAAGGATGATAAACTTTTATAAAACACTGCTGCAGTCTCAACTGTAGAGTATTGTGTTCCAATTCTGAGTACCACAATTTGAGAAGTAAAAGGTTTTAGAAAGAGCAGAAAAGATTTACAAGAAGGTTCCAGGCGTGACGAACTTCAGTACATGGATAGATTGGAAAATCTGGGGTTGCTCCACTTAGAGAACTGGAGTTTGAGAGGAGATTTGATAGATATGTTCAAAATCATGAGGGGTCTAGACATTAGTTAGGAAGAAACTGTTCCCATTGGCAAAAGGGTCAAGAATCAGAGGACACTAATTTAAGGTGATTGACAAAAGAACAAATGGCACTTAGAGAAAAGCAAGCAAGTGGTTAGTCTCTGGAATGCAGTGCCCAAGTGTGTGGTGGAGAGAGATTCAATCCTAGCTTTCTAAAGGGAATTGGGTAAGCACCTGAAGAGATAAAATTCAAGGCTATAAGGAAAGGGCTGCGGAGTGGGTCTAGCTCATTCACTGTTGCAGAGACCCAGCATAGACATCACAGGCCAAATTGCCTCCTTTTGCGTTTAACCATTATATGATCCTACCATAATGGAAAGGTCAAAGTAAACTTATCATTTACACATTCCTGCCAATGATGCCGTGGTAGTGCCTCAGTTTTAGGCCTCCCAGTTCTTCAGATTGGACTGTAGAGAAACACAGCTTAACTTGAAGACTACAATTGGTCATGACTCACCATGGGCAATGCCATAAAAGATTGATTAATGTGTATTTATGTTGTTATGATCCCCATAGAGGCCAATAGCCTAAAAAGAAAGGAATCCCAAATGACTCTTGTCAGAAGGAACAGATGGACAAGATTTCACTTTTTCAAACGTTTACTGCAACAATCAAAACAAAAACCAATATAAATTAAGCATGCATTAACAGACGAATGGTCGTTCAGTATTAATGATAAATATCACTTTAAATATCCATTACAACAAGGATAATTTTCTCACAATTCTCAGCATCATCCCCAGGACATACATGGCACCACATGCAGTCTCAAAGTACTTTGAGCTCTGCCTCCTATACGTAGGTTCTCTCACTTTTCCCATTCAGGATTTGATCCTCGAGTCGCTTTCACTGGCAGGTCTATTCCATCCTAATTCCCTGGATACAATTAACTTCAACAAGGCGCACTTCTAAGAACCCTTGCTTCCTTGGGTCATGACTATTCTATGGCATAGCCTTCCAGAGTTGCTTTTCAACTGATCAATCAGTAACATTCTGGTTTATGGTCTGGATACCTCCAGTCAAAACAACAAGAGCTCCTGTCTGTCCTCTTTTCTGCTGAACATAAACTGACCTTTTCCCCTTTTTTCATTCATTCACGTTGGCTGAGCTAGCATTTTATTGCCCATCCCCAGTTGCCCTTGAGAAGGTGATGGCGAGCTGCCTTCTTGAACCGCTGCAGTCTATTTGGTTTAGGTACACCCACAATGCTGTTAGGAAGGGAGTTCCAGGATTTTGACCCAGCCACAGTGAAGCAACTGTGTTTTGAAGTCAGGATGGTAAGTAAATTGCTGGTAGTGGTGTTCCCATCTATCTGCCACCCTTGTCCTTCTAGATGATAGTGGCCATGGGTTTGGAAGGTGGTTAATTCTAGCAGTGCATCTTGTAGATGACATACAGCTGCTACTGTGCATCAGTGGTGCAAAGAGTGAATGTTTGTGGATGGGATGCCAATCAAGTGGGTTGCATTGTCCTGGACGGTGTCAAGCTTCTTGAGTGCTGTGGGAGCTGCACTCATCCAGGCAAGTGAGAAGTACTCCATCATACTCCTGACTTGTGCCTTGTAGATGGTGGACAGGCTTTGGAAAGTCAGGAGGTGAGTTACTCGTCACAGGATTCCTAGCCTCTGACCTGCTCTTGTAGTCACAGTATTTATATAGCTAGTCCAGTTCAGTTTCTGGTCAATGGTAACCCCCAGGATGTTAGTGGGTGTTTCAGTGTTGGTAATGCCATTGAATGTCAAGAGGTAATGGTTAGATGCCTTCTTGTTGGAGATGGTCATTGCCTGACACTTGTATGGCGCGAATGTTACTTGCCACTTGTCCACCCAAGCCTGGATATTTAGACATGGACTGCTTCAGTATCTGAGGAGTGGCAAATGGTGCTGAACATTGTGCAATCATCAGCAAACACTTCAGCTTCTGACCTTATGATGAGAGGAAGGTCATTGATGAAGTAGCTGGGCTGAGGACACTACCCTGAGGAACTCCTGCAGTGATGTCCTGGAGCTGAGATGACTGATCCCAACAACCACAAACATTTTCCTTTGTGCTAGGTATGACTCCAACCAGTGGAGAGTTTTCCCCCAGATTTCCATTGACTCCAGTTTTGCTGGGGCTCCTTGATGCCACACACGGTCAAATGTGGCCTTGATGCCAAGGGCAGTCACTGTCACTTCACCTCGGGAGTTCAGCTCTTTTGTCCATGTTTGAACCAAGGCTGTAATGAGGTCAGGAGCTGAGTGGCCCTGGCAGAACCCAAACTAGGCATCAGTGAGCAAGTTATTGCTGAGCAAGTGCCATTTGATAGCACAATTGATGACCCCTTCCATTACCTTCTGATGATCAAGAGTAGACTGATGGGGTGGTAATTGGCTGGGTTGAATTTGTCCTGCTTTCAGTGTACAGGACATGCCTGGGCAATTTTCCACATAGCCGGATAGATGCCAGTGTTGTAGCTGTACTGGAACAGCTTGGCGAGGGGTTCGGCAAGTTCTGGAGCATAGGTCTTCAGTACTATTGCTGGAATATTGTCAGGACCCAAAGCCTTTGCACTATCCAGTGCCTTCAGCCGTTTCTTGATATCATGTGGAATGAATTGAATTGGCTGAAGACTGGCACCTGTGATGATGGGGATCTCCGGAGGAGACCGAGATGGATCATCCACTTAGCACTTCTGGCTGAAGATTGTAACTAATGCTTAAGCCTTAACTTTTGCACTGATGTGCTGGGCTCCCCCATCGTTGAGCATGGGGTTATTTGTGGAGCCTCCTCCTCCAGTGAGTTGTTTAATTGTCCACCACCATTCATGACTGGATGTAGCAGGACTGCAGAGCTTAAATCTGATCCATTGGTTGTGGGATTGCTTAGTTCTGTCTATCACTATGCTGTTCGGCATGCAAGAAGTCCTGTATCATAGCTTCACCAGGTTGACACCTCATTTTCAGGTATGCCTGGTGCTGCTCCTTGCACACCCTCCTACACTCTTCATTGAACCAGGGTCGATTCCCTGGCTTGATGGTAATGGTAGAGTGGGGGATATGCCAGGACTTGAGGTTACAGATTGTGTTCGAGTACAGTTCTGTGCTGCTGATGGCTCATAGCATCTCATGGATACCCAGTCTTGAGTTGGTGAGGATGAGGTCAAGTCCATTTTTCCCTCTTGTTTGTTCCCTCACCACCTGCCACAGACCCAGTCTAGCAGCTATGTCATTTAGGAATCGGCCAGCTCAGTCAGTAGTGGTGCTATGGAGCCACTCATGGTGATGGGAGTCCCCCACCCAGAGTACATTCTGCACCCTTGCCACTCTCAGTGCTTCCTTCAAGTGGTGTTCACTGATTCATCAGCTGAGGGAGGGCGTTACGTGGTAATCAGCAGGAGGTTTCCTTGCCCATGTTTGACCTGATGCTATGAGACTTCATGGAGTCCGGAGTCCCAGGGCAACTCCCTCCCTATTGTATATCACTGTGCTGCCATCAGGGTCTGTCCGGTGGGAAAGGACATATCTGGTGATGGTGATGCCTGGGCAATTTTCCACATAGCCGGGTAGATGCCACCACCAGTGAGGATGGCTAGTCTCCTAATTTTGGCACTAGCCCCCAGATGTTATTAAGGAGGACTTTGTAGGGTCGACAGGGCTGAGTTTGCCATTGTCGTTTCCAGTGCCTTGGTCAATCTGGTTTCATTCCTTTTTTGAGGCTTTGTAGCAGTTTGATACAACTGAGGGGCATTTAAGAGTCCTGGGCCAGACCAGGTAAGGACAGCAGATTCCCTTCATCAGTGAACCAGATGGGTTTTTACAACAATTGACAATGGTTTCACGGTTATCATTGGACTTTTAATTCCAGATTTTTATTGAATTCAAATTCCACCATCTGCCATGGCGGGATTTGAACCCAGGTCAAACCCATTACCCTGGGTCTCTGGATTATTAGCCCAGCGACAATACCACTACACCATCACCTTCCCCAGGTGAGAGAGCTGAGCTTGCTTCTTCCGAACACCTGGAATTCTAACTGTGTTCTCCATGACAAGCTGAGACCCAATACTCCCAAGTAACTTTTATTTGCCTTTTGTGAGGTTACCTAGTTTTCATTTCCATAGCAACTGTCCACAGCTCCTTCAACAGCACCTTCTAAACCCACGACTTCTATTATCTAGAAGGACTAGCGCAGCAGAAGCATGAGAACACCATCATTTGCTAGTTCCCCACACAACATCCTGACTAGAAACTATATTGTTGATCCTTCACTGTTGCTGGGTCTAAATCCCTTCCTAACAGCACTGTGGGAGTATCTACACCATGTGGACTGCAGCGGTACAAGAAGGCTGCTCACAACCACCTTCTCAAGAGTAATTATGGATGGGCAATAAATGCTGGCCAGCCAGCAACACCCAAAATCCGAACAAATAAAAAAAAATCCATTGTTGGATCAATTCTTCAAAATCACCTCACAGGAATTCCAAATACACCCCACCTATCCGGAAGCTTAGGGTGGAATTTATTGGGGCTTCTGGGAGCAGGAAATGAGGCTAGCAGGGGAAATTAGTTCAGCAGGAGCCAAAATAATGATTTCCCAACATCCTGTTGAATTCTTCATATTATATCGATGGTGTTTCAGCCGCCAAGCTCAGTCTCAGTGCCCAGTGGGCAAACCTATTCTCCATGCATTTGCATACCATGAATACTCATTAAAGGGAAAGTTTTTAGAATTAAGTCCTAACTTTAAGATTAAGTCACTGGTGCAAAGGAAACTTCTGCCTCCTGTTTTCCAACAGCTTCAGGTGGAACACACCAGGCAAGGTTGTTCAGACTTTGGATCTGATGTTAGGTCTTGTCTGTATCTAACTCACCAACACAGGGGAGGGGAGCAGGAGAAACAGCAGGTGGAGTGAGGGAATGAGGGGTTTGTGGTGGTTAGGGCCTCAAATGGTGCACCAGTTGAGCTAGTGAGAGGGTTATGGTGGTGGAAGCTTCAAATAGCACAATAATTGGGCTGGTGATGTTCAGGGCCTCAAACAGCTATGCACTGGCAAGATCGGGACAGGGAGGAGGAAGTGTCCTTATGGATGCAGGTTCTGCCCTATCGGGCAGAATCCATCATTGCTGAGTTCTGATCTTGTGTATCCAGGGGAGGCAGCTGTACCAAACATGGCAGGTCAACAATCAAAGAGGGGATATCAATCTTGATGGAGGGCAGGTGCAGCTTGAGGAGATGGCAGGTCAAGGGTGTCTGAGGGAGGGTTTAGGGATACCAAAGGCAGGTCAAGGATGATGGAGGGAAGCTCAAGGATGATGACAAGCAGGTCAAGGGTGAAGAAAGGTGGGTCGAGGGTGAGAGATGGAAGGTCACAGGTCACTGACAGTGGGTCAAGGGTGATGGTTAGAAGTTCGAATATGATTGCGGGAAGGTGCAGGGTGATGTTGGTAAGAATGACAATGAGTGGAAGATCAAGGATGACAGAGAGGTTGGAGGTGGATGGCTTGCACCTGCGGAGTCACACTGGGCTTTTCCATTGGCCTGCTAACACACGAGCTGCCAGGAGACCAGGTTCTTGTGGGAGGTGGCCACTGTGGGATGGGAGAAGTCCTAGGTGTGTTCCATGAGAGGCTCAGGCAGTTCCATTGGTCAGCTGCAGCTTTGCAAATTCACTATGGGTCTCATAAACCCAATCTTTTTTGCAACCTCGGGTGGTGGAGGAGAGGATTCACCAGAAGAGAGCCATGGCCAAACAACAACATGGGACACAAGGTCATTAACCAGCACTAGCAGAGGGGACGCTGGTCAGGAGGAAGGCAAGCAGGGCCATCGTCATCATTGACAAGCATTAGCACATCAGCGCGTGTTCATACGGTGCATCAATTACCTCCAAACGTCAGAGAGGAAATGCCGGAGACAGCTAAGGCTCTCCTGGGAGGCGATCACTGCTCTGTGTGTGTTCCTTCATCAAGGCCTGCAAGCTCGAAGATTTGGAAGGAACATAATGCCTGTTGTCCTCAAGGCGACTGCAGCATTGAATATCTTTTGTCACTGGCTCATTCCAGGAGTCAATGGTGGAGGAGGTTGGGGGGGGTGGGTAGCACATGTGTGGCATATCCCAGACTGCAACACAAAGCTGGGTTAGCTAGGTGACCAATGCCATTTTCAGAAGAGCCAACAATTTCATTCAGTTCACAACTGATGCTGATAGCCAGACTGCAAGGGCTTCAGGGCCATCACACGGCTACCACTAGTTTAGGGGGTCACTGAATGCATTCATCTGGCCACTAGAGCTCCCTGTGAACTTCAGTTAAAGGACAATCTCAAAATTACAAGCTTCTTGCAAACTGCAGCATTCGTTACAATGTGTATACACGTAGACGGTCATCAGATAACTGCTGTGGCTGCTGGCTGTTTGTAGTGTTTAAAAGTTCACAAGTAATTCACCTGCAGCCATTTAGGAGCCTTTCAATTGTTTTGATTGTGTTCCTTTTGCTCCAATTTGGTTTTTGACTCACCAAGAGTTAAACAGTGGTGCCCATTCAGTGGTAAGCACCTTTCAAAATGGCGTTCGCCACAACTCTAGGGTGAACAGGACAGTCAGTCTACTGACTCAATTTTGAGCCATTACCACCCTAGTAACAGATTAAAAGTGTTCCTGTTATCTGGTCATACATATCAATGCTGTTTGCTGAAACTTGCTATGTTCTAACAGGCTGCCACATTGTCCAACACAATGGTCACACTTCAAAACAACTTCATTGGCTATGAAGCACCATGGGACATCCTGAGGTCATGAAAGATGTAATATAAATGCAAAATCTTTCATTGAGAGGAATTAATTAGATATTCAAATGAGCTTGGATTTACATCAGAGTAAAGCCAGATACTTCACTGAAGAATAGCCCCACCCAGCTCCCTGCTTTATGCTGTTTATTGCACATCAGACCGCTAAGAGGGGCTCAGAGTTACTGCCCAAGGAATGTATCAGAGAAAAGTATAAAAGCAAAATACTGCGGATGCTGGAAACCTGAAACAAAAACAAAAATGGCTGGAAAAACTCAGCAGGTCTGACAGCATCTGTGGAGAGGATGACTGAGTTAACGTTTCAAGTCTGTATGACTCTTCATCAGAACTAAAGAGAAATAGAAATGAGGTGAAATATAAGCTGTTTAAGGGGGGTGGGACAGGTGGAGCTGGATAGAGGGCCAGTGATACGTGGGGGCAAAGAAGAAATTGCCAAAGATGTCATAAACAAAAGGTCAAAGGGGTGTTGATGGTGGTGATATTAGCTAAAGGATGTGCTAATAGTGACATTAAGGGTAGCAAGCAGGAAGAGCAAGGTACAGATAGCCCTAGTGGGGGTGGGGTGGGGTGGGGGGAAGGGATCGAAATAGGCTAAAAGGTGGAGATAAAACAATGGATGGAAATAAATTTTTCAAAATAATAATAGAAATGGTGGGAAAGGAAAAAAATATATATAATATTTACTAGAAAAAAGGGGGTGGGGATGGAGGAGAGAGTTCATGACCTGAAGTTGTTGAACTCAATGTTAAGTCTGGAAGGCTGTAAAGTGCCTAATCGGAAGATGAGGTGCTGCTCCTCCAGTTTGCGTTGAGCTTCACTGGAACATTGCAGCAGGCCAAGGATGGACATGTGGGCATGAGAGCAGGGTGGGGTGTTGAAATGGCAAGCGACAGGAAGGTCTGGGTCATGCTTGTGGACAGACCAAAGGTGTTCTGCAAAGCGGTTACCCAGTCTGTGTTTGGTCTCTCCAATGTAGAGGAGACCGCATTGGGAGCAGCAAATGCAGTAGACTAAATTGAGGGAAGTGCAAGTGAAGTGCTGCTTCACTTGAAAGGAGTGTTTGAGCCCTTGGACGGTGAGGAGGGGGGAGTAAAGGGGCAGGTGTTGCACCTTCTGCAGTTGCATGGGAAGGTGCAGTAGGAGGGGGTTGAGGTGTAGGGGGTGATGGAGGAGTGGACCAGGGTGTCCCTGGGGGAATGGTCCCTAATGAATGCCGACAGGGCGGGGTGAAGGGAAGATGTGTTTGATGGTGGCATCATGCTGGAGTTGGCAGAAATGGTGAGGACAAGGGGGAATCTAGCATGGTTCTGGGAGAGAGAGAAAGGCGTGAGGGCGGATGCGTGGGAGATGGGCCGGACATGGTTGAGGGCCCTGTCAACCACTATGGGTGGAAAATCTCAGTTACGAAAGAAGGGAGACATGTCAGAAGAACTGTTTTGGAAAGTGGCTTCATCAGAACAGATGCGACGGAGGCAAAGGAACTGAGAGAATGGGATGGAGTCCTTATAGGAAACAGGGTGTGAGGAGCTGTAGTCGAAATAGCTGTGGGAGTCGGTGGGCTTGTAATGAATATTGGTGGATAATCTATCACCAGAAGTTGAGACAGAGAGGTCAAGGCAGGGAAGAGAAGTGTCAGTGATGGGTCATGTGAAAGTGATGGAGGGGTGGAAATTGGAAGCAAAATTAATAAATTTTTCCAGGTCCAGACAGGAGCATGAAATGGCACCGAAGCAGTCATCGATGTTCCAAAGAAAGAGTTGTGGGAGGGGGCCAGAGTAGGACTGAAACAAGGAATGTTCTACATACCCCATAAAGAGACAGGCATAATTGGGGCCCATGCAAGTTACTGACCTCATCTCCTCTGGAGATCTTCCCTCCACAGCTTCCAACCTCATAGTCTCCCAACCTCTAACAGCCCGCTTCTACCTCCTACCCAAAATCCACAAACAGGACTGTCCCAGCAGACCAATCGTGTCAGCCTGTTCCTGCCCCACGGAACTCATTTCTTCCTATCTTGACTCCATTCTCTCTCCCCTTGTCCAATCTCTTCCCACCTACATCCGCGATTCCTCTGATGCTCGACATCATATCAACAATTTCCAGTTCCTTGACCCCAACTGTCTCCTTTTCACCATGGACGTCCAATCCCTCTACACCTCCATCCCCAACCGGGAAGATCTGAGGGTTCTCCACTTCTTCCTTAATCAGAGGCCCGAACAATCCCCATCCACCATCACTCTCCTCCGTCTGGCTGAACTTGTTCTCTCACTGAATAATTTCTCCTTAAACTCATCTCACTTCCTCCAAATAAAAGGTGTGGCCATGGGTACCCGCATGGGCCCCAGTTATGCCTGTCTCTTTATGGGGTATGTGGAACGTTCCTTGTTCCAGTCCTACTCAGGCCCCCTCCCACAACTCTTTCTCCGGAACATCGATGACTGCTTCAGTACCGTTCACACTCTCATCTAGACCTGGAAAAATTTACTAATTTTGCTTCCAATTTCCACCCTTCCATCACTTTCACATGGTCCATCACTGACACTACCCTTCCCTTCCATGACCCCTCTGTCTCAACTTCTGGTGATAGACTATCCACCAATATTCATTACAAGCTCACCGACTCCCACAGCTATTTCGACTACAGCTCCTCACACCCTGTTTCCTGTAAGGACTCCATCCCATTCTCTCAGTTCCTTCACCTCCATTGCATCTGTTCCAATGATGCCACTTTCCAAAACAGTTCTTCTGACATGTCTTCCTTCTTAACTGAGGTTTTCCACCCATAGTGGTTGACAGGGCCCTCAACCATGTCCGGCCCATCTCCCACACATCCGCCCTCAATCCTTCCTCTCCCTCCCAGAACCATGATAGGGTCCCCCTTGTCCTCACTTATCACCCCACCAGCCTCCGCATTCAAAGGATCATCCTCCACCATTTCCACCAACTCCAGCATGATGCCACCACCAAACACATCTTCCCTTCACCACCCCTGTTAGCATTCATTAGGGACCATTCCCTCAGGGACACCCTGGTCCACTCCTCCATCACCCCCTACACCTCAAACCCGCACCTTCCCATGCAACTGCAGAAGGTGCAACACCTGCCCCTTTACTTCCCCCCTCCTCACCGTCCAAGGGCTCAAACACTCCTTTCAAGTGAAGCAGCACTTCACTTGCACTTCCCTCAAATTAGTCTACTGCATTTGCTGCTCCCAATGCAGTCTCCTCTACATTGGAGAGACCAAACGCAGACTGGGTGACCGCTTTGTGGAACACCTTCTATCTGTCCGCAAGCACGACCCAGACTTTCCTGTTGCTTGTCATTTCAACACCCCACCCTGCTCTCATGCCCACATGTCCATCCTTGACCTGCTGCAATATTCCAGTGAAGCTCAACGCAAACTGGAGGAGCAGCACCTCACCTTCCAATTAGGCACTTTACAGCCTTCCAGACTTAACATTGAGTTCAACAACTTCAGATCATGAACTCTCTCCTCCATCCTCACCTCCTTTTTGATCCCCCTTTTTCTAATAATTATTATATATATTTTTCTTTTCCCACCTATTTCTATTATTATTTTGAAAAATTTTTTTCCATCCATGGTTTTATCTCCACCTTTTAGCCTATTTCGATCCCTTCCCCCCACCCCACCCCCACTAGGGCCATCTGTCACTTGCTCATCCTGCTTGTTACCCTTAATGTCACCATTAGCACATCCTTTAGCTAATATCACCACCATCAACACCCTTTTAACCTTTTGTTTATGACATCTTTGGCAATCTCTCCTTTGCCTCCACCTATCACTTGCCCTCTATCCAGCTCCACCTGTCCCACCCCCATTAAACAGCTTATATTTCACCTCATTTCTATTTCCCTTTAGTTTTGATGAAGTCTTCTGGACTCAAAATGTTAACTCTGTCTTCCTCTATACAGATACTGTCAGACCTGCTGAGTTTTTCCAGCAATTTTTGATCATGTTTCGGAGAAACTCAGTCCAAAGCTATCATGAATACCTAGAATTTAGTATGTTTTATTATTTTCAAACACTTTAAGAATTGTGCAAGTCAGGTATTGTACCATTACTTTTACTCTATTTTTCTGCCTCAATTTCCCTAATTTGTAAATATAAGTGACTATTATTTTTAGCTTAAATTCAATGTTTTGACAGTGTGATATTTACCATCTTTTGGAAGGAAGATTATGATGGGAATGTTCAAAGCTCATTACAGACTCAGTCTTTCTGTTGTGAACACAAGTTAGACGTGTTGAAAGAGAAAGATGAATTGCAACAGGGCTGTTTACCCAAAATTCAGCTGCCTTCAATTTGGCAGGTATCATATGTTGGCTCCATTTGTTGGTACTTCGCCTGCTAACTATTCTGTATATGTGAACTTCGAGATGCCAGGCACTTCGAGCTTCAAAGTGAAGCTTGATCATGTCCTTACCTGACTTCAAACTGTCTATTTTCTAGCACAGGTCACTGGATAGTGACCAGGGGCCGAGAATTCTAGTTGGTTTTACCCTCTCTCACCAGGCTGCTGAAGCAATCTGTCAAACTTCAATCATCATCTCAGCATGCATAGCAATTGATCTCAGGACCTTTGGATATAGTACACAGGAAATGGTGCAAGCTAATATCCTTTGGATTATTCACAGGTCAAACATGCTGAATGGTGTTATTTGCAATTCCCTGCTTTGTTGTTCCTGGATCCTGTCAGAGATTTGGATTTCAGTTTAAGTGTTAATAAGAGGGATGGTGTTCTGTGGAAACACCATCTGTTTTATTCATGAATAATTCATTATTACTAAACAAAGTCGTGGAATGAAGAATAAAGTTTCTTAAATTAAGTTTCTTTTTATAACTTGCAATGCTGGATATGATATTTTCTCTACTCACTTGAAAGCACTAAGCCTCGTCAGTATACAATTCCACACGTTAACAGTACTTATAAGTAATTCTTAATGTGTTTAGTCAGTAGGCATGAATAGAAAATCTGATTGTAAGCCATTGTAGCCCAGGCCCATTTTACGCCAGGGTCACTCAATAGTGATCAGGAGCATGTGTCTTAGTTTGCAAAAAACGTCAGGAAAGAGATGCAGTAGTTTTGTCAAGATTCATCCCAAGCAGCTCTGTAACACAAGACTCTGTTGATCTACAGGCTGTTCCCAGGGATGCACACAGAAATAAACATCAACTGCTGCTGGAGGACAATCAACAGTGAAAGACATTCTTTGGTCTGCCCAAAACTTGTTTGTCTTCCGGTGCAAAGAGCTGTTCATGACCGATTGTTGTAGACTGGCACACTCCAAGGTCCAAGGACTATGCTGCTGCAAAGACTTACTGTCTGAGGCCCTCCTGCTGTAGTACATGAAGGGGCTGGAATTTGTGCAAAACTCCTTGGGTTCTATAAAAACAAAAAAACTGCGGATGCTGGAAATCCAAAACAAAATCAGAATTACCTGGAAAAAGTCAGCAGGTATGGCAGCATCGGCGGAGAAGAAAAGAGTTGACGTTTCGAGTCCTCAAAAGGACTGAAGGACTCGAAACGTCAACTCTTTTCTTCTCCGCCGATGCTGCCAGACCTGCTGAGTTTTTCCAGGTAATTCTGTTTTTGTCCTTGGGTTCTATGTTTGATTTGAATGAATATTGTAAATATGAAAAAACATAAAATTGAGGTGCCTCACTACACTCAGAATGCCACACACTGAAATGAAAGAAATTGAACTGTATTACCCAATGTCAAATTTGAACTGTTATGTAATGTACATTTACAAATTTTATGAATAAAGTATATTTTTGAAAAAATAAAGTGATCAGGAGTGGGAACACTGGACACGCTTTCCTCCTACTAGCCTGGGGCACTAAGACTGATTGTAGTTTCCCAAGCACTCCCTTGCTTGAGAGCAGGTACCTACATTCAGGCTGGGGATTAAGCTTGGGTTTCTGGTTTCTTGGTTTGCAAGGCTCAGTATTATGCCAGACAGTAATTTAACCCATTCAATCATGAGAGGGAACTATGGTCTTTCAAATCTAGCAAAGAGGATCTTACCCAGAGGATCTATAACCTTGTTGTTTGAAAGTTAAGGCTTTCAAATGAAGAGGATATCGAGTTTGGGAATTTAGATCATTTTTTTCTTTCATGAGGTTTGGGAGATTCAACAATGTAGGCCTGATGAGGTAGAGAACAAAAGGATCTTGGAGAACAAACTGACCAATCACTGAAACTAATCACTATCAACATCCTGGGTGTTACCACTGACCAGAAGCTGAACTGGACCAGCCATATAAATACAAGAGCAGGTCAGAGACTGGGAATTCTGAAGAGAGTAAATCACCTCCTGACTCTCCAAAGCCTGTCCACCATTTACAAGGCACAAGTCAGGAATGTGATGGAATATTCCCCACCTGCCTAGATGAGACCAGCTCCAACAATACTCAACAAGGTCAACACAATTCAGGACAAAGCAGCCCACTCGATTGGCACCCCATCCATTGCAATAAACATCTGGTCCCTCCACCACCGACGCACAGTGGCAGCAGTATGTACCATTTACAAGATGCACTGCAGCAACTCACCAAGGCTCTTTCGATAGCACCTCCTGAATCCATGACTTCTATCACTTCTGAAGGATAAGGACAGCAGATGTATGGGAACACCACCACCAGGAAGTTCCCCTCCAAATCATCCTGACATGGAACTATATCACCACCTCTTTACTGTCGCTGGGTCAAAATTCTGGAACTCCCTCCATAACAGCACTATGGATGTTCCTACAATATATGGACTGCAACAGTTTAAGAAAGCAGCTCAATACCAGCTTCTCAAGGGAAATTAGGGATGGGCAATAAATGCTGGCCTAGCTAGTGAAGCCCACATCCCATGAATAAATATATTAAAAAGTTGTGCCTCAGGTTAGCAAGCCCATTAAAAAAGTACATCAAGCACTGGGCTTTACTTCTAGAGGGATAGAGTTGAAAAGTAAGAAAGTTGCACTAATCCTGTATCAAACCTTTGTTAGACTCAAGTACTGGATGCAGTTCTAGTCGCCATATTATAAAAAGGATAGAAGCATTGGACAGGGCACAGAGAAAATTAACAAGGATAATACCAGAAATGCATGGTATATAAATCAAGAAAGGATTGACAAGTTGGGTTGCTTTTCTCTTAAAAAAAAGGCTGGGGGTGTTCTGATAGAGGTCCTGAGAATTATGAAAGGTTTTGATTGGGTGGATACAGAGATAATGTTTCCTTTTGTGGGGAAGAGCATAACTAGAAGTCATCAATAGTCACCACAGAAATACAATAGAAAATTCAGAAGAAACTTCTTTACCCATAGAGTGGTGAGAAAGTGGAACTCGCCACCAAAGGGAATGGTTGATGTGAATAGTATAGATGCATGTAAGCAGAAGCTAGACAAACATGTGAGGGAGCAGGGATTAGAGTGTTAGGATGGTAGACTTGGATGGGAGGAGGTTCGAGGGGACGCTAAACAATGGCATGGACTAGTTGGGCTGAATGGCGTGTTTCTGTGCCCTATTTCCAATGCAATCCTATGTAATCTTATCATAGGCCCATGAGGCAGAATACAAACCACAATCCCACTCCACTTCCACCTCACCACCTTTCTTCATCTTGAACAGAAAATAGCTTCTTTAAATATGCACAACACATGTGCAGGGCATGCAGGAGGGTTTGGTGTGGGGACAAAGAGAAGAGGTAGCTAGTTTTAATAATAGGCCCACTAATGAATCACTATGGAGAGTGTCTCGATCAACTCCTTGCTGAGAGAAAAATAGAAAAGAGTTGTAGATTTTAAAAAGGGGCATTGAGCTGGAAACTAAAAATAAATTCATGTCAGTTTTTGTAGTGGAAAATATTGTGAATAAAATGCAATGGTGGAAAGTCAGCCAGCCTAACATGGTTTATTATTTGTTCCTGGATTTTCAGAAAAGATTATTAAAAGGTGCCTTACTGCCTGAAACTAGCGGGCATTTGAGCACTTGTCAGTGGGCCCCGGCATTGTTGGGGTTAACAGAGCAGTAAGGCTACCAAATCAGCCTGCCAGACATCCCAAAGAAACTAATATTGAATTAGGGGCAGGAACTCACCAAACTAATGTAAGTAAAATAACGGTATTGAAGAAAATAATGGCAGTAAAAAGTGACATCTCCAGGCACAAACGGTTTTCAATCCAGGGTTTTAAAGACAGTAGAACATTGCAGATGTCCTAACTACAATCTTCCAAAGTTCTCTTGATTTGCAAACCAGTCCTTTAGATTGGAAAGTTGCATATGTCAGTCTGTTACTTAAGATGACAAAAGGAAGCCAGTTCATCTTACATCTGTTGTCAGGAAATTACTAGAGTCTACAATGTAGGATAGGATGACTGACCACCTTGAAAATTTTCAGCTGATCAGAGAGAGCCAGCATGGATTTGTAAAGGGCCAGTCATACCTGACAAATCTGATTGAATTTATGGAAGAGGTGACTAAAATAGTGGACAGGAGGATTATCAAATGGATGTTATTTATATGAACTTCCACAGGGTATTTCATAAAGTTCCTTATAAGAGGCTGTTAACTAAAGTTGAAATTCATGAAATTAAAGGCAAATTATTGACCTGGTTACAAAATTAGTTGAGTGGAAGGATACACAGAGTAGGGAGAATGGGCAAGTATTCCAATTTGCAGGATGTGGTGTCCTGCAAGGATCTGTGTTGAGGCCTCAACTATTCACATATTTATTAATGATTTAGATGATGGGACAGCCAGTCACATCCAAATTTGTCAATGATGCAAAGGTAGGTGAAGTTATAAGCAACATAGATGGAAGTCTAAAATTACAAAGAGATATTGATCAATCAAGTGAATGGGAAAACTGTGGCAAGTGTGAGGTAATCCAATTTGGACATAGCTAGAAACAGTGGAGGTACAAAGAGACTTGGGGCCCCGATACATAGATTATTAAAATATTGTGAAGTATAACAGATTCAAAAATGCTAATGAAATGCTGGCATTTATATCTAGAGGACAATACAAGGGGATAGAAGTCAGCCTTTTAGGTATTCAAAGCTCTGTTTTGACCACACATGGAGTACTGTGAGCAATTCTGGGCACCATATCTTAGGATAGATATATTTATTTGGGAGAGAGTGCAGCATAGATTCACCAGAATGATATCAGGACCCTAAGGGTTAAATTATGAGGAAAGTTTACATACGCTAGAATTGTATTCCTTAGAACTTGGAAGGTTAAGAAGTGATTTGATCAAAGGTTTCAAGGAATTTAGGGGAACAGATAAGATAGAGGGAAACTATTTCCGCTGGTTGGGGAGTCTAGGATTTGGTCTAAAAATTAGAGCCAGACCATTCACGAGTGAAATTAGGAAACAGTTCTATACACAAAAGGTTGAACTCTCTTCCAGAAACATAATTGGTGCTAGATAAATTGTTAATTTTATATCTGATATTGATAAATCTTTGTTAAGCAAAGGAATTCAGGAATATGGCATAAAGGTGGTTATATGGAGTTAAGTCACACACAGCCATGATTTCATTTAATGGCGAAACAGGCTTGAGGGAAAAATTAGCCTACTCCTGTTCATATAGCTCCATTTCAAGCCCATTATCACCCCGGACTATGGAAATTATAATTGCCGTCATTACCTGTTCATTTATGTCATTGTCTGTTTGAGACCTTGCTGTGTGCAAATTGGCTGCCATGTTTCCCAAATACAGTAACTACACTTAAAAAAAATTCACTAGCTATGAAGCGCTCTGACACACTGAGATTGTTATATAAATGCATGTTCTTCTATTTGAGAGGAATTCATTTAATTTTCAAATGATCTTGAATTAACATCAGAGTAAAGATGATCATATTACTGAGGGATGACAGTGTGGCCCCCAGTTCCCTGTTTTACTTTGGTTATTACATGTTAAGCAGCTAAGATGGGGTCTGCGATTTTGAAGAGAGAAGTGAGGTTGATCTTAGTAAGTGAAATTTGATTTGACTGATCCTCTGTGTGCTCACTTTGTGCCTGTGAAGTAAATCCACTGAACATGTTGCATTTGGCCTTGTCTCAGCCAAGTGTTTCACAGTCCGTTTGGAGAAGTCCATACAGGAGAGACACAATTGCCAGTTATTATTCTATCTTTGGGTTACTTTGTAAAGACTGATAGTGAGACATACAGGCACATAAATGCCAGATGATCAAATGGCACACTACTGTTACTGAAAAATCATTACGGTCAGGCCCTGCATTTGTAACAGGAGTGTTAACAGAAATCTAGCATAGTTGCAGGTAATTTACATCAAATCTTACCCAGACAATTTTGCAGGAATGCACTGGTTCTCCCCGATGACCTCGCCAGTCAGTTTGATGATACCGTTTTCATTCTTCCTCCTCAGCTGGAGCAGCTTTCCCTACCACAATCCAGGCAGATGGATTGGAGAAACAAGTAAGCCCCAGGGATCCATCCAGCAAAACTAAATTAAGCCGGGGAGGTGGGTTAAGGTAACAACCTACCACAGAAGTCAGGACTTCTGGTTAAATATCAATCAGTCAAGTTTTGAGCTTTTGGAGGAGATTTCATGGCAGCAGCAACTCAGAAGCACCCAGTGGGACTGAAGACAATAAACCAAAGCATTAACATTGGTTCTAGAAAGTGGATTGTGTCCAATGAGCTATGATGGATATCATGCATTGACTTTTAAGCATATCTTTTGATAACCTCACTGATGGGTAAAGGGACATAATTTCAATTCCACCTCAGGGTACAGCAAGGTTCTCTAGAGATCCATAATGACAAATCTAATCATTATTTGTCTATTTTCTTCAAATTCTTTCCCTTTCTTGTCATGAAGATATAATGTATATAATGTTATTGGAACGTATTTTTTGTAAATAGAGGTTTAGTCTGTGTGCGTGTTAATTGGATTAAAGCCAGCTAGCCTGAGTGCATTGATGTATAGTGGTTGAGATGTAAACAGTAACGTAAAGGGGGCATTTGCATTTTGTTGAACAAATCATTCAAAAGTGGGAGTGAAATCTTGCACCTAGCTAGAAGACACCAAGCAATGTTTATATTACTTATAAAATTGGTACTATGAAAGGGGTTTGAAGGTCCTGGTGATACAATGAGAATTTACATTCAAAGGGGGAGGCTGGATATAACAGAAAGAAGTTTGTGTGTGTAGATCAGAGGCATGTAAGATCTAAGCCAAAAGCCTACTACTGTGTCTGCAAAGGAACAAATGAAAAGGAACCTCATTTTGAATTCATAAGGTGAAAAATGCTTTGTCTGGTGTTTGTTTAAGTCTATTGGTTATTGTTGCCTTAATGGAGATTAATTTGGGAATTTGTTAAAAGTTATGATAGTAGTAATTTGTAGCCATGCGTATGTGTTTAATTTGTTGTAAATAAATGCTTCATTTTGTTTGATATAAAAACCTCTCAAGAACTGGTGGTCTTATTCCTGAATTTCGAGCTGTAACTCAAAACACACCAATTGGAAATATAGGTTATGACAGTTGTTTAAAGTTTCCCTCTGGGATTTTAAATAATTCAGCCTTTAACAACTGCTGTGCTATAACATTCTGAAAGCCCCAACTCCCACAGGGACAGAATGGCTACTGACTGCCCTCCAGTGCCTTATCCAAGTGCTGAATCTTCAGGTATAACCAGGAATGTCCCAGCTTTTTATCTTGGTGGACCATATAGGTGTGAGCTCTGGGAATCAAAAGAGGAGACTATTCAATATGATGAAGCAGAATGTTCCACTTCTTGCTCTAGTCCCAGGTCAGAGACGCTGCCCCAAAATCCCTGGAGAGGTTATTTGTACAGCCAGGACAGGCATCTGGTAACTACAAGAGCACATTACTAGAAATGCCTTAACCAAAACCAATCCTGTCAAAGGTGCAATAGTGCTTGGCTGCTCTGCCTGATGTCTCCCCTGCAAGGTCCAACCAGGCCAGAGAAAATATCTTGTCAGTCTCCAACTTCCACTGTTGCCACTCTGACTACACAAGGTAATTCCGTCTCATCCAGGATCAATTACCTTACACCAGTGAAATTTTGGGGCCTTACGACGTCTCAACTGGCATTACTTCTGCTGAGGCTTTTCAAGGGAAAAAGGGCAGGAATTTTCTTGCAAAGCCTGGGAACTCCTTCCAAAAGGCTCCCTTGACAGAGGGAAAACAGGCGAAAGTGCCACCCACAGCTCCCCGATCAGAATTTAAAAGACCGGTCTAAACTGGACAGTATCAGTTCCAGCCAATAATGGGATTTGCTTCTCCCAACCTAGAAATTTCAGGACCATAACGCTTATTTCCCTTAATTCCCACATAAAAAAGGCTGCAATACTAGCTTATCCCTTGCTCTCTTTTTGATTAGAGCTTGTTATATTACCCCAGCAACTCTTTTGAGTACAAACCTGTTTCCATCTGTTTCAGATGAAGTTACATTGTTTCATAGTTTGCCATTGTAAGACTTGAACTCTTGATTTTAGGGTTACAAACCCAGTACCATAACCACTTGGCCATTTAGGCCAAGCCTATATTACCCCAGCAAGAAGTCAGTGTCTTTGAGAAAGGATAATTGGCATGGGAATGAACCTTCCCCATCATTGCAGCTGCTGGTGGCACAAATGAATCAGGCACTAACTCACCCATTGTTCAAATGATAGCACCTCCTCTCATAAAATGAGCCATGTCCAATATAGGGCTGGTTCTGGCGAATGGTGCCACACAGTAACTGAAGGAGCTCATCCTTAACATAAACTCCATTTTTATTCACAAACAGGAAGTTACGCAGTCTTCAATTTGTTGTGTTCAAACTAAAATCTTTTTTAAAAAAAAACAAAAGACAAACATACATTTTAAAAATGAACTCCAACCTCAAAGGATATTCAGCTAATTGGGGGTCATTGTAATGTGGTGCTGAGCTCTGTCAAACCTTCAGGGTCTTTTTACAAGCAGCCAGGTTGTTAGAGATGGAAAGCAGAGACTATGATTCAGGGAAAGGTTAGGGATGAGATTTAGGATTAAAAAGATCAAGAGAGATCATAAACTCATCGAGTGAGAGGGGAAATTAAACCAGCCAACAAGTGGGAAGGTGGATAACTGTGAAGCTCTTTGAACAGAATGAGAAGGTAATACACAATTACACAATAAAATTATCCTACATCCTTCCCCCCCCCCCACCGTTTTATACTGTCACACTGAAGCCTCACTGGTCCTCATCTGGGAACCATCTCTAGGACATCTGTATATCACAGGCAGGCAAACAGAGAAGGAACAGGTAGTTGGGTGAGAACTAAATTTGACAGAGGCAGAGACAGAGAGAGAGAATGTATGTTATTGTTTTTTGTTGAAACTCCCTCCCCTCCACTTCCTTTAGTATTGAGGGCTTTATAAACGCCTTTGGGGAAAGTTAGTCACAAGAGAGCTACTACTGGCTTAGGGATCCCAGACCAGAATCTGGAAAATAACCAGGCCATGTTCCTGCTCTTGGCACTAGCCTGTTGGAAAGTGCAGATGCTTGAGTGTCGTGTGAGGACAGGATCAGGCTTGGCTATGATTCTTTCCATGGTCGAACAGCCAGCCACTACTCATTAATCAAGTACACCAGCCATTTGCATGAGACACTCGAAAGCTGCTGACTTTTGCAGAACTATGCCACAGGAAGAAGTTAGCAGCTTCAGAAGAAGAGGGGAGAAAATGGGATTTTTAAATACCACTCCCCCACCACTGATGTTGGAAATAACCAGTTCAGTCACTGTGTGGAACAGGAAAGCACGTTAATGCATTGTGTTTCGGCTGTGATGCAAAGGAGGGGTTGGGTGCAAGGCAGTTGATTTTGGCTAGCGCTCCCTGGAACTGTGAGGCAGCACCAGTGGGGAGAAAATGAGGAAATAACAAATTCTTGGCTTCCCCTCTTGAATTGATCAGGAAAGTTTGTGAGGCTGGCATTTCCAAGGATGCACAACTTTGTCAGGAATACTAAAACACAGAGCGTGATGGGTTCAGACGGCTCATCCCAGAACCATAGATCTCTCCATTTGGACCAAGTTCTCATCTTCACCAGTCTGACGCCCAAAACTGAAAATACAATTTCTGCTTTCTCTCTTGTATCTTGATAATTTAAATTGACTTCATAGCCGGTAAACAGATACTGGGAATTCTCCTTGGTAGCCTGGCCAATATTTATCCCTCAAGCAACATCCTCAAAAGCAGATTATCTGGTCATTTAATTCTTTTCTCTTTGTGAGAGTTTCCCTGTGTGCAATTTTGTTGCCACATTTCCCTACATCTCTATGATTGCAACAGTGACTATGCTTCAAAAAGTACTTCATCGGCTATAAAACACTTTGGGACATCCTGAAGTCGTGAAAGCTTTATAAGTGCAAGTCTTTCTTACTGAAGTCCAATGACAAAAAACAAATGATGGGAAGGGCGGATAACCAACAAGTACCATTTGGCCTCAGATTCAGATGAGGGCACTGTTACAAAGATAAAGATCGTTTTAAATATTTTTTAAAAAAAGAAAATACAATTCCTTTTCCTCTTGGCGAAGCCAACACCATCAGGATGAAGTGCAGGCAGATGACTGATGTTGACTTTTCTCAGTTAATCTTCGATCACAATGGGCTCATCATTGGGGGGAGGTTTTTGACCTTTCATAGGGTCTGGGGGACACTGTTCAATGGCGATCTGTGCTTGGGGCCGCCTCCCGCTCCGTCTCCTCTCAAAGGAAGTAAGTAACTTGCGGATCTTCCTGCAAAACAATAAACGGGTGTTTATTCAATATGCCTTTTATATATATATATATTCTGACCAAGTGTTAAGTCTCAAGGGCAACTAGGGATGGCCTAGCCACCAATGCCCACATCCCATAACTGAATAAAAAAAAATAATGCTTACCACACTACTTGAACTGTGATGCAAGTTCAAAAAAATAAGGAACTTGCATTTATATAGCATCTTTCATGTCCTCAGCAAGTTCCAAGTGCTGCGCTATCACTGACTTACAAGAAATTATAACGCAGAAACACACTATTCCCCCAACATGTGTGTGCTGTGGTTTATGTTCCATACAAGTTTCCTTCCACTATACTTCATCTAACTTATCAATGCCCTTCATAATTTTAAAGACCATTATTAAGTTACTGCCCCCAACTTTCCCTTTTCTAGAGAAGAGCCCCCATTCAGTCTTTCCTGATAGTTTTGAAATGCAGCCACTGCTGTAATGTAGGCGAACACAGCAACCAATTTGTGCATAGCAAGCGCCAGTAAACTACAAGGGATGAATGAAGAGAAGGACTTACATTTCTATAGCATCTTGTATGATCTCAGGCCACCCAAAGTGCTTTACATCCCACGAAGTACTTATTGAAATATAGTCACTGTAGTTGTGTAGGAATGATCAAATAGTCGTTTTTAGTGACGTTGGATTGGGATAAATATTGGCCAGGACATCAGAAGAACTCTTCTTTGAATGTTGTCATAGGATCTTTTATGCCCACCTGAGAGGGTGGTCTTGGTTTTACATAGAATTACAATTTCCAACACATCCCTGGAGACAAGGGTGTCCCTCCTGACAGCCATCTCCTCCAGGAGGACCTCGAGACACTCATCAGAAAACCGGGCGGGGGAGGGTGCAAGTGCCCACCTGACCTGCCCTCCCACCTGATGTCTGCAGCCACATTTGAAGCCGTAACTTCCTGTTGACAACACCCAAGATGTCTTCGTCGCTGGCAACCTTCCAGAGGCTGACTGTGCCGTTTTTAAACAGGCCGCAAGGTCGCCATTAGGCCTAGCAGCCAACAGGTGCCCACTCACGCCCGCCCCTTTCTGGCCATTGGGGAGCCACCATTCACACTGGGTGGGCCTTAATTGGCCCGCCCAGCGTGAAATCGCGATCGGGGGCCAGTCACAGACAGCAGCACCTTTCCCGGCCGCTCCCGGGCCCATCAATTGCACCCACCTGCTGAACTAAAAATTCTGCCCCATGTGTTTTTGAGGCTGCAGGTCGCACAGTTTAGTGCTGAATGTTTCCCCATTGTGTAACTGTACCAATCTGTTCCAGACTATGTAACCACACCAGCCTGTGCATGAAACTGCATAACTGCAGCAATCTGTGTATCACACTGTGTAACTACACCAGTCTGTGCATCACACTACATAACCGCATCAATCTGTGCATCACACTGTGTAAGCGCTCCAATGTGGGTACTACACTTTGTGACTGCACCAATCTGTGTATCATACTGTATATCCACACCAATCCGTACCACACTGTGTAACCATACCAATATAGGTACCACACTATGTAACCAGACCAATATGGGTACCACGCTGTGTAACCAGACCAATATGGGTACCACACTGTGTAACCAGACCAATATGGGTACCACACTGTGTAACCAGACCAATATGGGTACCACATTATGTAACCAGCCCAATATGGGTACCACACTGTGTAACCGCACCAATATGAGT
Organism: Carcharodon carcharias; assembly: GCF_017639515.1. NCBI lineage: Eukaryota > Metazoa > Chordata > Chondrichthyes > Lamniformes > Lamnidae > Carcharodon > Carcharodon carcharias. The sequence continues at coordinate 28,532,470 of NC_054486.1, forward strand.
ACCACATTGTGTAACTGCACCAATCTGTGTACCACACTGAGTAATAGCATCAATCTTTGTATCATACTGTATATGCACACCAATGCGTATCACACTGTGTAAACACACCAATCCGTATATCACCTTGTATAACCAGACCAACCTGTGTATCACACACTGTAAATGCACCAAACCATATATCACATTGTATAACCAGATCAACCTGTACACCGCACTGTGTAACGAACCAATCTGTTTATCACATTGTATAACTGCACCAACTTGCAGATCACATTTCATAATTGTATTAACCTTTAACTGCTTTCTCTTGGAACAGAGTGAGCAGGTAGTAGTAGATAACATTTACCCATTCACAATGATCTAGTCCCACTAAGTGAGCATGCTCACAGTACTTATACGCAGCCCTGCTTTGTGCAAGTACATCACTTAGGTCTGTTCCGTGTTTGAGAACTAATATACATTCTACTACTTGCACATGCACTTACGTGCAAACATGATGTGTGCACTCTTACATGCAGCCGTGCTATGTGCAAGCTGGGGTACAGTAGCATAGTGGTTATGTTGCTGCACTTGTAATCCAGAGCCTGGATCCATCGACCACAACTGGGGAACTTAAATAAAGCGGGAATAAAAAGCTAGTATCAGTAACGGTGACCATGAAGCAACCAGATTGTTATTAAAAAACCGAACTGGTGCACAAAAGTCCTTTTGGAAGGAAGCTCTGCCTTCGTTGCCTGGTATGGCATAAATGTGACTCCATACCGACTGCAATATGGTTGAATCTCAACTGCCCCAGCAATCCAATCTATTTAGGGATGGGCAATAAATGCTGGCTTTGCCAGTTATGCACCCTTCCCCTGAATAGATTAAAATAAATACATTTACACACAACCCTCCTCCATGCATGCACACACTTACACACAGTTCCATTCATATCGCCTATACATGCTGCCCCATTCTGTGCATGTATTTGTACCGGCAATTCACACTGCTCTTTGTCTATGTACGTACGGCTGTTACATTCTGTTCCTGTGCACTTGCAGACAGATCCAATTGCCTATCTTCCCATTACTGTTGAAAATGTTTTAATGTTACGAAAAAAAGCCAACACCTGAGCCGTTTTTAATCTGAAAAAGTTAGAAGCTGGGTTTCTCAGCCACTGTAGTTCAAAAGCAGTGTAGACTTTACTCACCCACACTAGTAGCCCCCACCATCAATTCCCAGAGTCAGGTTTACACTATTTCTCTCCAGAGTTGATCTCACATCAATTCCAATGAAAACATTAGTATAAATCGATTTGATTGCTATCAGTGCAGAAATGGCATCAAACTGGTTCAAGCTCCTTGAGGTTCTTGGCTCATGACTGACGAGTAATGTCATGAGGTTTTTGTGACGCAGGTGTCACAGTGGATCACGTCACAACATCATGTCAGTGGAGAGCTCCAAGTATGTAACAACTCCACCCAATAATGAACTCCATCAAGGTATGCGAACCCCACTCATGTTATTTTGTGAAATGGTTACAATACGAAGAAGGTACTGGCCTCCTTACCCACACTGGAAGTATTACAATACGACAGCACTCAAATACCAAGTGACATGAACACAGCTATCCTCAACCATAATTGTGACAGCTTGAAATTACTGATCACAGGTTTAGTGGCAGAAGGAAGGCAGAGAGCGAGTGAAGGAGTTGCACAGTTTGTAGGTCCTGGACCTGAAATCAATGTAGTGAGGATAGTGAGTACATAGGCCAGGTATTTACTGATCTTCACTGCACTTCCTGATTTACCTCATCTTCTCTCCTACTCTATTCAATCTTAATGGTGTCTTCACCTTTGTTTCTTAATGAACAAGCCTCATTGTGCTTTTTGGGGGAGAGGGCATGATGGCGTTGAAGACTTGGCACTGAGACTCTCGTGTAACTTAAGGCATCAAGAGTCGATGTTGATCTGCTTAGGGCTGGAAACCTTTAGCAGTCTTACCTGGTTTCATCAGTTGCCATGAAAAAGACGTCGCCAGGGGCATCGATCCAGTTTAGCCGCCTACGCCTCACTGGTGGCACCAAGCCTGCTCGTGGAGCTCTGACACTGGCTGGGTAAGACCTCCCATTGACCACAGAGTTTCGAGCAGGTCCCTGCAGGAGGGCAGAGGACAATAATATGGTAACTGGGAAAAAAATAAAATGGCCTTGAGTAGACGGCATTCTTCAGCTAGCCAGAACACTATATCCTGCAACAACTTAAAACACCATTAGATGGATCAGAACTGGTCAGAACCATTTCAAATCCAAACTAAGGGCTCTCCATAACTGAGTTAAGATGTTGGAAGATATAGCACTTCTGCCCTCCAATAGGATATTTGGCTCTCCATTGGAAAGCTCAGGGCAGACTTCAACTTGTTACCCTCATTACCCACCTCCCCCCATCCACTAGTGCCACCAGTTAACATGAAAAGGGACCCTTATCTCTCACTTTTGGATGCATTTCTTTCTTTGGTTGAAGCTGTAATCAGTCATCGTTACACTTGTATTCATGTGAAATTAGAAGGTAAATTCTAGTTGGATCTCATTTTATCAATTAGGAAAATGAGAGTCTGCTGAAATTTACTGGATTCTACTAAATTCCACCAATTTTCTTAAAGTTCATCAAATCCTGCTAAAATTCACCGGATTCTACTGAAATTCACTGGATTCTATCACTATTAAAAGTCACTAGGTTCTGCTGAAATTAACATAAAACCATAACATAAGAAATAGGTCATTTGAACCTTCTAGCCTTCTCCGCCATTCAGTAAAATCATGGCTAATCTTTCAACTCAACTTCACTTTCCTACACTATACCCACATTCCTCGATTCCCTTAGTATCCGAAAATTTATTGATCAAAATTTAAAGAATGTGCAAGGTTATGGGAATAAGGCAGGGGAGTGGGACTAGGTAGAATGCTCTTTCAGAGAGCCAGTGCAGACGCGATGTGCCAAATGGCCTCCTTCTGCACTGTAAAGATTCTGCGGTTCCTTGATCTCTGTCTTGAACGTACTTAACATCTGAGCATCCACAGCTCTCTGGGGTACAGAATTCCAAAGATTCACAGCCTTTGAGTGAAAAATTTCTCATCTCAGTCCTAAATGACCAACCCCTTATTCTGAGACAATGACCCCTAGTTCTAGACTTGTCAACCAAGGCCACATCCTCTCATCTACCCCGTAAAGCCCCTTAAGAACTTTATATGTTTCAATGAGATCAACTCTACTTTTTCCAAATTCTACAGAATATAGGCCTGGTCTTTTTAAACTCCTCTCATCGTAGACTCATAGAGGTCTACAGAACAGAAAAAGGCCCTTCGACCCAGCAAGTCTGCGCTGGTCATACAAGTACCTAACTATTCTAATCCCATTTTCCAGCACTAGGCCCATAGCCTTGTATGCCATGGCATCGCAACCTATTCATTCCCAAATTCATTGTACTGAACCTTCATTGCGCTCCACCTAAGGCAAGAATATCTTTCCTTATATAAGGAGATCATGGCCAGGATTTTATAGTCCCTCCTGCCTGGCGGGATATTATGGTCATGCCGAACTGAACGGAGATTTAAATGGCTTGCATGTCCACCTGCGGGGTGGGGGCAGGGGTTGTGGGTGGTGGGGAACAGACGCCGCGGTGGGGCCATAAAATCCTGGCCCAAACTGTATACAATACTCCTGGTCTTGTCTCACTAAGGCTCCATATAAGTGCAGTGAGACTAGTTTACTCTTGTACTCCAATCCCTTTGTAATAAATGCTAACATACCAACTGTTTTTCTGCATGGCAACTTTGTGATTTATATACAAGGACATCATCATCAAACTTGGATACATTACACTCAGTCCCTTCATCTCATCTAAGTCACTGACATAGGTTGTAAATAGCTGAAGCCCAAGCACTAATCCTTGCAGTAACCCACTATTTAGAGCCTGCCAACCCGGAAATGACCCGTTTATTTCTACTCTGTTTTCCGTCCATGAACCAATCCTCAATCCATGCTAATAAATTACTCCCAAACCTGCAAACTCTAAGTTTGTGTAATAAGCTCATGTGAGAAAACTTACAGAGTGTGTTTTGAAAATCCAAATACATTACATCCACTATATCTCCCTTATCTACACTGCCATTTACAACCTCAAAACCCTTGTAACAGATTTGAGAAGCATTATTTCCTTTTCATGTATCTGTGTTGACTCTGACCAATCATATTATGATTTTCTAAGTGCCCAGTTATCATGTCCCAATAACAGATCCTAGCATTTTACCTACTATTGATGTCAGACTAGCTAGCCTATAGTTCCTTGTTTTTTTCTCCCCTTCCTTTCATGAATAGCAGGTTACATTTGCTACCTTTCAATCCAAGGGGCCTAAAGGGAATGAATATTCATTGTGAATTTAATTCATTCTTTAAACTGTCATTGCTTATTTTCTTTTATTTTTTTAAATCTAGTTTCCTAATGCACCTTAGTCAACCCACCCCTAAAACTGACTTAGTTTGCTTCTGTTCAGATTTTTATTCTAGTTTTGGACTTAACTAAATCAGTCTCAAACTCAATATAAAATTCTATCATGTTACAATTATTCTTTCCCATAAAGGCTCTTTTGGTAAATAGTTATGAAATAACCATTTTTTATTTCACAATACTAGATCTAAAATAGCCTCTAACCTAAAGAAAAACAAAAAATACTAGAAAAACGCAGCAGGTCTGATTCAGACCTGCTGAGTTTTTCCAGCATTTTCTGTTTTTGTTTCAGATTTCCAGCATCCGCAGTAATTTGCTTTTAGCCTCTAACGTAGTTGGTTCCTCAAAATACTGATTCAGAAAACAAACATTAACTCATCCTCCATATTATTATTGCATATTTGGCTTGCTCAGTCACAGGAGGAGAAGGCCATTTAGCCCCTCGACCTGTTCCACCATTCAATGGCTCATCTGTGTCCTAACTCCATATAACCCCTTTACCCCATATCCCTTAATTTCTTTGGCATCAATCTCAATTTTAAAATTAACAATTGATTTAGTATCAACTTTTGTTTACAGAAGAGAGTTCCAAACCTCTACCACACTGTGTGTGTAGAAGTGTTCCCTAATTTCACTTCTGAATTGTTTGGCTCTAATGTTTAGCCTATTCCCTCCAAGTCTTAGACTCCCCAACTTGCAAAAATAGTTCCTTTCTGTCTATCCCATCTGTTCCCCATAATATCTTGAAAACTTTGGTCAGGGCCAGATGAAATGTACCCCAAGCTGTTAAAAGAAACCAGGGAGGAAATTGCAGAGGTTCTGACCATCATTTTCCAAATCTCACTATGTGCAAGCAAGGTGCCGGAAGATTGGAGGTCTGCTAATGTTGTACCTTTGTTTAAAAAGGGAGCGAATGATAGACCAAATTATTACAGGCCAGTCAGTCTGACTTGGTCTTGGGCAAATTATTGGAATCAATTCTGAGGGGCAGGATGAACTGTCACTTGGAAAGGCATGGATTAATCAAAGACAGTAAGCATGAACTTATTAAGGGGAGGTCGTTGTTGACTAATTTGATCGATATTTTTTTGAGGAAGTAACAAAAATAATTGTTGAGGGTAGTGTAATTGATGTGGTCTACATGGATTGCAGCAAGACTTTTGACAAGGTCCCACATGGCAAACTGGTTAAAAACATAAAAGCCCATGGAATCCAGGGGAATGTAGTAAAATTGGTTCAGTGGCAGGAAACAAAGGGTGATGTTTTTGTGGCTGGAAGACTGCTTCCAGTGGGGTTCACAGGGCTCAGTACTATGTCCTCTGCTTTTTGTAGATGTTAATGATTTGGATGTAACTGTAGGGGGATGATCAAGAAGTTTGCAGATGACACAAAAATTGGTTACATGGTAGACAGTCAGGAGGACTGCAGGAAGATAGCAATTGACTGGTCAGGTGGGCAGAAAAGTGCCAAATGGAATTCAACCCAGAGAAGTGTGAGGTGATGCATTTGGGGGGGGGTCAAACAAGGCAAAGGATTACACAATAAATGGAAGGATACTGAGAGGTTAGGAAAAAGTGAGAGACCTTGGAGTGAATGACCACAGATCCCTGAAGGTAGCAGGACAAGTTGATAAACTGGTTAAGGCGGCATATGGGATCCTTTCATTTATTAGCCGAGGCACAGAATATAACAGCAGGGAAGTTATTCTAGAATGATATAAAACATTGTTTAGGCCAAAGCTTGAATACTGTGTGCAGTTCTGGTTACCTCATTACAGAAAGGATGTAATTGCATTAGAGAGGGTACAGAGGAGATTTACAAGGACATTGCCAGGACTGGAAAATTGCAGCTATAAGGAAAGATTGGATAGGCTGGTGTTGTTCTCCTTGGAACAGAGGAGACTGAGGGGAGATTTGATTGAGATGTACAAGACTGTGAGGGGTCTGGATCGAGTGGATGGGAAGGACCTATTTACTTTAGCAGAGATGTCAGTGACTAGGGAGCATAGATTTAAAGTGAATGGTAGAAAGATTAGAGGGGTGATGAGGAAAATGTTTTCACCCAGAGGGTTGCAGGGGTCAGGAACTCTACCTGAAAATGTAGTAGAGACAAAAACTCTCAACTCATTTAAAAGGTGTCTGTACACCTCAAGTGCCATGCATCAAATGCGGGAAAGCGGTATTATGCTGGGTAGCTTGGTTTGTGGCTGGCACAGCTACAATGGGCCAAGTGGCCTCTTTCTGTCCCTCTCTCACCTTTCTTAAATATTGAATTGACATACACAATTTTCTAACCTAAGGGAATTGTTCCTGAATCGAGAACTTTGGAAAATTATAATTAGGGCATTTGAAACGCTCTCACCTGTTCCCCACAAAACCCCGAGGTGGAAACCATCCAGTTTTGAAGATTTGTTACCAATGTTCTGTCTAACTTTATTTGGAGTGCACAGGTAATGTATTTAAGTGTGCAATCCCGTTTAATCTTTGTTTCACCGACACACATGTGGTAACTTAACCAACTTGTGCATGGCCTGCACGGGGATTTTCAGGCTTCTGCGCAGCTTACAGGGAACACTGTCAGTGTTTTCTGCCTCTTGTTTCTGAGCTCCACTCAAATGATTTTTGGAGCTAAGACCCTTTCTCTCTACTACCTTTATCCCATCCTTTGTTATCAGGGCTACCCCTCCTTTTCCATTTTGCCGATCTCTTCTAAAAGTCAAGTATTCTGGAATATTGAGTTCCCTACCTTGTTCAATCTGCAATCATGTCTCTGTAATGGCTATTTAATCAAACTCATTTATTTCTATCCCTGCTATGAATGCATCTATTTTGTTGCGAATGCTTCACACATTCAAATATAGTGTCTTTAGTTTTAACTATGTTCTTTCCTCCCCTCATTTTAGCCTTTAAAGTCCTATTACTTTTGTTAAACACTGTCCCTTCTCGATGCATTCTGCTTATTTTTAACCAAATCGCTACTCTGATCTGCATCCTTGACATTTCTCTTACTGCATCATTAATTTAAAGGCCTATAGTCTGCCCTGGATACTCAATTCGCTAGGGCACTGGTCCCAACCCAGTTTAAGTGGAGTCCCTCCCAATAGAAAAGCTCCCTCTTTCACCAGTATCGATGTCAGTGCCCCACAAATCAAAGCCCTGACTCCATACTTCTCTTTTAGCCACACATCTAACTTTCTAATCTGTTTATCCCTCTGCTAATATGCTCATGACTCAGGTAAAATTCCAGATTGTGAAGTTCTGCATTTGAATTTCAACCCTATTGACTCAAACACTCTCAGCAGATCCTCATTCCTAGTTCTATCTATATCATTGGTTCCTATGTGGATCACAACAACTGGATCCTCCCCATCCAACTCCAAGTTCTTCTCCAGCCAGAAGAAAATGTCCTGAACCCTGGCACCAGGCATGTAACACAACCTTCAAAGCTCCCAGTTGTGTCTGCAGAGAACAGTATCTATACCCCATAACTATATAGTTCCCCACCATGACCACATTCCTTTTCACTCCTTTTGAATAGCCTCCTGTACCATGGAACCATAGTCAGTTTGCTCAGCCACTCTGTAGACTTTGCTATCATCCATGCAGGCTGCAAGAACCTTGCCCCTATTGGATAAGGGAAAAGTCTGAGGCTACTCCAGCATTGCAAACCTTACCTACCTGACTGGCAGTCACACCCTCCAGTCCCTGGCTGCTAACACACCTGCACAATTACCTAACCTAAGGGATATAGCTGCCTGCTGGATCAAAGTATCCAGATAACTCTCCCTCCTTGATGCAGATCAGCAGATTCTGCAAAAATCACCAATTCTGCCCAGATGGATTTTTTGGGCAACTGTTCGGAAATATTGTCAGCATTAATCCTCTTTTTGTTGCAATTTCTCTTATCTTTCTGATTTATTTATACCAGTGTGGGCTGTGGTTTCTGAGTACCCTTTTCTAATTCCTCTTGAGCTGTACATACCCCGATCCACAGACTCTTCCTCCTCCCAACATCACCATTGAATTGAAGCCAGTTTTTCCTGTACTGTCTGCAACTCTAAGGAGTGTCACCTCCAAACATTATCCCCTCAAACTTTTTAAGGTGATGGTCGACCAGCAAAAATTTTTATTGGTTCATAACTTTGCAAACTTGGGAGGCACAGGATTACTATATTGATTCCTCCTTAAACAGTGTTGTTCTGCAGCACAGGGCAAGCTAAGTGATGCATTTTTCATAATACCCTTCAAATTTAAAACATTATCAAGTGCACAGCAGAGGAACACAGGTACAGTATATGATAACGGCGAAAAAGCAAAAAGGTTTTATTAGTTAGCTCTGCTGCTTGACATTTTTTAAAGGTCATTTTGATTACATACGGATTAGGGGCAGGAGTAGGCCACTCGGCCCCTTGAGCTTGATCTGCCATTCGATAAGATCATGGCTGATCTGAATGTAATAATCTCAAGCCCACATTCCTGCCTACCTCTGATAACATTTCACCCCCTTGTTAATCAAGAATCTCACTCGTTTTCCCTTTATACTCTTTTCAGCAACCAATTAAACTAAATTTACAAATCAAGGGACAAATTAAAATGCAGCCCCTTAAAGAGATACTGCAAAAATAAAGACAAAAATCTTAAAGGAAACTTATGAACTATCAAATTAAAACATGATTAAAGGTTCAATAAAGCATCCCAGCCCCGCAGTGCCCACCAAGCATGGTAGGCTTCGATCATACCAGTGGACACCGCGTGCTCCCTCTCCAATGATACCCGGCTGCGAACGTAGCCGTGGAAGAGGGGCAGACAGTCAGGCCAGACGACTCCCTTGATCGCCCACTGCCTGGACCTGTTAATGGCCAGATTGGCCAGGCCCAGGAGCAGGTTCACAAGGAGGTCCTCCTCCCTCCCCACCCCTCATCACACCGGGTGCCTGAAGATCAGGAGTGTTGGACTGAAGTGCAACCAAAACAGAAGCAAACGGTTTTTCAAATAACTAAAAAGGGGATGCAGCCTACATAACCTATGGTATGCGTGGTCCACGGACTCCACAAGGCTGCACAACACGCAGGCATCATGGGATTCTGTGACGACACATCCTATGGTTGTATGGGACTGCTGCGTGTAACACCCTCCACTAACTGACTTTGAGATAAACTTCCAAGCAATCAGACTCTCCATCACCAAGACCGCCTACCTCCATAACTTTACCTGTGTCCCCCCTTGCCTCAGCTCATATGTTACTGGAACTATCATCCATGTATTTGTTACTCCTTGACTTGACTATGCGAACAATGCCCTGGCTGGTCTCAACTTTCACCATAAACTTCAGGTCACCCAAGACTCTGCTCCCTCTAACCTAACTCACACCGAGTCCTATTCACCCACCACCCCTGTGCTCGCTGACCTACAACAGCTCCCAGTCCAGCAACGTCTCAATTTAAAAATTTTCATTTTTGTTTTCAAATTCCTCCATGACTTTGCCCCACCCTATCTCCGTAACCTTCACCAGGCCTACAACCCTCCAAGACCTCTGTGCTGTGTCCATTCTGGCCTCTTGCATATCCCTGATTTTCATTGTTCCACATTAGCAGCCACGCCTTCAGTACCTAGGTACCAAGCTCTGGAATTCCCTTCCTAAACCTCTTCAATTTTACCTCTTTTCTCCTTAGAAATACTTAAACCCTATCTCTGTGGCTAAGTTTTTGGTCACCTTCCCTAATATCTCCTTTTGTGCCTCATTTCATTATGTTCCTGTGAAGCCACTTGGGATGTTTTATTATGTTAAAGATGCTGTATAAATGCAAGGCGTTTCTGTTGTTAGCTCCACACCAACTTCACATTACCAAGAGCGAGAGGTGACATCATTCCGAGCTGCATTCAAACTGAGGTCCTAGAGGTGACACGATAATTTGCAAACACGGAGCTTTCACAAATATGATCCGAGTCCGAGAATACAATTTGACTTGAATTCTTTATACAATCATAGGTTTACGCATCGAAGGAATTCTTAGCATTATTGCACATTTCAAGTAAATAATGAAGGAAATGTTTCTAGGGAGTCAGAACTTATTGCAGAATGTCAACTCCTTATTGTGCCAAACAGCTAGGGAGCTGGTAGACATTGCACAACACAAAACAAGGAACTAATCAACTGCAGCAACACTTCATCACATCTGAAAATTAAAATCCCATCAGTTCACAAGTCATTTATTAATCATTAGGGACCTATGTCAGCATGTTGTTGCCAAAGACTAATAAAGATTCATCCTGGATAAATAAGAAACACATCCCTGCCCCTTTCATATTGACAAAAGCTTTGTTTGCTGTTTCCATACAACTGTCGAATTCTGCTTTGCATCAACCTTTACTGTCAAGCAGAGGGGGGAGTGTGTGGTGTGGAATGTTTGTCATTTGGCACTTGAAGGAGGAGGTGAATTAAGACTTTGCATCCTCCACGAGCCTCTTGATCATTGAATAAATATTACCATCACCTACCACACACACGCACACACATACACAAAATGCCAACTCTTACAGAACGCCTGGGAGACTCCTGGAATTTGGTAAAGACCCTGGAGAAAATCTTCCGTCTTCAGATGGCCTACAGATTCTGTTCTATAGCAGTTCTCATAGCACAGTTTGAAGAACACCATCTTGCATTTTTCACACTTTTTTTTAATCCAGAGGGTCAATTTGGAGAAATCAAAGATGCCATGCCACATCTGGGCATCAACAATCGCACAAAAGATCATATGTTCTGGGAAGCAAATTGACCCCTTTGATTTTCTTTTCAATCCTTTAAATTAAGCAGATTAATACATTATTTTAAATATTAACTCGTTAACAATTCTGTTATTTGTATATCATAACTATTTGGGGAAAGTGGCCTTTTGTTTTAAAGAATCAGTTTTCATGAAGTTTGTGATTAAAAGTTGCCCCTCATCTTAGAGAGGATAATTGTCCTCCTAGTAATAAATATTTAATTATGCCCCAGAAGCAGGGGTTGCTGTCCCTAAAAATAGAAATAACTCACATTTATATAGTGTCTTTCCTCCTTTTAAGGCACCACTTAAAACCTACTTCTTTGATCAAGCTTTTGGTCATCTGCAGCTCAGTGTCATAATTTGTTTTATAATGCTCCTGTGAGGCACCTTGGCATGTTTTATTGCATTTAAGTTGTAATTGTTGTTCCTGGTATTCTCCAAACAGGACTCCTTCCCAATGATGTTAGTCCCAAAATGGACTACAACAATTGGATCCTCTCCCCCTCTCTCGAATATCCTTCCAAAATAGTTCAGGATTTCACTTGCCCTCGCACCGGGTAGGCAATATACCATGTTGGACTCTATTTCCTGCTTACAAAGAATGCTATCTCCCTAATTATCGAATCCCTACAATTATCATATTACACTTCCCATCCACCCTCTCGTCCCTTTGGACAGCTTCCTTCTCCAAGGTCCCACAGTCAGAATTCTAGCTGTCCTTCCAACCAACAGTTTTTACCCTCATCTTAATAGTTGCATTGTGCCTGTTGGATAGGATCAGCCTGCAGATCCTTGCTTTCTTTTTCACCTACATTCCCTTGACTCTGCACACTATCAGTCACACCAACCCTGTTCTGAACCTGCAGCTCTCTGCAACTTGTGACCAAGGTCTGTAGCAACCTAGCCGGATACTGCTCCACCTCCCTTATGTGTCAGAATGTCTCCAACTGGCAATGTCCGGAACCTTATAGAGCCGATGGGGGTCTTGGCTGCTGGCTGGAGAGCCAGCAAGAGCCCCGCAACACCTCTTTGCATGTCCCACTTAGGCACTTGACAGGCCAAGGATCAAGGACCTCGGGGCAGAATCCCCACCTGTTGAGAGCTGTCAGCCAATCAGAGGCCAGCAGCTCCATTGAACGACAGTGCCACTGGGCAGGCAGTAGCTACTGCTGATATAGCACCTACTTGAGGCCTAGAATCGTTACTGTATCTCTGGCCAGAGGTGAGTGATGGCAGGTTAATGTGTGAGGGTCAAAGGGAGGTCGGCAACAATGGCGGGGATGGCTCTCATCAGGTCCCCCATCTTCCTGATAGCAGGTCCCTCAATCAAGCCTGGGTTTGCTTGTCTTGCTCCTCACATGGTGAGCCCCCTGCCTGCCAGTGGGTTAATATCAGCAGTGGCGGGATGAGGCCTTTAAGTAGCATTAATTGCCTACTTAAGGGCCTCAATTGGTAGGAAGGCTGTCTACGGGCCTTCCTGCCACAACCTAATCAGGGTGGAGGCTGCAAGGTGGCAGGGATCCATCTGCCATCCTCGCACCTGACTAAATGCACCCTGCCTCCAAACTCACCACCAGGAAGGACAAAGGATTTTGTCCAATGTCTCTGAGCCGGAGAGACTGGAGACGGGGCAACTATTAACATGTATTCAATCAGGACAGTCTCATTATCCACAAATTCTTATATACTTCAGTGGATGTGGATTCCTTTATAGAACTCAAAGAAGTTTACAAACGATAGACAGGCAGCTGAGAAACAAGTACTTACATTCATACAAAGCCATCAATGTAGTAAGCTCAAGGTACTTCACATAGATGGAATCAAAAAGAAAGCTGCTGAGCCAATTACAGGAACATTAGAAGGGGTAACTAAAGTTGTGGCCAAATAGGTGGATTTTAAGGAAGATTTAAAGGAGAATAGTGAGGAGGCTTGGGGAGACAATTCCAGGACATTGGAGGGCTATGTGGAGAAGAACATGGCTGGTGAAGAGATGCACCAGAGGCCAGACTGAGATTAGTGGAGAGTTTGTGAACAGAATGTAGGGCTCAATGAGCTTACAGAGCTAGGGAGGGACAAGGCCACAGGCAGAATCTTCTGCTCTCACTGGTGTTGAGCTTAAAGGTGGGAAGGGCATATAATTTGGTGGGATGGTGATGTACCTGAACGCTGCCGCCTTTCCACCTCCACCAGAATTAAATTCTGGGTGGAAAGGCCCATGGTTGACCATCCCATCCTGCCACCAATTGAGGCCCTTAAGTGGAGAATTGATGACCACTTAAGGGCCTCATCCCACAACTGCTGGCATTAACCCAGCAGCCGGTGGGCCTGATGCCATGCAGCATGCACAGCAGATGAAATTGTGTGGACTACTTCACATCTCCGGGCGTGGGGGGGTCTCTTTATCAAAGGCAATCAGGGACTTATGGAGGGACTGGACATTGGGAAGTTGGGAAGGCGGGGTGACTGGGAAGTGGGAGGGCCACTGTAAGCCATCCCCTGGACTTGCTTCCAAACCCCCTGCCCCACCTCTCCCTAACCCACAAAACACCCCACCCAATTCCACCACACCCCCACCCTCACCACATTACTTACCTGTGGCCTGGATCCTCCACAATCCTGTGACTATAGGCGTGTCCTTCCAGCAGCAGCCATGGCCTCCTCCTCCTCCTCTTGTTGTGCCGCTGAGCACAAGAACTGCCGCCCTCTGATTGGCTGGTAGCTCTCAATAGGCGGGACTTCCACCCCTGGGATCTTGATTCCGGAGAAGATCACCGGTGGCCTTGCCACCGCCTGATTGGGTTGTGGGTCAGCGGGCCTTCCTGAAAAGAGGCACTGGGGCTGCCTAGCTGGTTCTCCAGCTGGCAGGCAAGACCCCCCGATGCCACAACAAGGTTCCGCCCCACAAAGGGATTTAAACACGTGAATAAGAAGGTTAAATCTGGGACAATGGTTGAGTGGGAGCCAATGTAGAACAGTGAGGATGGGGTGATGGATAAGGGGGACTTGATACATGATAGAATATGGGCAGCAGAGTTTTGAATGAGCTGAAGTTTATATAAAGTGGAGGATGGGAGGCTAGACAAGAGAGTATTGCAATCATTGAGGCTGGAAGTGACAAAGATGTATGAGGTTTCAGCAGTAGATGGGCAGAGGTAGGGACAAGTGATGTTTTGGAGATGAAAGTGGCCAAGAGGATATGGGTTTGGAAACTCAGCTCTGAGTCCAATAGGGTGAGGCCAACAAGGGGGGTGGAATCGCGGTAGCAAGAGTACAGTTTGTAGCAGAACCGAAAACAGTGGGATCGACCTTCACAATGTTTATCTACAGACCTACTGCTCCAGGATCTTCAGTTCTGCAACAGAACTTGTGGTTTAACTGTGTAGCTATTCACCTAGTAGTTGTCTGTATCAGAAAACTCAAGTTTCAGAATTCTAAGCTCGAGAGTTTACTCATATGGATGTGTTTTAAAGAAATGCAAGTGGATTTGCCATTTAAATCACCTCACGTAAAGCTCTACAGTTAGTTCATAGGCCTATGGAATTAACTGACTAATCTTACCCTGAACTGCTCAGGTGCTCCTCTTCTGAGTTTATCCACTGCATCTCAAGTTATTATGATCATCCCTGGAACTCGGACAAAGTTTGTTCAATAAAGCAAAGTTATCCTCAAGGATAATTGTCCAAAGTTGGGGAAAAAGGTGCCACTGAGTTAGTGAAAGGCGGAGAGAATCCTCAGAATAAGGATTTCTGCTGGTGGGAGGGCAAAGAAATGCTCAGATTGTAAATTCCTGGAAAGGCTTGTTCATGAGGAATAAGAGAACTGGGTGTTCAGGAGAGACTGGGCACTGCTTTGAAATAGACGGAAATTCTCTGACAAGGGCAAAGAATGCCACGGATCACTGTTGAACTAAGTTGTTGAAAAGTAGCTACTTCTGGAACTTTAAAAATAAATGTGAAAGTGGGAGGACTTTTATTTCCTTGTGAAAGACAAAAAGAAATTGCTAAAAAGGCAGACTTGCATTTCTATAGCATCTTTCATAACCTCAGGATGTCCCAAAGCACTTTGCAGCCAATGAAGTACTTCTGAAGTGTCGACACTTTTGTAACGTAGGCAACACGGCAGCCGATTTTGACACAGCAAGCTCCCACAAACAGCAATGAAATAAACGGCCAGTCATTTGAGGGCAAACTGTTGACCAGGACAACAGGTTGAACCTGCTCTGCTGCTTTGGGATCTTTTACATTCACCTGAAAGAGCAGATGGGGCCTCAGTTTAGCACGTCAGTTGAAAACTTGCTGAGAGTGTGGCACTCCCTTAGTGCTGCAGTGGAGGGTCAACCTACTTTTGCATTCAATTCTCTGGTGTGTACTTGAACGCATGACCAACTGACTCAGAAGCGAGAATGAGTCATGGCTGACATCTAAGCTAGTAAAGAAGTGAACCGGGGAGTAGTCCTTTTCATGGGGAAGGGGAACCATGTGACATAAAACATTGTATTCAAAATCTTAAAGGAAGCATTTTCCTTTTATCTGAAAGAAAACTGAATATAAAACCACAACTTTGGACAGTCAGGCAAAAAAAAATTTTGAAAGGCAAGCATTAAGTGAACGTTTTGCATAGCTCTGCACAGAATAACAAACACACATTTGAGGAACAAAGTAGTCAGATTTTCTGGTGTTTTTTTCCACCGCCCCCTTCCCCTCCCCCCTGCAGTGATACAAGAGCTGGTAGAACAGCTTGGGCAGTCAGTGCCCAGCGTCAGGCATTTCCAGGACGAGGAATGGGCAGATGCAGAGTGAAGCCCCCTACATCCTGCCCCGTCAAGATACCTCAAACCCATCCTAGAAAGAAAAAGATTGTCACTTATATAGCCTCTTCCAACACCTCAGGATGTCCCAAAGTACTTTACAGCCAATGAAGTACTTTTGCAGTGTAATCACTGTTGTAATGTGGGAAACATGGCAGCAAATTTATGCACAGCAAGTTCTCACAAACAGCAATGTGATAATGACCAGATAATCTGGAGTTTTTCATGTATTAATTCAGGGATCAATATTGGCCAGGACACCAGAGATACGTCCAATGCTCTTCTATGAAACTATTTCATGGGATCTTTTACATCCATCTGAGGGAACAGACAGGCTTTGATTTAACATCTCATCAGGATGGTATTTCTGACAGTGCCGCACTCCCCCAATATTGCACTGGAATGTCATCCTCAATTTTTGTGCTTAAATTTATGTATTGGGACATGAATACACAACCTTCTGACTCAGAGATGAATGTGGTATTCATTGAGCTCCAGCTGACACTGATCCAGGTTTGTGCCCATGTAACCTTCATGAATGAGACTCGTTGGCAAGTTTTCCACACTCACTGGGAGGTGGGTTAAGACTGACTGAATTAATTTTACAGAGGGCCCTTATAGCCTGACGAGAGATTTTTCTACCATCAGTTTGCATTGGATTCAAACACAGATTCCAGCAGTGAATGCACACTGTGCTCGAGAGCATCTTCCAGCAATGACTCGCATATCATGTGTTAGGAACATAAAATAACCTTAAACTTTAAAAACTTAACATTATTTTGAAGAGTAACTAAGTAGTATATCTTTCTAGAAGACCCAATCATCCTTTCAGCTACATCAGGCTGAATGTTTTGAATGTTTTAATGAGCAAACAGTCTGGAACATTCCTCAGGAAACTATCCCATCACAGTTAACAGCTTCCTAAAGTAAAGGCCCTTACCATCTGTCTCCCTTGTGCATGGTTCGACATACCTGCAGTAAATAGAAGGATTTATTAACATAAACCAATGATTATTATTCACGCTCCTTTACAACTCCAGTGAAACATTCCCCTCTAGCATCCGAAAATAATCACAGCAAGTAGAAAAGATGCATCATCGATGCATAAAACAACAGCCACCTTACCCCAGTTGAAAATTAAGTGCAACCATCCTCAGGTTTTTTTTGGACTACTTTTTGTGTTTGAATTCAGGGACCTGAAGCTGGCATCAAGCACTCCTTGGGCAGTGCTGTTACATGTAATGTAAAGCTCTGTCTACACTGTCCTAATAATGTGATTCAACTAAAACAAAAACAGAAAATGCTGGAAATACTCAGCAGGTCTGGCAACATTTGTGGAGAGAGAAACAGAATTAACATTTCAGTTTGGTAATTTGATGAAAGATCATTGACCTGAAACACTGGGCTGAATTTTCAATCACCTGTGGGGGTGAGTTCGGATGTGGGCAGGCCCACGATTTCATGCAATCTGAAGTATCATTGACACCTCAGTGACGCAATTAGATTTTCAAAGGGAGAGCAGGAGGAGTGACCCGCACACCTCCAATTAGTTGCTTGTTGAACTTGTTGCAGAGTTCATTGTGAGTATGGGTTTGCAATTTTCAAAAGGCAAGCATGGGGAACACAGAGGGTCTGGAACACACTTGAGTATAGCTGTCGGAAACACAGCAGGGAGTCAATAGTGCTCATCACGGCAGTTTGAAATAGTTGTATTAAAGGGGAGAGTGAAGTTCAGGTGCCCATACAGTGGAACAGAGTTGCCATTATTAGAGCTGAGAGGCTTGAGTTTGTGAGAAAGAGTTTGTAAGGAAGAGTGTGCTTGGACTCTTGAGAGGAGCTTGAGGATGCTCGCATCTGTGGCCACCTCTAGGCATGCCTGCTTGGTCTGGCTCACTGGAGCTCTTCCTTCAGGTGCAGGGAAGAGTACAGCTCCCCTGTCCACCACTGCCTCGATCAGTGTGTTAAGGGATCAGAAAAATGCAGCTGCACAAACCACCACTGGCCCTCTGCTCTCCCAAGGCAATGGTGAGCACAGTCATGGCTGCAGTTTGTCTTTTAAATTACCCCTTCATGCTTAGCTCCTGATTTCTGCCTGTGTCCAACACCCCTAATTGGTGCCAAACTCAGCTCCAGGCCAATTAATAGCTGGCACTTGGACCACTGAGATGAATCACTGACACTGTGCAGGGTTGGGACCTGTAAATGATTTAGGCATTGGGTGTTCGACCCCAGAACCAAAGTTCACCCTCTTCCTATCTCCATAGAGGCTACCAAACTCGCTGAGTATTTGCAGAATTTTCTATTTGCATTTCAGGTTTCCAGCATCCATAGTAGTTTGCTTTTGTAATGTGATTCAGCAACTGGTATCAGAGCAGCACTGGTGTGACATTAGGAACAGAACTAGGCTTTTCAGCCTCTCAAGCCTGCTTCGCCATTCAATTAAATCATGGCTGATCTGCATCTCATTTCCATTTAGCAGTTCTTTACTCCATATCCCTTAATACCCCTATCTCAGCCTTGATACTTTCGCATTTTTGGAAGGAGTTCCAGATTTCTACTATCCTTCTGCGGAAAAGTTCTTCCTAAATGCAAATCGATCAGAACATCCTTCAATCTACTATTATCAAGGGAACACAAACAAGTTTATGCAAGCCAGCCCAATAACTTAACCTTTTCACCCAAGTTTCTTAATAATGTGAACATGGAAAATTACCCAGGTTTGTCCTGTCCACAGAAACAGAACAAATCCAATCCGGCCATCAGCCTTCTCTCAATCATCAGCAAAGTGATGGAAGGTGTCGTCGATAGTGCTATCAAGCGGCACTTATATGGCAATAATCTGCTCACTGAAGCTCAGTTTGGGTTTCACCAGGGCCACTGGGCTCCTGACCTCATTACAGCCTTCATCCAAACATGGACAAAAAAGCTGAACAAAAGAGGTGAGGTAAGAGTGACTGCCTTTGCCATCAAATTGGCGCTTGACTGAATTGGCATCAAGGAGCCCTGTCAAAATTGAAGTTAATGGGAATTGGGAGAAAACGCTCCACTGGTTGGAGTCATACCTAGCACAAAGGAAGATGGTAGTGGTTACTGGAGGCCAATCTTCTCAGTCCAAGGACATTGCTGCAGGAGTTCCTCAGTCTTTGGCCCAACGATCTTCAGCTGCTTCATCAATGACCTTCCTTCTAGCATAAGATCAGAGGTGGGGACGTTCGCTGACAATTACACAATGGTCAGTACCATTTGGAACTCCTCAGATACTGAAGTAGTCCATGCCAATATGCAGCAAGACCTGGACAACATTCAGGCTTGGGCTGGAAATGGCAAGTAACATTTGCACCACAAAAGTGCCAGGCAATGACCATCTCCAACAAGAGAGAATTTAACCATCTCCCCTTGCCATTCAATAGCATTACCATCCCCCGTGGTCAATATCCTGGGTGTTAACATTGACCAGAAACTTAACTGGACCAGCCAAATAAAAAGGTTCAGAGGCAGGAGGCAAATGGTCATAGTCAATTAGCATTTTTGTTATTATAACGTGGTTTCTAGGAGGGTTGGGTGGGGGTAAGAGGGTCCACAGGGCTCAGTACTAGGAACTGTGCTTTTTGTGGTATAGATCAATGATTTTGACTTAGATGTAGGGAGCATGATTTAAAAATTTGCAATGTAAAAATTGGTTGTGCGGTTGCTAATGAAGAAGAAAGCTGTGTTACAATTATGAGATTTATAAGCTTATTATGTCTTCGACAACATCTTTAAATTTAGGGTAAATGAAGGGGCTCACACAACCTGTTCTGAAGTTTGTCTGACAGTAAGCCTGAGTGGTTTGATTGTTAGAGATCAAAGGAAGGCTTAGAAAAAAAAACTGCAGATGCTGGAAATCCAAAACAAAAACAGAATTACCTGGAAAAACTCAGCAGGTTTGGCAGCATCGGCGGAGAAGAAAGGAGTTGACGTTTCGAGTCCTCATGAACCTTCCACAGAACTGAAAAAGGAAGGCTTAGACTGTTTTACTGGGAAGAAGTTGCTAGGTATTTACATATGGAGACAATGGTAGCAGTCTCTGAGTCCACAATGTGTAGACTCTGAGTCTCCCCAAGTCCCAGAAAGGCATTGAAGGTATTGGGTTGTAATCAATTGTGCTGTAAACTGTCCATTTAATACTAAGATGAAAGAAACTTGGGGTCAAGAATAGCTAGTCAACATTTCTACCTGGATGCATATGTGTTGCATGTTGCCATGGGGAAGAGGATAGAGGATGCCATCATAGGCCTCCTTACAAATCAATGAATATTACAGCCAAACAGCAGTTCTGTATGGTCAACAGAGACAAAAGGTTGATTGGATTTGCAAGCTATCACAGCCAGATGCGGGAGAGGGATGATCTCTGGACTCATCCTGCAGTGGGGGGGGAAGATGAATCATTGGACCAGGCTTTACGGCTGGTGGTGGATTTAAAGAACTCTCTGAAAATTGAGGAAAGCGCCTGGAGACCGTCATTCAAAGTATTACTTGGTGACATGGTGATACCGGAACAGCATCAAAAGCTGGGAGCAGATGTGGACTATTTGCTGTAAGGAGCGTAATTCCGTGGAGGGTATGTGTGTGTGATAAGTATAAAATGGGAATGTTCCTCTCTGTAGTTTAATTTATAAGTTGCCTACAAAAAGAAAATAGTGTTTAGTAATTAGTGCTTTTAGCCATTTGTCACAATAAAAGTTTTAAAATGTGAAATCTCGTCACGTCATTCTTTCAGCAATCAACTGGAAGTGCAAATCTTGTTTTAAAAAAGTTATCAGTCTCTATGGAGATCATAACAGCTGTAAACTGCAAGAAGATATCGATGGACTTATTAGGTAAGCAGAAAAGTAGGAAATGGAGTTCAAGCCAGTTAAGTGTGAGGTAATGAATTTGGGAGAGAAAACAAGACTACTAATTAAATGGTAGCATAATTACAATATAATAATTATTTTTTATATCATTTTCTATTCCCCTCAGTTGACCGGTCCATGGCCAAGGGTCATAGATTTGGTGTAAAAGTAGGCTGTTTAGAGGGGATTGGAGGGGAAATCTTTTCACCCAGAGGGTGGTGGGGGTCTGAAACTCACTGACTGAAATGACAGTAGAGGCAAAAACCCTCATAACATTTAAAAAGTACTTGGATATGCATTGAAGTGCCATAATCTATAAGGCAATGGAATTGGAAATTAGGATTAGGCAGGATAGCCACTTGTCAGCTGGAGTGAACACATGGCCTCATTCTGTTCTTTAAATTTCTATAATTCTATCGTTCTGCCCTGGCTGAGATCAGCTAACCTTCCAACAATGCTCATCCCCACCCTAGGCAATGCTTTAATACAGCAGTTTTATATCAGTAAATATCTATACTACAGTTTTACAGCAATCATGCGCGATGACTGGATTCAACACTGCTTGGTTTCTTGTGTGGATGACCAAAGGTTGCTGTTAGCAAGCAGGAGTTGAAGAAATGAGGCAGAATGAATGAATTATGTCATTTAATGATTTGTGACACAAATCATCAACCACTAAGTCACAGAGAGACACAGATGCAGAGATACAAACAAAGAGATACTAGTCAAGAGACACACATAAACAAACATATATACCCATAGGTAAAGGAGGATGCAGACACAGACAGTTAAGAGGCACAGACACGTAAGGCCTTATTTTAACACTATGTAAGTGAATGGATTTTGAATGAGTCAAAATTGGGCCACAGATTCAGACAAATAAAAGATATAGAAAAAGAGACACAGGTAGAGAAGCACCTAGACAGATATACAGACACAAAACACATAGGCGCAGCCAGGTAAAGAGATGTGACGATATCCAGATGAGAAAAAGGAATTATTGGGTGGTATTTAATGCTGGCGATGAAGGTCTTGCTCACCATTTGGAGGCCCCACGTCACCTCCTTTAGGGAAGCCCATCAGGCACTTAGGTGGACAGCAGCAGGCCTTCCCTGGATCAAGGACCCCAGAAGACAAAGGTCCCACTGCCTAAGAGCAGCCAGCCAATCAGAGGCCAGCAGCTCTGCTTTGCAGGCAGCACCAATGGAACCAGTGGCAGCAGCTGGCATCATATCTTGGGAGAGGCCCAGGACCACCAGGGGGCCCAGGCTACAGGTGATGAGGGTGGGATGGGGTAGGGCTTGCATTGAGAAGTATCGGCAGCAATGATGGAGGTGGCTCACAGTGGGCCACCCCGAATTCTTAGCGCATCTCCTGTTGCTGGTTCAATATCAGTGGTGACATGATGAGGCCCTTAAGTGAGCATCCCATCACAGACTTAATCAGGACAGAGGTGGGAATATGTTGGCGTCCCCATCCACCACCCTCCCACCTGATTAAAAGCCCCCTGCTCCAAACTCGCCTCACGGGAGGGCTTTAAATTCCGCCTATAGAAACAAACAGGAGACAAAACACAGAGACAGAGAATCAGAGATAGAGACACTGAGACACAAATGAGAGATTCACAGAGAGTACATGGCATCACTTTCATGGGAATTTAGATCTCTTACCCCTACAAGGCATCAGCAGACGTTTCTTCATGGTGCCTGGAAATGACAGAAAAGAAATGATTAATTACACGTTCACACATCATTCCCAGTAATAGTACCTTCAGAGGCAAGGACTTCTCAACAGTTAACAGTGACACGGTTTAGCAAATTCACAACACAATAATAAAATAGAAGATTTATCACAGTGAAAGACGACTTCTTATCTGTTTCCACATTTGATTTCTGTTTTTCTTTTGCCACAAAATGTGGCCAGACTATCACATGAGAGGGTCAAGTCTAATAAAGTGACTGGGCCATTACCTAGAAATTCTCATCTTGTTTTCCAAATCCTCCATGGACACATCCCTCACTACTTCCATAATCACCTCCAGCCCTGCATTCCTCCAAGCTTTCCCCATTTCTGGCCTCCTGCACATTCACCATTTTCAATGCTCCAGTATCATGCCTTAAGCTGCCAAGGACCTAAATTTTGGAATTTCCTATCCAAACCTTTCTGCTTTTGTCCTCCTTTAAGATGCCCCTTAAAATCTCCCGATTCGATCAAGCTGTTGCTCATCTGTCCCAATATCTCTCTGTGTTTTGTGTCAAATTTTGCTTGATAATGCTCCTGTGGAACACCTTAGGGCATAAAATGCATTACATAAGACAGCTTGTTGAAAGGTTAAGTCTGGTAAATGGGACATTACTGAAAGGTTCATAGAAACATAGGAACACAAGTAGGCCATTCAGCCCCTCAAGCTTCTGCTGCCATTTAATTAGATCATGGCTGCTCTACATCTTATCTCCATCTACCTGTCTTACTTCCATTCCCCTTAATATCATTGCTGGATCACTCTTTAATTTTCTATACTAAGTATTTAGATATAGAATCAAGCCTATGCAACTTCATAAATTAAGCCTTTTAAACATATTGCAATTTCTTCCTTTTATGTCCAAATGTTCTATTTTCAAACAAAATTCATGCCTGCTACATTTTGCTGATGGAGCATTGATACTCCACGGATTCCAAGCACAATTAATGAGCTTAGTACAGCCAGCAGCCCTCCAGTGGTCATTCATCAATCCAGGTGGTGAGTTATGGTTGGATAGTCAACCTTAGGAGTAATGTATCACAAAGGTGCAGCTCGAGACTGAATGCAGCAAGACAGTCCTTAACTTTGGGATTTTGGTAATTAGGGGAATTTTAAGGGTTGATCTCTTTCATAAAATCTAGTCAAGTTTGCATTTAGCATTCTATTTAACTGTAACAGTAAATTATAGTTTCTTTCAGTGATACACCAGCTCACTGCTAGAGGCAGCTGCAGTTAGTTAATTAGGTAGCTTGCTAGCCAACAGTGGCTGATTCAGCTCACTGGAATTTGAGCTAGTATAAACATAGGAGGTTTTGCAGAAGTATCAAGTCGGTCAAATGAACGTGCACCTTGACCCTGAGTACAGCGAGATTGAGTGCATAACTCTGGGATTTTGGTAAGTGAGGGAATTCAATGCAGTGAGGGAGAGGGTGCTGTTCTGGCCTGTTAAAATGAATAAACTCCATTTTACTAATGGAGTTGTCCAAGGGAGGGAGCTGGAGGTAGTGAGACCCAAAACGTGAATTAACGTGGAGGAATTAATTAGGTGAGACGGTAGGCTTCCTAAACAGGGGCAGTGGTTTAGACTGGTTCTAGGGAGATGTAAATATTATAGTAATTTTATAGTGTAACTAGTTAAACTCC
The DNA here is from genome assembly GCF_017639515.1 of Carcharodon carcharias. Lineage (NCBI taxonomy): Eukaryota > Metazoa > Chordata > Chondrichthyes > Lamniformes > Lamnidae > Carcharodon > Carcharodon carcharias. The sequence goes on from NC_054486.1 coordinate 28,556,790, forward strand.
ACAGCATAACTACGGATAATCAGTGATATTTCTAAACTTAAAAACTAAATAAAGACAAAAAACTGCAGATGCTGGAAATCCAAAACAAAAACAGAATTACCTGGAAAAACTAGGCACTTTACAGCCTTCCGGACTGAATATTGAATTCAACAACTTTAGATCTTGAACTCCCTCCTCCATCCCCGCCCCCTTTCTGTTTCTTCCCCCTTCCTTTTGTTTTTTCCAATAATTTATATAGATTTTTCTTTTCCCACCTATTTCCATTATTTTTAAATCTTTTATGCCCCGCTAGTCTTTCCACCCCACCCCCACTAGAGCTGTACCTTGAGTGCCCTACCATCCATTCTAAATTAGCACATTCGTTTAGATAATATCACTACCTTCAACACCTCTATGTTCTTTTGTTCTTTTGTCTGTGACATCTTTTGATTATCTGCTCCTATCACTGCTTGCTTGTCCCTACAACCACACCACCCCCCCCAACTTCTTTCCCCTCACCCCACCTTAAACCAGCTTATATTTCACCCCTCTCCTTATATTCGCTCAGTTCTGTTGAAGGGTCATGAGGACTCGAAACGTCAACTCTTTTCTTCTCCGCCGATGCTGCCAGACCTGCTGAGATTTTCCAGGTAATTCTGTTCTTGTTTTAAAAACTAAATAGTTCAATAAAACACAAGATTAATGGCAGGGCAAGTGATGTGTTTTAGCTGTAGCATGTGGGGGCTGGTGAATACCTGTGCAATCCAAGGCAACATATCTGCAATAAGTGCCTGCAGCTTGAGGAACTTCGGCTCAGAGTCGATGAGCTGGAGTTTGATCTTTGGACACTGCAATGCATCAGGGAGGGGGAAGTTACCTCAACACTTTGTTTCAGGAGGCAGTCATACCCCTTAAATTAGGCACTTTAGATTTGGTCTGTGGGCAGAGACAGCAGGATCTGACTGTAAGTCGGGCAGATAGCGGGATCCAGAAGGTAGCACTAGAGGAACCTCTGTCCTTGCAATTGTCCAATAGGTTCAATGTTTTTGCAATTTGTGTGGACGAGAGCAGGGACTATAGGAAGAATGAGCAAACTGAACATAGCACCTGGTGGAGGGGGCCATTAAAGTGGGAGAAAGGAAGAAAGGAATGTAGTTTTAATAGGGAACAGTATAGTTAGGGGGATAGATACTGTTGTCTGCAGCTGAAAGCTTGAGTGCAGAAGGCTGTGTTGCCTGTCTTGTGCCAGGGTTAAGGGCATCTCCTCTGATTTGGAAAGGAAGTTAGAGTGGGAAGGAAAGGATCAGTTGTCGTCGCCAACATGGGTACCAATGACATAGGTAGGACTAGGAAAGAGGTTCTGCTGAGGAAGTATGAGCAGGTAGGGGCTAAATTAAAAACTAGAAGTACAAATTAGATCAGCGCAAAATGGGATTATTACCTGAGCCACAAGCTAATTGGCATGGGTCAATAAGATCAAAGAATTGAATGTGTGGCTCAAAGACTGATGTGGAAGAAATGGGTTTCAATTCATGGGGCACTAGCACCAGTACTGGGGAAAGAGGGAACTGTACCGTTGGGGCCGCCTTCACCTGAACCATACTGGGGCCAATGTCCTGGTGAATTGTATCACTACAGCTGTAGAGAGGGATTTAAACCGAATAGTGGGGCGAGAGTTCACATGATGAGAGATTTGGAAAGTTAAAGAAAAAGAACAAGGCAATAGTGCAGGGTAGCCATGTGGGTAACCAGAAAGAGTGTGACAGGAAGGGACAACACACAAACATAAGAATGCATCAACAAATAAGGTTAGATTAGGGGAAAATGATAAAAAGACAGAATTCAAGACCCTTTATCTGAATGCACACAACATTCATAAACAAGATGGATGTATTGATAGCCCAAACAGCAATAAGTGAATATATGATAGCCAATATTGAGATGTGGTTGCAAAGTGACCACTGCTGTGACCTGAATATTCAAGAGTATTTGACATTTTGAAGGGCACAAAGAAAGAAAAAGGAGATGGGGTAGCTCTGCTATACAGGATGAGATCAGTACAACATTCAGAAATTATCTTGGTTCAGAAGGTCAAGAAATAGAATCAGTTTGGGTGGAGTTAGTGTGAGAATGGATGTTATTTTAAAAGATATTTTGGGGAATAGTGTGTTATTCTGTAAAGAAGGCTGGGTGTCTGTGTCTGTGTGTGATTTAATTAAGCTGGACAGAGTTGATAGGAGTCAGGTCTTTCTGGGGTTTTGGAAACATGAAAAGGATAGAGGTGTAAAGTTTGAAGTACAAGTAAATAGGTGAGATCTAACATTTGCATTTTTAAATATGTTGAGAGTTTGTTTGAATATCAAAGTGGAGTCAGAGGTGACAAGAACATATTTGCATCTTGCAGGAGTTCATAGGTAAACAAATAGTGGGGATATGTTATTTTATTGACTCAAAAGCAAAGACAAGATGGAAATGTGAAAAATCTTATATTTGGAAGGGTTTGAGTTTCAAAGGGATGTAAGAACAATGGAAATGAGATGAAAGGGTAAAAAGGTATATTAGAGTTATAGCTGCATAGCTGGAGAGAGGGTTTGGGATAGCTAGATAGCTGTTAAGCTGGCGATAGCTGGAGCTGTTTGAGCTGTTGATAAGTCTTGGGCTGGAGCAAGCGGTTTTATTCTGAAGTGGGTTCCATAGCAGAGTGTAAGAGAGGAAAGGTCATGTGGTACACCTTTATTGAAGCTACAGCAGTTTGCCTTGTGTCATATTACTGGATTTCATATTAGACATCTATAAGGGAATGTTGCCTGGAAGGAATTTACTTGTGGGTTTGACTAACTAAAGAGTATTGGGGGAATGTTTTGTAGGACTAACCTTAATTGTGTAACTGTAATCTTGTTTGCTTAAGTTTTCTTTTCTTTCTTGTTAATAAAACTTTTACTTTTAATCTTTGAAAACCCAAAAGTGTTACTGGATCTCTTCCTGCTGAGATCGGTATGTGGTCTTCTCGTTATCAGAATACAAAAAAACGGTTGTGGCCCGGAATCCAAGTTTCCTTCCGGGATTTGGTTTGCACAGCAATAAACACCGGCTGTGGTCATAACAACAGAAAACAGCAAAGAGAGGAAGTCACTGGTGGGAATAGTTTATAGCCGCCCCCCGCACCCCCCCTCAACAGTGATAACCCTGTAGGACAGAGCAAAAACCAAGAAAAAATGGGGGCTTGTAAGAAAGGTACTGCAATTATCATGGGCAATCTTAATCTTCATATAGATTGGACAAATCAAATTGGTAAAAGTAGCCTGGAGAATAGAACAATAGAAAAGTTATGGCACACAAAGAGGCCATTCAGCCCATCGTGTCTGCGTCAGCCAAAAAAAGTGAAAAAAGAAACTAGCTGCACATTGTTAATCCCACTTTCCAGCACCTGGTCCGTAGCCTTACATGTTACAGCACTTTAGGTGCTGATTCAGGTACCTTTTAAATGAGTTGAGCTTTTCAGCCACAACCACCAATTTAGGCAATGAATTCCAGACACCCAACAACTTCTGGGTGAAAAAGTTTTTCCTCATCTCCCCTCTAATCCTTCCACCAATCACCTTAAATCTATGCCCCTTGGTAATTGACCCCTCAGCTGGGGAAACAGGCATTTCCTGTCTACCCTATCTAGGTCCCTCATAATTTTGTACACCTCAGTTAGGTCACCCTTTGGCCTCCTCTGTTCTAAGGAAAACAACCCGAGCCTATCCAATCTCCTCATAGCTGCAATTTTCCAGCTCTGGCAACACTCTAGAATATCTTCTCTGTACTCCCTCTAGAGCAATTATGTCCTTCCTGTAATGCAGTGACTAGAACCAAACACAAAATTCCAGCTGTGGTCTAACCAGTGTTTTATACATTTCCATCATTAAATCCCTGCTTTTGTTTTCAATACCTCACCCAATAAAGGAAAACATTCTGTATGCTTTCCTTACCACCTTATCCACCCGTCCTGCTACCTTCAAGGACCTGTGGACATGCATTCCAAGGTCTCTCACTTCCTCAACCACTCTCAATATCCTCCAGTTTATTGAGTATTCCCTTGCTTTGTTTGCCCTTCCCAAATGCATTACCTCATACTTTTCCATATTGAATTCCACTTGTCCGCCCATTCAACAAACCAATTGATATCTTTCTGGAGGCAACAACTACTCTCGTCACTATGAGTTCATAGAGTGTATTCCAGACAGTTTCTTAGAACAATACTTTCTGGAACCAAATAGGCAGCAGGATATTTTAGACTTGGTAATGTACAATGGGACAGGATTAATTAATGACCTCATAGTATAATAACGGTGATGATAATATGATAGAATTTCACATTCAGTTTGAGGGTGAGAAATGTGGGTCTGAAATTAGTTTGTTAAACTTAAATAAAGGCAATTACAAGGCAGAGTTGGCCAAAGTGGAATGGGAAATAGGCTAAATGGTTAGATGTTAGAGGAGATATTTCATAACCCTCAGCAAAAATATATTTCATTGAGAAAGAAAGACGGTGAGAAGGATGCACTCTCCGTGGCTAGCTAAGGAAGTTAAGAATGGTATCAAATTAAAAGAAAAGACATACAATGCAGTAAAGACTGGTGGTGGGCCAGAAGATTGAGAAAATTTTAGAAACCAGCAAAGGCTGACTAGAGTGACATAATACAGGGAAAATTGAATATGAGAGAATATTTGCATGAAAACAGACAGTAAAAGCTTATACAAGTATATAAATAGGAAAAGAGTTGCTAAAATGTGCATTGGTTCCTCAAAGGGTAACGTTGGGGAATTAGTAATGTGAAACAAGGAAATGGTATAGACTTTGAATACCTATGTTATATCTGTCTTCACAGTGGAAGAGATAAAAAGCATCCCAAGAAAAGTAAAAAATCAAGGGGTAAAAGGGAGAGAGGAACTTAAAACAATCATGATCACTAGAGAAAAGAAGGTCCCAGGAAAATTAATGGGCCTAAAGGCTGACAAATCCCCTGGCCCCAATGGCCTACACGCTATGGTCTTAAAAAGTGGCTACATTGATTGCAATCTTCCAAAATTCCCTAGATTCTGGAAAGGTCCCAGCAGATTGGAAAACTGCAAATGTAACACCTCTATTCAAGAAAGGAGGGGGAAACAAAGCAGGAAATTATAGGCCAGCCAGTCCAACTGGTGAAATGCTAAAGTTCTTTATTAAGGAGGTAATAGCAGGACATTTAGAAAATCATACCATTTTGTTGGGTTGTCGCTACCCATGGTGTGTACTACCTATACACCATTAAGCAGTCTTGTGGAAGTTACCAAGAAGTCTTTATTAACATTACTGAACTATGAACATATTTACAGTAGAGGGTACAGGTATGGAGAGGATTCCATGTCATGTCCTTACATGCTGCTACCTAGTTCTACACTGCTAACTTAAGCTCTAGGTCAGGTGTCTTACATCACCGATGGGCAGCACTTTAGTCAGTCCCAGGTTAACCCTTAATATACCAATTTTTCTACTAAACCTCCCTACCAGTCTTTATCCCCTGGATATAGACTGACAATAGTTAGATAGTTTGATCCAAGTCTTGTGTTGTTATAAAGCTCATGTATTTAACATCGGTGTTGCAATTATAGCTACTCTAACTCTAAGCTACTTCATGATTAACATTAGAACATTAACAGCATGTATTAACAGAGTTCATACAACCCAATCTACACCCTTCAAGTCATTGAAATCAGGGTTCGAGGTGGTTTGGAGGTCTCGTACATTGCCACGTCTCATCTGCTGTCTGATCGGGAGAGTGATAGCATTTAGGGGGTAATGATCTTGGTGGTGGATCGATGGTTGGAACCAGGTGCAGGCATAGCTTCATGCCCTTTTCCCATTGGCAAGTATTGCACCACGCCTGGTCAGTCAGGTTATTGAGGCGGTGGTTTGATAGTGGTCACTTCTTTCTGGGTGCATAGGAGTGGTATCCGTCCGCTATCGGTTGTGTCCCTTCTCTTTCTGCCTTTTCTGGCGCCTGGAAGCTTTCTGGGTTGAGGGCGAGCCATCCTGTGAATGGAAGAAGAGTGTAGAGACAGTTCACCTTTGTTGAGTAGTATTTGTGTTAGGCTGCTACCTGGTTCAGTGGGCCAGTGAGGTTTCATCACACTGGCTGGTAGTTGCTGGGGCCGTGTAGGTAGTCATCTCAACCGACTAAACCGTGTTCACTAGTGGAGGCAGAGGCTCTTCTGGAAGTCGTTCTGGCTCAGGCATCACCTACACTGCGGTGTTGTAGTAACCTCCTGCGCTATGGATTGGCCTGGCCCTTGGTTGTGTTTGGGGAACTGAAAAGGAAAAGAACAGATCTGTTCCATGAACGGGGAAGAGAGGTTATAAACAAAGTCAATGTTGGGTTGCTGCTTTGTAGTTGGGCTTTCGGGAGGATGAGTTTCTGGCTGAGGGGACCGTGGTTGTTTTCACATCTTCTGCCGGTTGAAGCAGGTCGAGAGCTATGCGGGCATCTCTACTGAGGAGTGAAAAGGGCTGATTTCACATGACTGTACATAACTTGTGATCTGTTCGTCGCCATATCTTAATGGCACTTGAATTATTCAAATGACCAGGAGTTGGGCTCCTCCTGCACCACAGAATGGCGTGTCCGTAGTTTGGACCCAGCAGCCTTGGAGCCATAGTTCTTCATCCGACAAGGACGGTCACTCCAGTACCGGAATCAAACTTGAAATTGGTTAGATGGCCATTTACTGAGATGTCAGTGTTCCAGAAGGAGGAGCTGCATCATTTGATGTCGCCCAGGAAGAAGAGCTGTGTGTCGTTTGGGTTGGTGGCCAGCTCGCAGATTGTCTGCGTCGTGCGGAGGGCGCAACTGGCATATCTTGATAAACTGCCCGTTTGTGACAGTGGAAGCATTTAACAGCACTGGCCTTCCTGTGGGTGCGTTTTACCCTGCAGCGCTGGCACAGTCGTTCAGCAGGGTGGTTGGGGATTTGCTTACCCTGGTCTCTGTGCTTCTGTGGCCAGATGTTGGTGGATCAACGTATGGCTTCTGCCCCATGAGGTGCCCTCACCTCTAAGAATGGCCTGATGTCGGTCTCACAGCTCGAACAGCCTAACCAGCTGGACAGCCTTGTCGAGAGTGAGGTTTCTTCACTTGGAGAAGGTCAGGGGGCAAATCGGCCGCAACACCCACATGATTCTGTCTCGGATGATTTCAGATTTGTATTTGTATTCTTCTGCCATGGGTAAAGGTCATTGATAAAGCAATCAACAGGCTCCCAGGCTGCTGGACGCTCCTGTTAAATTTGACACATTCCAAGATCTTGTTGGAGCGCAGGTTGAAAAAGAGGTCAAAAAATTTTAAGATATCAAAATTGGCAGATAATTCATCTATGGCTTGTCTGGCAATATACTGCCTGCAATCAGCCCCATTGAATAAAGTAATGTGCTAACTTGTTCCACCACCGGCTTCTTATTTAATCCTGCGGCTGCGGTATATCTGAGGAATCTTTTCCTCCAATAACTCCAATTGTGAGATTGGTCAGGGCCAAAGATAAGGCACACTGGAGGTGACAATGAAGAAAAGTGACCCATGGCTGAAAACATTTGAAGTGTGGGTGTCCCTTTACGAGATTGGAGGATTTCAAAATGGTGCCACCAGTATTGCTGAGGAGAGGATTTCCATGTGCGTCAACTTTTGGCACAACTTTTAAAATGGAAGTGGTGGGCCGGGAGGAGGAGGAAGCTGCAAAATGGCTGTGGGTCGGGTCCCAACTGCGGGTCAGTTGAATGGCGTCGACCTGCTGCAGGTCAGGTTTGGATCAAGAGAGCAGAAGTCTAGTTGGCTGTGAGGTCAAAAATTTGCAAGGCACTCGGGCTTTCGGGGGTTTCTGCATGTTAGGTGGTTTTTTCTCTTTTGTTCTTTTGTAGTGCTCCAGACTCAGAGGGCCACGCGGAGAGGCGCCCCAGCACTGATCTCTGTGGCACTTCACTAGTTACAGTTTGCCAACCTGATAATGACCCATTTATCCCGACGCTGTTTCTTGCTCATTCAGCAAACCTCCAATCATGCTAATATATCAGCCTTAACACCACGAGTTCTTACCTTGTGCAGTAACTTTTTATGTGGCATCTTATCGAATGCCTTCTGGAAATCCAAATACATTACATATACTGGTTCCCCTTTAAGATTCCCCTTCCTATTTAAGACAGAGATGAGGAGAAATTTCTTCTCTCAAAGGATCGTTAATCTTTGGAATTCTCTTTGGAGAATTCTGCCTTGATGGCAAGGGCAGTCACTCTCACCTCACCTCTGGCGCTCAGCTCATTTGTCCATTATTTGGACCAAGGCTCTAATGGGGTCAGGAGCTGAGTGGCCCTGACAGAACCCAAACTGAGTATCAATGAGTAAGTGCCACATGATAGCACTGTTGATGATATCTTCCGTTATTTTGCTGATGATCGAGAGTAGACTGATGGGGTGGTAATTAGCCAGGTTGGATTTGTCCTGCTTTTTTGTGGACAGAGCATACCTGGGCAGTTCTCCACATTGATGGGTCGACACCAGTGTACTGTACTGGCACAGCTTGGCTAGGGGCCGCCTAGTTCTGGAGCACAAGTCTTCCATACTGTCAGAACGTTGTCAGGGCTCATAGTCTTTACAGTATCCAGTGCCTTCAGTGGTTTCTTGATATTACATGGAGTGAATCGTATTGGCTGAGACTGACATCTCTGATGCTGGGGACCTCCAGAGGAGCCCGAGATAGATCATACACTCAGCACTTCAAGCTGCAAATGCTTCAGCATTATCTTTTGAACTGATGTGCTGGCCTCTGCCATCATTGAGCATGGGGATATTTGTGGAGGCTCCTCCTCCTGTTGGTGGTTCAATTGTACACCACCTTTCATGACTGGATGTGGCAGGACTGCAGAGCTTAGATCTGATTGTTGGTTATGAGATCACTTAGCTCTGTCTACTGATACTGCTTCTCTTATTTGGAATTCAAGTAGTCCTGTGTTGTAGCTTCACCAGGTTGACACATCATTTTTAGGTATGCCTGGTGCTGCTCCTGGCATGCCCTCCTGTATTCTTCATTGAATCAGAGTTGATCCCCTGCTTTAATGGTAATGATAGAGAGGGGAATATGCCAGGCCACGAGGTTACAGATTGTGGTCGAGTACAATTCTGGTGCAGCTGATGGCCCACAGTGCCTCATGGATGCCCAGTTTTGAACTGCTAGATCTGTTTTCAATCTATCCCATTTAGCACGGATGGTAATGCATCCTCAATGCGAAGACCGGACTTTGTCCCCACAAGGACTGGTCACTCCTACTAATACTATCATGGATAGATGCATCTGCAACAGGTAGATTGGTAAGGATGAGGTTTTTCCCTCTTGTTGGTTCTCTCACCACCTGCTGCAGACCCAGTCTGGCAGCCATGTCCTTTAGGACTCAGTCAGCTTGGTTAGTAGTGGTGCTACCAAGCCACTCTTGGTGGTGGACATTGAAGTCACCCACCCAGAGTACATTCTGTGCCCTCAATGCTTCCTCGAAGTGGTATTCAACATGGAGGAGCACTGATTCATTAGGTGAGGGGAGCTGGTAGGTGGTAATCAGCAGGAGGTTTCCTTGCCCATGTTTGACCCGATGCCATGAGATTTCATGGGGTCTGGAGTCAATGTTGAGGACCCCCAGGGAACTCCCTCCTGATGTTTACCACTGTGCCGACACCTCTGCTGGGTCTGTCTTGCCAGTGAGACAGGATGTGCTTAGGGATGGTGATGGTGGTGTCTGGGTAGTTGCCAGTAAGTTAGATTTGGTAAGTATGAATATGTCAGGCCATTGCTTGACTAGTCTGTACGACAACTCTCTCAACTTTGACACAAGCCCCCAAATATTAGTAAGGCGGACTTTGCAGTTGTTTCGGTGCCTAGATCCATGCTGTGTGATCTGTCTGGATTCTTCCCCTTTTGTAGGTTTTGTAGTGGTTTGATACAGCTTAGTGGCTTGCTAGGCCATTTCAGAGGGCATTTAAGAGTCAACCACATTGCTATAGATTTGGAGTCACATATAGGCCAGACCAGTTATGGACAGCAGATTTCCTTCCCTAAAGGACATTCATGAACCAGATGGGTTTTTATGACAATCGACAATGGCTTCACCATCACTGCCATTACTGAGTTTAGCTTTTAATTCCAGATTTTATTAATTGAACTTAAATTCCACCAGCTGCCATGGAGGAGCTACTCTGCCAGCACCACCATGTGTATGTGTGCGCGGGTGCATGTGTGGATTCTGAGCACGCACAAGATTGGCTCAGCTGGGATGCAGTCCACAAATGAACAGCCTAGCAACACTCATTGCTGGCTTTATCCAGGTGGGAAGGTGAGAGGTTGGGCGAGGTCTCTTACGGCTGCCTGTTTGAACTGTACAGATAAAAAAGGAAAAAACTGCTGAAAAGCAAAAATTGAGCTAAAACTTCTATAAATACACAATGGATTAACATCTTGCTTATAGATCCCTTTTCAGAACAGGTTCTGAAGAAGGATCTGTGAGAAAAACGAATCACGATACTGAAGAGGTTAAAAACCAGCTTAATTCATAGAGATATCATTGCAGTTTGCTCAACACAATGTTGGGATGATAGCTCAGTTCATTGTAGGCAGTTTGTTTAAAGGGAGGAACTGAGCCTCCCAATTCAAATACAAACATGCTGTGAGATTTGTAGAGACATATGTCTTTTTTGTAGGTTTTTGAAAGGAATAGCTATACAAATTAATGAAACTCTGGCTAATATTTCAGAGGAATTTATTGGACCGCAATTTTCAAAATCAACAACGTTATCCAGTCCCTTTAAGGTAAATGTGAAAAAAGAAGAATTATGTAAGATAACCATAACAGAGTTTTCATGTATTATTTTCCACTGTATGAGGAGCGAATGAACTTTAAAATGACCAAGAATATGTGATACATTCTGCTATTATTTGTTGTTTTCATAAATTTGTTTGGCAGTTCAAGCTTCCAATAAGGTCAAGTTTTAATGTTATTCTGTTGCTTTCGGGGCAAGGAGCATTGATCAGAGGTACAGAATAGACATGGTAGCTAAAAGAGTCTAATGAAGGTTTTCTGTTCATTACCCTGAACAATATCATATTCTGGCCAGACATCAGGACAAATGAGGGTTAACCTATGAAAATAGTCGGAAGCATGGAAGTCATACAGCTCAAGTAAAAAAGGTTAAAGACAACAATAAATCTAACCTATCCTTTTCTCTTTACAGACCTGCTGTGCATTTCCAGCAGGTCTCTTTTCATATCTGTGGAACTCCATTCCAGCATGAGTCAGAACTTTGAGAGAAGGGGGAAAAGAATAAATCAGGTCTCAGTGAATAATTATGAAGTAGCAACCACATTAACAAAGTAACATATATTTATCTGAACATACATGCCCCAAACAACTAGGAATTGCATTCTCCCATCTGAAACACTAACCATCTATGCCATTGTGTTGTTCGTAACTGCGCTTGCCCAGGATGGTTGGAGAGCTGTGATTTAAGATGGGCATCAGCTTGGCAGGTGTCACATTGCTGATGTGCAAACTGGCATTTGGACGGTCTTGTTTCGGGCATGGATGAGCCTCTGTGAACAAAGTCATGGAGGTTAACATTCAGATGTAGAAAGGACCAGCATTTATACAGTGCGTTTCACAACCTCAGGATATTTTGAGATGTTTAACAGCCAATGAAATATTTTTGAAATGCAGTCACTGTTGTTTACAAGAACCTGGTGCAAATACATCATTGTTTCCTGATGGTGCTGACTTTTGTTAAGGTTCACGTACATGCAGTGCACTGCAAGCAAGGCCATTCTTCAATCTGAGACCAGCTAAGTGTGCTGTCAAATTGTGTCAGGTCTGATCCTTCTCTCAAACAACATCCAGAAATGTAAGCCTTCTAGCTTGGGTTGCTGGATGGTGATCAGGACCAGACATATTGGTCGACATGTTTGTGGAACTTCAATGACTGCAACCACAGATTACATCATAAGTAGAGTGGGATGTTGAGAATTTGACAAGAGTGGGAATTCAATGCAGAAGGGAAGTAAGCTGTTCCTTTTCACCTTTAATGTGCGGTGGTTCATGTAAGCTTGAGGCTGTAAGTATTTAAAATTTTGCTCAATGTTTTAGCACTTGGTGCAACTTAGTGTGTAAGAAAAAATTAAGACAAACAAATGTAACTCTAAATATATATAAATTATGATATAACAGCAAGTCATTTGTCTGGAGTGCAGTATGAGAGAGTTTATGGAGAGAGAGACTGTTCCGAGTGAGCACATCTGCAGTGGAGTCTCCACCTCCAATCTCTCCAACTCAGTCATTGGGCTACAATATGAGTTGGAGATATTCTCATACAAAGGGGAGGTAGAGCAACAATGTTCCTTCTAACTTCTGTTTGCTGTGTACAATTGGCTTGTTGCATTGTATGGTTCTTTTAAGATTGACACGAAGTTGCATATATATGCATCTTAGCTATGATAGCCATTATAGATAATTGCAAAGTGGCCATGGATGGGTCCTGAATATTTAAGGGTATTTGACATTTCAGAAGGACTGGAAGAAAGGAAAAAGATAGCTCTGTTAATAAAGGGTTAGGGTTAGGAGATTGGTAGTGAGAAATGATCTTGGTTTGGAGAATCAGGATGTAGAATCGGTGCAGATAAGAAACTACAAAGAAAATAAGTCACATAGTGGGAGTAGTTTTTATGCCCCCCAAAAGTAGCTACAGTGTATGACAGAGTATAAATCAAGAAATAATGGGGGCTTGGAAGAAAGGTAGGACAATAATTGTGGGTGATTTTGATCTTCATGTAGGTTGGGTGAAACAAATTGGCAAGGTAACCTCAAGGATAAGTTTATGGTGTGTATGCATTATAGTTTCTTAGAACAGTATGTTCTGGGATCAACCAGGGGACAGACTATTTTAGACCTAGTAATGTGTGATGGGACATGGCCTCGTAGCAAAGGATCATCTGAGTAGGAGTGATCATAACATGATAGGATTTCACATTCATTTGAGGGTGAGATATGGGTCTGAGACTAGTGTCTTATACTTAAATAATGGCAATTATAAGGGTATGAAGACAGAATTGACCAAAGTGGACTGGGAAAATAAATTAAAAGGCAAGACAACAGAGAAGCAGTGGCAGATATTTAGGGAGATATTTCATAACTCTCAACAAAGATATATTGCATTGAGAAAGAAGGATCCTACGAGGAGGATGCGCCATCCATGGCTAACTAAAGAAGTTAATAATAGTATCAAATTGAAAGAAAAAGCATAAAATAATGCAAAGATTAGTGGTAGGTCAGAAGATTGGATAGATTTTAGAAACCAGCAAAAAGTGACTAAAAAATTATAAAGAGGGAGAAATTGGAGTACGAGAGGAAACTAGCAAGAAATATAAAAACAGAGGGTAAAAACTTCTACAAGTATATAAAATGGAAGAGATTGGTTAAAGTGAGCATTGGTCCCTTAACGCATGAGAATGGAGAATTAATAATGGGAAATAAGGAAATGGCAGAGACTTTGGACAAGTATTTTGTATCTGTATTCAGAGTCGAAGACACAAAAAGCATCCCAAGAGTAGAAATGTAGGGAGCAATAGGGAAGAAGGAACTTAAAACAAGAATGATCATTAAAGAAAAGCTTCTAGGAAAACTAATGGACCTAAAGGCTGACAAGTCCCCTGGACTGAATGACCTACGCCCTAAAGTTTTAAAAGAAGTGGCTGCAGAGATAGCAGATGCATTGGCTGCAATCTTCCAAAATTCCCTAGATTCTGGTAAGGTCCCAGTGGATTGGAAAACCACAAATATAACACAGCAATTCAAGAAAGAAGGGAGACAGAAAGCAGAAAGTAGGCCAGTTTGTCGAGCATCTGTCATTGGGAAATTGCTAGAATTCATTATTAAGGAGGTAGTTGTAGGGCACTTAGAAAGTCATAATACAATCAGGCAGAGTCGACATGGTTTTGTGAAAGGGAAATCATGTTTGACAAATATATTAGAGTTTTTTGAGGATATAACAAGCAGCTTAAATAAAGGGGAACCAGTATATATAATGTATTTGGATTTCCAGAAGGCATTCGATAAGATGCCACATAAAAAGTTACCGCACAAGGTAAGAACTCATGGTGTTAAGGTATTAGCATGGATAGAGGTTTGCTGAATGGACAAGAAGCAGAATCGGGATAAATGGATCATTATCAGGTTGGCAAACTGTAACTAGTTAGTGCCAAAGAGATCAGTGCTGGGGCTTCAACTAGTTATGATCTATATTAATGACTTGGATGAAGGGACTGGCTCTACTATAGCCAAATTTGCTCATGATAGAAAGATAGGTAGAAAAACAAGCTTTGAGGAGGATACAAAGAGACCACAAAGGGATATAGACAGGTTAAGTGAGTGGGCAAAAATTTGGCAGGTGGAGTATATAATGTGAGAAAATATAAGGAAGAATAGAAAAATAGAATATTTTTTAAACGGAGAGGGACTGCAAAAATGGTACAGTACAGAGGGGTCTGGGTGTCTTTGTACATGAATCACAATAAAGTAATTAGGAAGACAAATGGAATGATGGCCTTTACTGCAAGGGAGATAGAGTATAAAAGGAATATTTAAGGTGGGATTCTTGGAAGCATTGGAAGCAGTTCATAGAAGGTTCACTTGGTTAACTCCTGTGATGGAGGAGTTGTTTTATGAGGAAAGTTTGAGCAGGTTGGGACTATATTCATTGAAATTTAGAAAATGAGAGGTGATCGTACTGAAACATACAAGATTCTGAGGGGGCTTGACAGAGCAGATGCTGAGAGGATGTTTCCCCTCATGGGGGAATCTAGAACTGGGGGCACACTTTCAAAATAAGGGGACTCCAAATTAAGACAGAGATGAGGAGGAATTTCTTCTCTCAGAGAGTTGTTAGTCTTGGGAATTCTCTTCCTCAGTGAGCAGTGGAGATTGGGTCATTGAATATATTCAAGGCTGAGTTAAACAGATTTTTGATCAACAAGAGGTCAAGGGTTATGGGGTATAGGCAGGAAAGTGAAGTTAAGGCCACCATCAGATCAACCATGATTTTATTGAATGGTGGCATGGGCTTGATGGGCAAACTGGACTATTCCTGCTCCTATTTCTTATGACCTTATTAAAGGGAACATTGTTGGTGCACAGCTTGTTTGTCCCCTGCGATGCACATTCCCAGTTGCTGCGCGGCCACAGCAGGTAGTTTTCCCTGGAGCTTTTAGAAAGGTGCAGAATCAGAATGGAGTTGATGTGACCAATAATGTACAGAGTAAGGGGAACCCAAATGAGATGGAGAACAAGGATGAATAGAAACTGATTCTATCCAACCATCAATGTATTTGCTGCCTATGAGGATCAGGGAAAAGACTGCTGGAAGGGCAGCCAAA
Source organism: Carcharodon carcharias (assembly GCF_017639515.1). Classification (NCBI taxonomy): domain Eukaryota; kingdom Metazoa; phylum Chordata; class Chondrichthyes; order Lamniformes; family Lamnidae; genus Carcharodon; species Carcharodon carcharias. The sequence goes on from NC_054486.1 coordinate 28,572,240, forward strand.
CTGCTGACCATGGCACCTTGGAGCAGAAGGATACTAAAGGGACAGAAGTGTAATGTAGTAGTTGTAGGGGATTTAATAATTAGGGGGGCAGACAGCATCATTTGTAAGCAGGATCCAGAGTTCCACATGGTAGGCTGCTGAACTGGCGTTAGGGCGAGGAGCATATCAAACGGCTTGAAAGGATATATATATATACGGAGAATCAGAGGAAGAATCCAGTTGTTGTGGTCCATGTTGGTGCAACCATATAGGAAAGGGTTGTCAAGAAATACTGTTGAGAGAGCACCAGGAGCTAGGAACTAAATTAAAGAATTGGATCCGAAGGCTTATAATCCCTGGGATATTATGCAAGGCACACACAAATGGTAAAAGGAAAACTGTAAGATGTAAAGTGATTAAATCAGAAGAGAGAGATAAAAAACATTTGTGCAAATCATTACAGCAAAGGACAGGTTAGGATATGTTGCCCAAATGGGCATTCTTTATTCAAACACACGGAGTGTAAGGAACAAACTGAATGAATTGCAGGTGCAAATTCAACCAGCAACTTAATTCATGGTATCATTAAAGTCAGGACCAGGAACTCAATATGCCAGATTTTAAGATCTACAGGGAGGTTATGGAAATTGGTAAAGGTGAAGGAGTAGCATTAATGATTAAAAATGAAATTATTTCAACAATAAGAGAGCATATAACAAGAGGTAAGCAAGAAGTGGAGACTTTATGGGTAGAATTAAGAAACAAAAAAGGATTTAAGACTAGCAGGACTTGTGTATGAGCCTCCTGATAGTAGCCAATATATTGATGAGCAAGCATATAACAAAGACAGAGTGGTTTTAATGGGTATTTTAACTTTCATTTAGATTTGGATAAGCAGACTTGCACATGTCAGAAAGGTAGTGAGTTTCTTAAGTGTGTGCTGAATAGTTCTCTGCAGCATTATGTCCTAGAGCCAACAAGGAGACAGACCATATTAGACTTAGTAATGAGTAATGAGTCAGATTCAATCAACAGCTTGATGGTGTGTGGAAATTTAGCTAATAGCGATCAGAACATGGTTGAGTTCAATTTTGTGTTTCAAAGGGAGAAACATGAAACAACTACTAAGAATCTAGATCTAGATAAGGCTAACTTCAGAATGAGAGACTGTCCACAGTAAGCAAACCCGTTAATGGGTAAAATGACATAGGATCAGTGAGAGGTATTAAAAATGTGACACAGAACCAGTTTATACCCCAAAGGGACATGAGCTTGACATGCCAAAAGAAACTGCCATGGAGGAAAAAAGAGTTAAGGAGCAACATAAAATTAAAGAAAAAGCATGCAAGAATGAACAAAAAAGCACAGACCTGGCAAATGGGAAAAATACAAAGAACAACAGGTGACAAAATAGGTGTAAGAAAACAGATATACAAAACGGGGGTACAAGAAACCTGCAAGGGATACCAAAATCAATACAAAAATTATTTACAATTACATTAGGAAGAATAGGGTGCCCAGGAGCAATGTGGGCCCTTTGGAAACTAATAATAGTGATATTGTCTGTGAATATGAGGAAATATTGGACATACTGAATAATTATTTGTATCAGCACTTAAACTAGAACAGAACAGCATGCTTGACATCCTAAGGAAACTAATACTGAATCAGGGTACAAAATTAACATAAGCAAAATATCAGTAATGAAGAAAATAATGGTATTATAGAGTAACAATCCCCAGGACTGTACGTTTTCATTCCAGGGTTTTAAAGGAAGTTGGTGAGAACATTGTAGATGTCCTACCTATAGCCTTCCAAAGTTCCCTCAATTCAGGAATCATTTCTTTAGAATGGAAAATTGTGCCTGTCACTCCACTAGTTAAGAAAGGTGAGAAAGGGAAACCAAGGAATTTTAGGCCAGTTAGCCTAACATCTGTTGTCAGGAAATTACTAGAGTCTATAATCAAGAATAGAATAACTGAACTCCGTGAAAATTTTCAGCTGGATTTGTACGGAGTAGGTCATACCACCAAGCCTGCTTTTGAAGAGATGACTGAAGTAATGGACATGGAATGTCTATGGATGTTATTTATATGGGCTTCCAGAAAGCATTTGATAAAATCCCTCATAAGAGACTGTTAACCAAAGTTGAAGCTCTTAGAAATGAAGACAAATATTGACCTGGTTAGGAAATTGGCTGACTGGCAGGGAACAGAGAGTAGAGATAATGTGCAGTTACTCTTATTGGCAGGATGACATCTATAGAATATCTCAGGGCTATATACTGTCCAATAACCAACCCATCCAGTCATTAGTTTTCACGAAGAGTCCAAAGTAAAGGGTTGACAATTTTCTTATGTCTTGGAAGTTTGCCAGGATCTATGCTGGGGCCTCAACTGTTCACTATATTCATTAACTAGAAAACCACATATCCAACTTTACCGTAGACACAAACATAGGTGGCCTTGTAATCAGAATAGATAAAAGCATAAAATTACAAATACTTAATGAATGGTCAAACTGTGGATTTCAATATTAGCAAGTGTGAGGTCATTCACTTTGGACTTAAAAAGAATAGAACAGGTTACTTTACAAATTGCAAAAAGCTAGAAGCAGTAGAGGTCCAATGGACCTGGGGGTTTATATAGATTAATCATTAAAATGTCATGGAAAGTACGGAAAATAATCAAAAAAGCTAATAGAGTGCTGAACTGTATAACCAGAGGGCGCAAACACAAGGTGGTAGAAGTCATGCTACAGCTATACAAAGCCCCAGTATATTGGAATACTGAAAGCAATTCCGGGTACTACACCTTAGGAATGATATATTGATCTCCAAGGGTTAAATGATGAGAACAGAGTACACAAACTACAGTTGTTTTCCCTGCAATTTAGAAGGGTAAGGGTGATGTGATCAAGGTTTCCAGGTTGTTAAGGGAAACTGATAGAGTAGATAGAGAGAAACTGTTACAGCAGGTTAGGGAATCTAGGACTATGGGAAGTTAGCTGAAAAATTAGAGCCAGGTCTTTCAGGAGTAAAATTATAATACATTTCTACCATGCAAAGAGATAGAAGGTTAGAAGGCTCTTCAGCGAATGGCAGTTGGAGCTAGACCTATTTTTAATTTTAAACCTGAGATTGATAAATTTTTGTTAATCAAAAATATTAAGGGATATCCGGCAAAGGTGGGTATATGGAATTAGATCACAGATTAACCATGATCTTGAATGGCAAAAAACATGCTTAAAGGGTTAAATAGTAGAGTCCTGTTCCGATATTCCAATGATATTCCTCCCAGTCACCAAAAGCCCAGTCACTGAGGCCGATTATATTCGTGACGACTACTGTCCCAGTTGAGATCAACCAGCTCAACAGACTTTGAAACTGGAACCCAGGATCTTCTCGATTGTATGAGTCGGTGCTGTATTGTCTATGTTCAATACCAATAGGGGAACTTAAGGTTTCTCATTGTGGATTCATTCATGCCCATGCCAGCACAGCACTTAAGAGGATTCACCTGTGGGTTTATGGGTTTCATGCACAGTGAACAAACCTTCAGTTTATAAAAAAAAACACTGATATTTAGGGTCACGATACAATGATTACTTGCTTCACAAAGCAGATATTTTGGGGTTTGAGTACAATACACACTTAATTCAGGAAGCACAATGGCTACAATACTTTTGACAATGAGTTATAAAATAAAGACCAGCTTTAGTCACTTTTATGCATCTGCACAATAATGTCAATACTTTATATTCTCAAAATCAAGTATTTTAATGGCACATATATCTCAGGTGCAAAAGTTTTTTGGCTGTCTGAAAGAGGTAGAGCAAGCATATTTTATTTGTTTACATTCCTATTATGGTCTGTCCAGTTTATTTCTGCTCATAACATTTTAAAAATTCATAGATTTAACTGGTTATGAAACAGGTATTCATGACTTAAATTATCAAACCATAAGCTTTAATTATTCACAAGTATGATTAGTTATTCAGATTAAGAACCACTTCACCAACATGGATCACTAGTTCAGGCTGACTCTTACCTAGGTACTCCACGATTGTTTCCAAGGGTTTTCTAACCACTCGTTTCAATCCTATGGTTTGTTTTGGTGCTGCTGGTAATCGCAGTGTATCTGGTACATAAAAAGAGAGTAGATTGTTTTAGTACCCTCTGTCCTCTAGCACAATCTCTAATTCTCTCGATCCCATTTTAGAGGAACAGGGTGTCATGGTGGGATTAGATGCTGCGTCCTTTCACTTCTGGGACCAGGGTTCAGACCTACCCCAGCTGAACGGATGAAAGTCACTTCTCTCTGCTGGCTGTAAAAGTCCTGTGTGAAATGGGTTTGGGCCTTCTAAACCGAGCTCCTTGTGGGCAGGGGCCTGCAGCACAAATTTGGCTTGAACTGGCATTCCTGCTCTGAGAGGTCAAGGATGGCTGGTTTAGGAAATAATAGAAGATACAGCACAAAAGGAGGTCATTTGATCCAGGATAATTATATTGGTTCTTTGAAACAGCTAGTTAATTAGTCCCACTCCTCTGATCTATCTCCTAAGTCTGCAAATTTCTTCCATTTCAAGTACTTATTCAATTCTCCTTCGAAAGTTATGACTGAATCTGTTTCAGGCTATGAATTCCAGATCACAACAACTTGCTGAGTAAATAAAACTGTTTCCTCATCTCAATCATTGCCAATTACCTTAAGTTTGTGTCCTCTGGTTACTGACCATCATGCTAGTGGAAACAGTTTCTCCATATATAAAATGGATTCACAACAATTCCATTAAGTATCATCTTAACCTTCTCCGCTCTCAAGAGAGCAGCTCCAGTTTCCAGTTGTGGAAACACTAGAGACTGAGGACCCTCACTCTTGACAACATTCTGGCAAACCTCCTCCGCACACTTGCCTTACATGCTGCAGTAGGGGCACACCACTGATAGCGGGGCTCAGCCATATTTTTGAGCCAGATTAGAGGGAGTGTTATTCTACATCTGTGCTATACCTGCTCTTAATGCTGTCGTTGCAGGGGTGACCTTAATCTGTCATCCAACAAGAACTTGCTAGGTGTCTCACCTGTCACTGTCTCAGAGGTAGCAAGGACACCAGAAAGAGCAACAAGGGCCACAAGACACCACTTTATGTAAACATTTTTTTTCATTTCATTTGAACGGTCAGGAGGAGCCTTTCAAACGTACAAAACCTGTTCCCCAGGATTTATCCTATGGCCAAAAGCCTCCCTTTGCTGCCAAGTTCCTAATTCCAGGCCCTTCTGCCGGTCAGTCACAAGCTGATCAACAACATTAAGATAAGGCTCAGGAGTTAAAATCACCCAGGGCTCACATTAGCAAGATAAGAACAGCAGGAGGCCATTTAGCCCATCAAGCCTGTTCTGCCATTTCAATCATATCATGGCTTATCTGCAGTTTAACTCCAACTATTTGTCTTGTTTCAATAATCCTTAATTCCACTGCCTAATAAAATGTCAACCTCAATTTTGAAATTTTCAATTGTTCCCCAGCCCCAGCAGCATTATGCTCTGCTGAGTATAAAGTATAATGCTCTGCATGAACTCTGCTGAGTATAAAGTATAATGTTCTGCATGAACTCTGCTGAGTATAAAGTATAATGCTCTGCATGAACTCTGCTGAGTATAAAGTATAATGCTCTGCATGAACTCTGCTGAGTATAAAGTATAATGCTCTGCATGAACTCTGCTGAGTATAAAGTATAATGCTCTGCATGAACTCTGTCCCCCATTTTGTATTTTTTCCCTTGTGCCAGTCTGTATCTTGTTCATATATTTTGCTTTCAGACAGCGCTGACCTTTATTCTGCTATTAACACCTACTCTGGACAAATGCTTTGTTTCTTTACTACTAGCATTTCTAGTCTCTTCGCCTTTTGTTTATGACATCTTTGTAATTTAACCTCCCCTCTAATCTATCCCTGACCATCCCTTTTGACTCCACCTGACCCACACCCTTTTTTAACAGCATAAAACCCATCGCATTTCTGCCTCTCTTCAGTTGCGAAGAAATCATTTTGGACTATTTCCCTTTCCACAAATGCTGCCAGACTGCTGAGGTTTTCCAGCACTTTTTGGTTTTATTATACTCTGCTGAGTTTGTTTTTATTCATTCATGGGATGTGGGTGTCGTTGGCCAGGCCAACATTTATTGCCTATCCCTAATTGCCTTTGAGAAGGTGGTGGTGAGCTGCCTTCTTGAACCGCTGCAGTCCATGTGATGTAGGTACACTCACTGTGCTGTTAGGGAGAGAGTTTCAGGATTCTGACCCAGCGATAGTGAAGGAATACATTTCCAAGTCAGGATGGTGCATGGCTTGGAAGGGAACTTGCAGGTGGTAGTGTTCCCATGTATCTGCTGCCCTTGTCGTTCTAGATGGTAGTGGTTGTGGGTTTGGAAGGTGTTGTCTAAGGAGGCTTGGTGAGGTCCCGCAGTGCACTTTGTAGATGGTATACACTGCTACCACTGTTAGTCGGTGGTGGGTGGAGTGGATGTTTGTGGAAGGGGTGTCAATCCAGCGAGCTGCATAGTCCTGGATGGTATAAGGCTTCTTGAGTGTAGTTGGAGCTGCACTCATCCAGGCAAGTGCAGACTATTCCATCACACTCCTAACTTGTGCCTTGTAGATGGTGGACAGGCTTAGGAGAGGCAGGAGGGGAGTTACTAGTCGCAGGATTCCTAGTCCCTGACTTGCTCTTGTAGCCACAGTATTTATATGGCTAATCCAATTCAGTTTCTGGTCAACGGTAACCCCTAGGATGTTGATAGTGGGAGATTCAGCAATGGTAACGCCATTGAATGTCAAGGGGTGATGATTAGATTCTCTCTTTTTGGAGATGGTCATTGCCTGGCATCTGTGTGGTGTGAATGTTACTTGCCACTTGTCAGCCCAAGCCTGGATAATGTCCAGTCTTGCTGGATTTGGACATGGGCTGCCTCATTATCATGAAGACATAATAATCAACATAATGTTACTGGAATTTATTGTAAAATAGGGTAATAGTGGGATGTGTGTGTGTGTGTGTGTGTGTGTGTGCGTGTGTGTGTGTGTGTGTGTGTGGAGGGGGGAGGAAGGAGAGAGAGAGGCAGAGAGAGATATTTAATTGAATTGAATTAGAGACAGCTAGTCTGGGTGCTTTGATCTAAGAGAGGTTAGGTTTGAAATGTTAATTAGATAAACACGGGGAAGTTTAGAAACATAGGTGTCAAGGGAACATTTGCATTTTGAAATAGACCAGGCTAGATTTTTTTCAAAGGAGGGGTGAAATGCGTCACCTAGCCAGGTGAAGTTTAGAAACGGTGTGATTGTTTTTCCCAAAGATCACTGGTTAAACTTAGTGCTATGAGAGGGTTTTATTATCAGGGAGATAAAGTCCAAAGTCATAGTGAAACAATGGGTATTTGCATTCAAAGAGAAAGATATGTATAAAGAAGGAGTAGGGCTGTATGTACGCAAAGGCATTTTTAAGATCTTACAAGTGCGCGAAAAAGCCTTCAGCATCTATGCCTCAAGCTGCTGTCTTCAAAAGTCTGAAGTTAAGAAAAGTCACTTGGAAGTTGACTTGTTCAGGATATCATGTTTCTTTGCCTGGGTCTTTTAAAATCTTACTGTTGCCTTACAAAGATGTAACTGGGAATTAGTTTCATTAAGGGGATTTAGAAATTATCATAGTAGCAACTTGTAGATCTACGTATGTATTTAAGGTCATTTCTTCTTTTAATAAATGTTTAATCTAATTTTGTAAAAACCTATAAGGCTTGGTGGTCTTATTATCTGAATTCAAAGCACGCATCTCAAAATTTATACAAATAGCAAAACACGTTGTGGCAGTTGTTTCAAGATTCCCTTTGGGATTTGAACAACTCAGCATTTACCATCAGCTGTGCCATAACAATCTGAGGAGTCGCAAATGTATCCACAAGATTGTGCAGCGGTCACTCGTTTCGATGCTGTCATGAACATCTGTGGCTGGCAGGTTGGTGAGGGTGAGGTCAAGTATGTTTTTCCCTCTTGTTGGTTCCCTCACCATCTGCGGCAGACCCAGTCTAACAGCTCTGTCCTTTAGGAATCGGCCAGCTCAGTCTGCAGTGCTGCTACTGAACCACTCTTGATAATGGACATTGAAGTTCCCCCACCCAGAGTACTATCTGTGCCCTTGCCTCCCTCAGTGCTTCCTCCAAGTGGTGTTCAGCATAGAGGAGTACTGATTCATCAGCTGAGGGGGTGGGGCAGTATGTGGCAATCATCAGGAGGTTTCCTTGTTCATGGGGACTTTATGGGGTCTGGAGATGATGTTGAGGACTCCCAGGGCAACTCCCTCCTGAATGTATATAACTGTGCTTCCACCTCTACTGGGCCTATCCTGCCAGTGGGACAAGACATAGCCAGGGATGGGGATGGTCTGGAAGGTATGATTCCATGAGTATGACTGTGTCAGGCTGTTGCTTGTGAGACAGCTCTCCCAATTTTGGCACAAGCCTCCAGATGTTCGCTAGGAGGACTTTGTATCATCTGCCGTGGTGGGATTCGAACCTGGGTCCCCAGAGCATTACCCTGGGTCTCTGGATTACGAGTCCAGTGACAATACCACAATCAATACCTTCCCCTTAGGAAGGCTTTGGCCCTCATCCCACTCCCTAACTGCCCAAGTCCGATTTCAGGTTAAAACAGGCCAAATGGGTCGAATTCCCTTCCCCGGTTGTAATATCCCTTAAGTCAATGAGCACAGAAAACTATTGTGTATGCTTTAATGATCCTCACTGGTAACTTATTCCATCCACAGTGATACAGGGTGTCACTATCAGATATTGGACTGGCATTATTCCAGATTTATAAGAAGTAAATTTGTAGCCTAACACGTGGATAAGCAGGATTACCTCTTCATAAATTTAGATGGAAGTGATCAGGATTTCAGCACCAGCACAGAGCAACAACCGAAGTTCAACAGCCAGAATTATTTGGGCATGGCAATGTAATGATTCTGTTGCTGAATTCGTAATCCAGTGTCTGGAATTAATAATCCAAAGAATGTGAAATTAGATTTCACCACAAAATTTTAAATTAAGGAAAAAAAAACTGAAAACAAAGAGCTGGTACCAAGTGACCATGAAGCTATCAGATTGTCATAAAACCCCGGGTGGTTCACTAATATCCTTTAGGGAAGGAAGCCTACCATCCATGCCCTATACATGCCTCCAGTCCCACACCTGCCCTGTTTTGACTTTCAACTGCCCTCCAAAGTGGCCCTAAAGCCATTCAGTTATTTCAAACAGCTACAAAGAATAACAGCACTGTGGAAGTACCATCACCATATGCACATCAGCAGTTGAAAATGATGGCCCAGCACCTCCTCCTCGAGGACACCTAGAGGTGGTCAATAAATGCCAGCCTTGCCAGAAATTCACACATTCCAAACTGAATAAAAAGAATGGAGCCAAGTGAAAACGTTCTCAGAACCCTTGTCCTCCTACAGCCAAGATGAAACTGGAATAGCACTGGCAAACACTTAACAACACAATGTGTATTCAGCCTCAGTCCACCCAGTTGAACATCTGTTGATCCCTGAAGATTACCAAGAGGCCAGGATGGATCAAGAAATGCAGAAGTTCTTTGACATTAAAAGTGCAATTAAACAACTCAACCGTGACTAAGGTAAACTGAGACCAGGGCTTTACTAAATCATCATTACTAGTTGGAGTCTTCCTATTATGATAGGACGCAAGGGGCTCTTCAGTCACCAAGGGCATTCACCGGAAGCATCTCTCTTCATCGTGGCAAGAGATTAAAAACATTAATGGTTATCCTCTGAGTTGGGCTAGGGCTGGGCTGGGGTTCGACTGGTGGTGGGGCTTACAACTGCTGGATATAGTTGGGTGTGGTTTGTTTTCTAAGGTTTATCTGCAGGACCCTGGAAGGCCAGACTTTGGGTCAGACATGGAGGAATTGACATGGAAATCTGGCTGGTTCTAGGCCAGAGATAACACTGGGATCTGCTTCTAAACCAAACCCAGAAAACCTGTTGTCATTCCAAGCAACAAGACCAAGGAGAACAAGTCTGAAAATGTAGCTCGTCAGTAGCTCGTGTGTGCAAGTCAACACACAAATGTAGCGAGAAATTAAAACAAATTAACATCCTTAATGAAAGAAAGGATGTGCTTGGATTTACTTCCACAGCCAAACACAGTAGCCGTTTTTGTGCACAGCAAGAACCCAACAAATGACATGAATGTAGTCCATCTGTTTTCTGTGGTATTCTTTGAGGGATGAATGTTGGCTGGGACACTGGGAGAATTCCTGCCAGATAAAGAATAGTCTGGGTACTAGAGAGTGACCAGCACACATGGGGCCTGAACCCTGGGGCACAGGGGTGGGGGAATAAGATCACATGTCAGAAAGGACCATATCCTCATCAGTGAACCACTTGAGTTTGGTGGAGAGCTTACTCACAACTATATTTGTTTAATGTTGCCCTCATGTTGCCGTGGTACTTACATTCCGCCTTGATGGCTGCACTGTTAATGGGCACATGGGGGTGTCGTGCCGCCTGCTGCAGAATGTCTTGACATAAACGCCTGGCTATTCTCGTCAGTTTGGTTGTATGCAGATAAAAGGCCTGCCGTGTCTTCAGCGCGAACTTGGGACTGGTGCTATTCCGAAGTGGCAGGCCATGGGCATTCTAGAGGTGCATGGGGAGAAAGCGGCCAAGATATTACAGCAATCTTAAAAATACATTTAAAAAAAAAGTCTGAGGGATCTATACAGATAACTTAGTGGCATAGAAGTGGTGCAGCAAGCGGCTGTGCCGCGAACAATCTCCCGGTGACTGCCCTGTCTCAGAGGGAGGCGCAAAGTGGACACAAGACGCTTTCTTACGCAAGAATGAGATATGAAAAATCACCAAGGGTAATTTGCTTGGTGGCTGTACCCTGGCACCATTCTCATGGAATTCCAGTGTCCACTAATAAATACCTGTGTTTATATTGCATCTCATCACATCCCTTTGTTACATGGGCAAATGGGGCAGCAATTTTGTACGTAGTAAGACAACTAACAGCACTGAGGTAAACAATCAGTTAATCTGTTTAAGAATATTTTGGTTGAGCTATATTGGTTTGGACCCTGGGAGAACTTTACTTCATTTCTTCCAATAGAGCTGTGAGATCTTCATCACTCACCCAAAAAGCAAGATTTAATATATTGTCTGGTTTTCAGCCACTCCCAACAGTGCAGTACTCACTCAGTACTGTACTCAGTGTAAACTGAGATTATTCACTTCAGTCTCTGGAACGGAATTTGAACCCATCGCCTTCTAACTCAGAGGTGAGTTTGCTACCCACACTCAGTCAAACTGACATTGTGAGCTGTTTATTGTTGAGCCAATTCAGTCAGGGCAGGGTGGCAGGGTTAGAGGCACTACATTTCTCCCAGTGTCAAGGGCCAGTGCCTCTACCCAAGGGTCCATGTCTGGACATTGGATGAGGACCAAATCGCATCTGACCACAATCTATCCAAACTCTAAAAAGGCAATGACACTTGCTATTCAGGCTCACACAGTAATAACAGGCCATTTGGGTGAGGTATTGGAGGCCACCCATAGACAGAAAGTCAATCTTTTCAGGGAGGATAGGAAAGGGAATAAACTAGTGGAGAACAGCAGAAAATTGGTGCAATCGAAAGCACTTAGCAGTTACCGGGTTATTCCGGTTTGGTCCTGGCCTTTCACCATCCAGCCGAGTTGGCATCTTCAGTCCACCATACTTCTTCCAATAAGCCCAGCAGGCTGCGCAGAGCCGACACTGCATGTTGGGCGGGCCCCACGAGTACCACTGGTATGACTGTGTGGCTGGTGAAAAAGATACAAATTAATTGCAACCTTCCTCTCCTTTTGATTATTTTGCTGTATTAGTATTGGTCATTTAGGAGTACGGCTCGGTCTGATGAGGAATAAATAGGGGCATCCTGCTCAGGTTCCATGTTTTGATAACTCAATCTGGTCACTATCGGCCAACTGGATTTGAAAACCCGGTGTAAATCAAAGAACCCTGTGCTACACAGCTACTGTGTGGTTAAAATGGACGCCAGGCATTTCCTTCCCAGCTGTTTCGGGACCCTCTTGCTATCATGGTTCAATAACTGGTGAGTGGACACAACTCTGAAAATGATAGCCGCGTCAAGCATGTGGAGACTTTCACACTGCTCCGTGATCCCAAGAGTACTTACTGAAACAGCTCTCACAAGCTCGCCCTGGTCCTGGCACTGCCACTGCCCCATTTGGTGCCAGCACGCTCCCTCCATTCACCGCTCCAGTCTTTGAACTGCTTCCGTTGATCTGGTTTGGGTTTGGCTTATTACTAAAGAGTAGGAGTGGGGGATGGAGAAAGACAAACAAATAAGCCTCCAAACAGTAACCATGGGCTGGATTTTCAATCAGGGGTCAGGAACTGGAAAGGGAGCTGGTTCTGGGTACTGACCGCGTACAAGATGCTTTTGGCACACTCACTGCACTTTTTAATGCTCCAGCCAATTAAAGGCCAGGGAGTGGGCTCCCAATGCTGGAGGGACAATGGGAGGTCCTCCAGCATTGAGTGATTGGCAGCCATAACAGAGATGATTGGGTAATTACCCCTGTCAATCACAGTTGGAGTAAGTGACTGGGATTGATTTTGTGTACAGCATTTATATTGTGCAGCTATCCTCCACTCACTGCAGTTTGCTGGAGAAATTATATTACTTTTATTGGGAAACGTTGCTGTAGTTTCAGTAATAAGTTCTGTTTGCCATTGTTCATAGGGGCTCTGCTTAAGTAGACTTTGATGTTTTCTCAGTAAATAGGTTCCGTTTGCTGTAAGCTCTGCCGTGCTCACCCACAGTGCGTGCACCAGCTCACACACAGTGCGCGCACCAGCTCACACACAGTGCGCGCACCAGCTCACACACAGTGCATGCACCAGCTCACACACAGTGCACGCACCAGCTAGACAGTAAAAGGAAATAGTTGCATTTACATTGCAGGTTCTCAGGACGCCCAAAGAGTTAAAAAAAAACAATTATTTATTTTTCCGTAGGCAATTACAAACAGCAAGGCCTCACAAACAGTAAAGGTCAGACAACTTGCCTTTCTGTTTGTGCTAGAGTTGTTTGATTGAGGAACATTAGCCAGGACATCTCCCTGCTCCTTGATTAGTGCTATGGGATCTTTGGCATCCACTTGAATAGGGAGGCACTGCAACAAATTAAGCAGCATCCCAAAAGACAGCCCTCCCTTAGTGCCACCAGAAAGAACAAAGGCATTGGCACAGAACTTCCAAAGAGTTGCAATCATCAATGGATCGCCACTCCGTGTCCTTTTTACTTACCCAGGTCGGGAGCTGCACATTTTGCACCCGATCTTCCAATCCGGGACTGGTGAGGAATGTGTACGCAGGAACTCCGGAGTCCTTTCTGTGCAGGGTAGCAGCATTGGGGGAAGTAAGGCCATGCCCCCTTTTTACAGCACTAGCTGCTTTAAAGCGGTAAGTTTAAAGGTTCCGGCCACTTTGACAAGAGAGAAAGTAAGTGTGTAAGGTAATGGTTAGGGTGGATGGGGCGTTCAGGGGGATGGGTAGTTGGTCAGGGATAGGGGAGGGGAGTGGAGAGTTGGGGGGTTATCAAGGGATGGTGTGGGGTATTTGGAGGGTCCAGTATGAGGTTGGGGGCGGATGCGATCAGTAGTATAGTTACACAGGAGTTAGAAGTGGTTTTAATCCTTCTAACTTTTCCTGGGTAACCATTCTGCTAAGAGAGTCTGAACCATCAAAAGTCTCTGATTTAAATCGGAGTTTTGGATGGTTCCAGGTGTAAGGTCATTTCCTACCAGAAGGTTAAACTTCCTGGGCAATTCCCGTGCAGTCCTTGCCTGGGAACTTCTGGGGGGCAGGAGGGTACATCCAGGGTATGACCTGCCAAGAAACGGAAATTTTGGGACATTATCTTCAGCCCCATTACAAACTCTCTCGCTTTCTCACCAGTTTTTTTCTCTTTATTCATTTCCTGGATGTGGGAGCTGCCAATAATTTTTGCCCATCCTTCACTGCCCTTTGTCGTAGTAGTTTTGATACAGCTGAGTGATTTGCTAGGACAGTAAAGAGTCAACAATATTGTGCTGAAGAAGAGTCATACAGACTCGAAACGTCAACTCTGTTTCTCTCTCCACAGAAGCTGTCAGACCTGCTGAGCTTTTCCAGCATTTTCTGATTTCGCAACAAGGCTGCTGTAGTTCTGAAAAACACATGTAGGTCAGATATTCCCAAAAGGATATTAGTGAAACAGATGGATTTTTACAGCAATCCGGCAGCTTCATGTTCATCTTTACTGACACTAGCATTTTATTCCATATTCATTTGAGCAATTGAATTTAAAATCCCCAGCTGCCATGGTGGGATATGAACTCACATCTCTGAATTATTGGTCTAAGCATCTGGATTCTAATCTAGTAACATACAGTAAACCTGAATTTTCACTCCTGAGTTGGGAGCGCAGAGAAAATTCCCAGCTCCACAAACCCGACTCGGGAGAAAGTGTCCCTGGCGGACTAATTTTCCTTCCGGGCTGGGTGGTTAATGGGAGCGCCGACCCGGAAGTAGTATAGGGGCGGAGGCGAAGGCGCTCCCAGTGTGGGTTGGGCAACTCGATCACAAATAAAAAGCGGGCCAGTTAGGAGGCCTATTTGTGAGGAAGGAAGTTGCTGGTGTTGCTATTGTGGCTTGTGGGAGATGTCAACGAGCAGTCAAATGAGTGCAAACTCTCCAATTGTTGTTCACCTAGTTGCTGACCCAGGAACAGATGGTCAATCATGGGCTTTCCATAGGAAAAAATAGTCACTGCTGCTGCCTATTCACATTGTACAGTAGGAGTGCACTGAACCACTAACAAGTCTGGAGAAGCATCATAAGACACAGCCATAGAGATGACAGCATTTTGGCACAAGTAGCTGCCAACCATATTCTCATTAACACAAGTTAAGCCTCAGGGGATGTCTGGTACACACTACAATTGCCACGGTCCTCTGCCCTTTTGCCACCCATCCATCAGGATGTGCCAATTCAATTGACCATCAGGTCCCTCACAGCTGCACTTTGGCATGGCATAACATGGTATAACAGTGTGACTCAGGGGGAGTAGGCCAGTAGTTAGTGGTCAGGAGCATAGTATGCCACCTGGGAATGACAACAGCAAAATCTGGCTGCCATGCCTTTGTGCAGACCCATTTCCACACCCCACCCCCCTGCCCCCCCAACAGCAGTACTCATTGATGAGAAAGAGAACATGGTTAGTGCAAGAACATGGTTACTGCATGTAAACACACAAATGTGTTTGAGAACACTAAGTTGTATATCTCATGACTCTTTTTATTTCAAATGTGCATTGCCAGAATATCGCAACGAGCAGAGGGTGCAGAAGATTTGGAAGTTTCAGCACCCCCTTTAGTGACCAACACCTCCAGATTCTGGTGGAGCAGGTGCAGAGGCAGAGAGAGATCTTGTATCCAGTTGGCCAGGGCAGTCCTCCCACAACTGCAAACAGGGCATGGCAAGAAATCTCGGCATCGGTTATCACCACAGGCAAACATAGAAGATCATGGATCCAATGCAGGGAGAGGTTCCACAACCTCCTACAAAGTGAGTTGTTAGGCACAAGAACACAGAGGTCCAAGTGACAGTTCACATGTGCATACTGCAGTTAAGGAGTGAAACCTAGCACATACCTCTGCTACAACATGGAGACTTGTATGTCCATGGTGCTTCTGTAGG
Source organism: Carcharodon carcharias (assembly GCF_017639515.1). NCBI lineage: Eukaryota > Metazoa > Chordata > Chondrichthyes > Lamniformes > Lamnidae > Carcharodon > Carcharodon carcharias. The sequence continues at coordinate 28,588,041 of NC_054486.1, forward strand.
TGTACGGTACAGATGTGAATAAACACCTTGATGCATTGACACATTCAAGAGATTTCTACCTAGCTGCATTATATATCAGACTAACATTACTTCATGTTGGCTTTACAATTTATGAGGGCCCACAATGCCAAGCAGATGGCCTGGGCTGGGGATGGGTCTGCAAGGCTACGGGTGATTTGGAATGTCAAGCAGACAGCCATGGAGGCAGCCAGGGTGCCTGTCTGGCTGGCTGTCAATGATGGAGAATCGCCCGTAGCAGGTGATAAAGGCGGTGGCAAATGCACTTTGAAACATGTTGGAGGTGATGCTGTCGGTTCACTGAGCACAAAGGGATGTTGCCATGAGAGAGAGTGCATGGATGAGGTGGCATCATAAAGACTGTGCAAGTATGGTTAAAGGCAATGGCGTGCATCAGAGCATGCTTTCACAATGAAAAAGACTATACCAAAATAACCTTGTGTGTGTTTCACACAGGTCCCACTGCTTGCTTAACCCACTGGGCCGCCTCGTCCCTCAGGCATCAGGAGGAGGAAGAGATGTCCGAGGAGGCAGTATCACATCAACTAGCCCACACTCCTCCAACACAGATACCAGCACACTTGAGGGATGTAGTGTGTGTGTGTGTGTGTGTGTGTGTGTGTGTGTGTGTGTGGTTGTGTGTGTGTGAGTGCGAAATCAGTGGCTCAGGGTGAAGGCCATCGCCCCAGAGTGCAGGAGGAGATGTCGGACTCAGAGACATCTATGCATAGACCCCTCAGAGGAGGAAGAAAAGTCACTGTGATGGTCAAGTGAGCAGGAATGTGGAGCTTCAGAAGCCACCTTTTGGGGCACAATATTTAGATAATCAGACACAGAACGTGAGAACATCTGGCGGAGTGCCCTATAGCAATGTGAGCTCATGCACTACGAGTGGAGAAGTCCATCACTGTGATGAGCTCCAATTTGTCCCTGGATCTTGACCACATGAGCTCCAACCATGAGAGGTTGGCTGCTCTCATGGAGAGACAAATGCAGTAGATCTCCAAATGGATGCAAGAGCAGTGTCTCAGCCAGGAAAGGGTGCAAGGCTTGCTAAGTAGCTTGGATCAATCTGCTCAGAGTATGAAGGCTGACACCCACAGAATATACGAGGAGCTGCATTCCATTAACAGGATGGTCACACTGTTGGCACAGCATTTGCTGGAATAGACGATTGCTGCGCAACAACAGCCAGCCTCATCAACCCCACCTGAAAGCCAACCTAGAGCTGTAGAGGTTACTGAGGAGGCTGAAGGTACCGAGAGTTTCTCAGCACTCATCTTCTTCCAACTCCCCAGCCCCTCAGCCAGAACCTCATCTGCTCTACAGATGCCTGTGACAATGGGTGCCCATGCAGAAATGCAGAGGCTGCAGTGCAAAGGAGGAGGTCTCCAATAGTGAGGTGGGAATAAAGTATTAATACGATTAATATGAGTTACATTCATGAAAGCTGCCTTTCTCGCTATATTTTTCCACCACAACTTATGACCTACGCATCTGCTATTGCTTTGCTACATATGTATAGAGATGAAGTTACTATAGCTGATAAGCCCGAGCTGTTTGCTGTTTTTCTAGCCCGCTTGTCTGTGAGAATATGTTAATGCGAATTTACAGGAAACATGTGAAGACCATGAGCAGGCAAAACACACTTGGGCATGCAGCCAGCTGAAGCTGTGTTGTGTATAAATGTATGTTATTGTAACTGCTCTTTGAGATGCTTCAGTTCGCTGAAACATTCCCCTGCACGCTTGTAATAAAGGTTCCCTAACTGTAACCAACTCAGGACTCGGAGAGGCCCTTGCCCTGCAACAAACAGGGACACAATCATATTGTGTCATTGCACATACAATCATATCAGTAGGTCTTAGGTATAATGTCATGCTTCCTACTGGCACTCTCAACATAGTGGGCATGGTTTAAGCATACACAACCGGAAGAGGAAGAAACTCTGCCCAGAACTGCAACATCTGTGTCTTCTTTGATGTCTCATTGACAACCATTGGTGAAAATGTGAAGGGTCCAGATTGTGAAGGGCTTCTCAGTCTGCGGATTTGCAATATGTTGAGACCAATGGCTATGGTGATGATTGCAGCCATATTAATGAATCTTAGTCAAACTCCCTGTTGTTGGAAATGGGCATTTCCATGAGAAACTGTGGCTTCCATGTGAAAGGTTTATTATGTGGAAGCTGCTCACCAGGGACTGGGTAATGATAAGTGAGAGACTTCAGAACCCTAGGCAAATCTATTTTGGCTTAGGGCGCTTCTAGCAATGACCCCCTCCCTCCTGCAAAGGTTTAGCCATGGCTATATAGGTCTGCCTCTCCGCTGCTCTGCCATTGCCACCTTCCTCCTCCTCCTCCTCCTCAATGTTAGATCCCCAAGAATTGACAGGTACATCCTCCTCCTCATCATCTACTCAGACCTTGCAGCTCTAGGCAGAGCTTCTTCCCCTTCCAGTTGCAGGCCTCTTTGCTGTGCAATATTGTGTAGCACGCAGCATACCACTATTATTCGAGACACCCTTGCAGAGGAATACTGTAGAGCTCCACCTGAGCAGTCAAAGCACCTGATGCGCATTTTGACTATTATACTGCAGGTCACTGCATGGCTGTTGTTAATAATTCCATTTGGGCTCTGTTTATGGCTGCCTAATGGAGGTAATTAGCCACCTCCTTCAGGGGTACCCCTTGTCCCCTGGAAGCCACTACCGATCTGTGTCAGTGGTTAAAAAAGTTCAGGCAGTTGGAAATTCCTCAGTGTGAATGTGTTGTGGTATCTACCAGAGAATCTTGCACAGGCTTGCAGGAAAATCTTGCTGTGGTCACAAACTACCTGCACATTCAGGGAGTGGAATGACTTTCGGTTTACCAAGGTAGTCGGTTATTGAGTTAGAAGCCTTATGATGACGTGAGTGCAGTCGATAACCTCCTGCATCTGAGGGAAGCCTGCTAATAGTGCAAACCTGTGGCTTTTTGTGTCTGAGACACCACATTAATCAGAAAGTTAATGTGCTCTCCCACACAAGCAAATAGGACATTAGTGACTGCCTTGAAGCAGCTGTATGTGGCTCACTATGATATTCCACAGAGGTCTCCTGCTGAGCCTTGGAAAGAGCCTAATGCATAAAAATTCTGAGCTACTGTAATCGATAGCCACTGGCAGTGTATGAGAATCGGCAGACTATGGTTCAAGACGTCGTTGTACCATGCCACATATGTCAGTGACCACTTCTTGGCTTAACCTGAGCCGCCTACTGCATTGTATTTCAGTCATATTGTGATATGACCTCCAAGGATCTTGGGACCTTACCTTGGGGTAAAACGTGGTTCCTCTGCTCCTCCTTTCCTTGTATTGCCTCTACCTCCTGACTTGAGGCCCTCTCTCTGGCCTCACTTTGGTTACATTCACTGGCGTTTATGGTACAAATGTGTGAAGATGCTATCCCCATTTTCGCTCTTCTTTGGCACAATGGTCACTACTCTCTTCTCTGGCACACTCCTTTCTGCCATCTGAGTGCCTGAGTCAGTAGGGGCAAAATATTTAGCCTTTCCAAGGCCAATAGACCCAATCTCCAACTCCCTTGGGTGAAAGCCACATACCTGTGATTGATTTTTTTTGCCACTTCTGTGGCAGTTGCTGTAACTTTTAAGCATTAGCCAAAAGGGGGCCTGGATCTCTCCAAAGAACACCGCAAATTTTACACCTTCCACTGATAAGTCTAAAGCACAAGTCGAATTCCACAATCCCTGCTGATGAAAAGCACATCTGACTAAAGGCAGCTGCAGTTTTGTATGCACAGCTAACTCCGTGTACCATGCATGTCCAAAGTGTGACCTCATTCACCCCCCTGCAAAAATGGTGGGTGCCAGGTTCAGGGATGGGACTGCTGAATTTGTGCCTCTGGCACCATTTTGGCTTAGTCAGAGACCCTCTCTGCCATGCCAAAAATTCAGGCCATACCCATCTCCCTCCCTGGCCACCATCTCAGGCTGAATCAAGCTGGCTGCAGCCTCAGTAGCCTATTTGACAACGAGCTCAGTTTCCAAACCTATATCCACTCCATCACAAAGATTATATACATCTACCCCTGTAACTCAGCTTCATCTCCTCCTGAAACACTTATCTATGCCTTTTCCACCTCCAGATTCAGTAATTCCAATGCTAGTTTGGTCAGCCTCCCATTTTCCAACCTTTGTAAACCTCAGTTCATCTAAAATTCTGTGGCCCAGATCTTATCCCGCAGCCGGTCCCATTCACCCATCACCCCTGCCCTTGCTGACCAACATTGGCTCTCGTTCCTCAATGCCTCCAATTTAAATTTCTTATCCTTGTGCTTAAACACTTCCTGGCCTAATTCCTCCCTATATTATGAACCTCCTCAAGGCTTACAATGTCCCATACTCACCCTTTCTTCCCAGGCTCTTGGGGTCAGATTTTCAATTACTGGTGGGGTCAAGAGCAGGTGAAAGCACATTTTAAACATTGTGTTCCTGTGCGGCATCTCTGGATCCCAAAACCTCTCGGACGTCCTCCAATTTACAGAGAAAGAGTGAGAAGAAGGAAAACACAGAATCCGCTGACCTCCAATTCATAGCCCATTAAGCTCCTTGAGGAGCTTGTTAACAGGCTGAGGAGGGCGAGAATGCAACTTTCAAGTGAATTCAGCAAACCCAAACAGTCCGGTGCAAGTTAGTGCACAGCCTCGAAATGTGGGAAGAAGTGAAAGTTTTTTTATGTGGTGAGATGTATGGGAGCCCGAGGGACCTTGCACCTGATCATGTGCGTTACCTCTCATTTGTCAATGTGATCACTTTTGTGAGTGTTTATGCTGATGGCCCTCTGATGTTCTCTCTTCAGCAAGGCAGCGGCAGGCTCCAACATGGCTGCTGCCTTCCTTTGCCACTCACACTCTGCAGGCAGCTCCTGCCTTCTGAAGATGCTCGGCCTCACTAATTGGGCACAGGGCTCACTTCCAGCCCAATTAGGGCATTGACATTTGAAAATATTTTTACATTCAGTTTGAGGGAAAGAAGACTGGGTCTAAGACTTGTACTTTGAACTTAAATAAGGACAATTATGAGGACATGAAAGAAGAGCTGGCAAAAGTGAACTGGCAATTTAGGTTAAGGGATAGGTCAATAGAGATGCAGTTGCAGACATTTAAGGGGATATTTCAGAAAACACAAATAGATACATTCCAACAAGGAAATTTCCAAAGGGATGACCCACCATCCGTGGTTAACTTAAAAAGTTAAAGATAGTATCAAACTTAAAGAAAAAGCATATAATTGTGCAAAGATGGGTGGCAGGTCAGACAATCGTACAGGATATAAAAAACAGCAAAGAATGACTAAAAGATTAATAAGGACGGAAAGATTAGAGTATGAGAGAAAGCTAGCTAGAAATATAAAGACAGTTTGTATAGACATTTAAAAAAGAAAAGAGTTAACAAAGTGAGTGTTGGTCCTATAGAAAGTGAGTCTGGGAAATGAATAAAGTAAATAAGGAGATGGCAGATGAATTGAATAGGTATTTTGCATTGGTCTTCACTAGAGAGGATACAAGTAACATCCCACAAATTGCCGCAAATCAGCAATTGGAAGGGAGGGGGGAACTCGAAAATTACAATCACCAGGAAAGTGGTAGTTAGCAAATTGTTTGAACTGCGGGTTGACGAGTCCCCAGGTCCTGATGGATATCATCCTAGGGTCTTAAAAGAAGTGGCTAGTGAGATAATTGATGCAATGGTTTTAGTTTTTCAAAATTCCCTAGATTTGGGGAAGGTTTCATTAGATTGGAAAATATCGAATGTAACTCCTTTATTCAAAAAGGGAGGAAGACAGAAAGCAAGAAACTATAGCCAGTTAGATTAACATCTGACATAGGGAAAATGTTAGAAGCTATTATTAAAAACGTTTTCACAGGGCACTTGGAAAAATTAAAGGTGATCAGGCAGGGTCAACATGGTTTTGTGAAAGAAAAATTATGTTTAACCAATTTATTGGAGTTCTTTGAAGAAGTAATGGGTGCTGTGTATAAAAGGGAACTGGTGGATATACTGTGCTTAGATTTTCAGAAGACATTTGATAGGGTGCCGCATCAAAGGTTATTGTGGAAAATAAAAGCTCATGTTGTAGGGGGTAACATATTGGCACGGATAGAAGGTTGGCTGGCCAACAGGAAACAGAGGATAGCCATAAATGGCTCATTTTCTGGTTGGCAGGATGTGATGAGCGGTGTGCCACAGGGATCAGTGCTGAGGCCTCAACTCATTACAATTTATATAAATGATTTGGATGAAGGGACTGATGGAATGGTTGCTAAATTTGCTGATGTCACAAAGATAGGTAGAAAGTAAAATGTGAAGAGCACATAAGGAGGCTACAAAAGGATATAGATAGGTTAGGTAAATGGGCAAAGATCTGATAAATGGAATATAATGTAGGAAAATGTGAGGTCGTCTCTTTTGGCAGGACGAATAAAAAAAGAGGCATATTATCTAAAAGGTGAGAGATTGCAGAGCTCTGAAATGCAGAGAGATCTGGGTATGCTAATACATGAATTGTAAAAGATTAGTATGCAGGTGCAGCAAGTAATTAGGAAACTTAATAGAATGTTATCATTTATTGCACGGGGAATTGAATACAAGAGTAGGGAGGTTATGCTTCAGTTATACAGGGCATTGGTGATACCACATCTCAAGTACTGTGTACAGTGTTGGTCTTCTTATTTAAGGAAAGATGTAAATGCATTAGAAGCTGTTCAGAGAAGGTTTACTGGAGTAATGCCTGGAATGTGCACGTAGTCTTATGAGGAAAGGCTGGACAGGCTAGGCTGTATCCACTGGAGTTTAGAAGAGTAAGAGGTGACGTGATTGAAACATATAAGATCCTGAGGGGACTTGACAGGGTGAATGTGGAAAGGATGTTTCCTCTTGTGGGAGAATCTAAAACTCGGGATCACTGCTTCAAAATAAGGGATTGCTCATTTAGGAAAGAGGTGAGGAAAATTGTTTCGCTCAGAGTGTTGTGAGGCTTTGGAATTCTCTTCCTCAAAAAGTGGTTGAGGCAGAGTCGTTGGATATCTTTAAGGCAGAGGAAAAAAGATTTTGATAACCAAGGGGGCAAAAGGTTATCGGGATGTGGTTATCGGGGGTAGGCAGGAACGTGAGATTAAAATCAGATCAGCCACGATCTTTTCTAATGGCGAACCAGCCTCAAAGGGCCGAGTGGCTTGCTCCTACTCCTAATTCGTATGTTCGTAAATAGGATTGCTTGGGCAAGGCTTGCGACCCAGAAATTATCCAGGTGTCGGGTTCCCAAACCCACTTTAAAAATCTGGCCCTCAGCGTCTGACTCTGGCCTCTTGGGCATCACATTCTCTTTTTGCCCAAACATTGGCAAACACGTTCAGTTGCCTAGGTCCTAAACTCTGGAATTCAATCTTTCAATTCTTTGTGTTTCCACCACGTGTCTCTCCTGTGGCTCAATGGGTCACACTCTTGCCTGTGAGTCAGAAGGTTATGGGTTCAAGTTCCATCCCAAAAACTTGAGCACAAAAATCTAGGCTAACACTTAGTTGCAGGACTGAGGGGGCCCTGCACTGTCGGAGCTGCAATCTTTCAGATGAGATTTTAAACAAATTCCATGGGGTTCTTTTGCAGAAGAGCAGGAGAGTTATCCCTTGTGTCTTGGCCACTATTCATCCCTCAATCAACATCAGATTGTCTGGTCATTATCACATTGGTGATTTTGGGGCTTTGCTGTGAGCAACCTGACTGCTGCATTTCCAACATTACAACAGTGACTACACTTCAAAAGTACCTTTTGGCTATTATGTGCTTTGGAACATCCTGAGGTTCTGAAAGGTGCTATATAAATGCAAGTCTTTCTTTCTTTAAGACCCTTTCTAAAATTCACCTCTGACCCATCATAAAACCTCCTTCTTTAGCTTTACATTTCTATGTTTAAAGGAGCGAGATAAATTGGGGTTGTTCTGAATAGGTAATGAAGTATAAATTCAGACGTTAACAAATCTTCAAGATATCTCTATGACACATTCGTCAAAGTAGTGCTATATGAAGTTAAGAAGGTCCCATTGTCACAAAGGTTTGCAATACAGTAACCAGTAATGACTGCTCAGAGTGGGGGGGAGGAGGGATGGAAACAGAGATGCAGCTAATGCTGGCAGGGGCCGATGCCAACAGTAATATGGACTGATGCCGACAGGATCATTTTTTGGCATTTTACAAGCAACTCAATTGGACACCGATGAAAAGACAAGAAAAGAAGTGCTTACTAGTTAGGAATGTACACTTGCTTCAGTTTACTTTCTGCTTCAGCTGCTTTCAACCGTTTCTAAGTGAAAGACAATGAGAGGTCAGAAGTAATACTTGGTCAAAAAAGGTCTACAGCCTGAAATTTATAATCAGTTACAACTCGTCCTTCAACAGGCCTCAGCAGTTTATCAGCTGCAATGACCTGGATTTGGCTATTAGAGCGGTGACATAAAAGGCACAGGTCAGGTTAGTAGCAAAATACAACATCTGTGCTCCAATTATCCAAGAGCACAGGTCAAACTAGTCGAATAAATAAATGTGCTGCTTAAAGTTGGAAAATGGAGAGGAAGTAACACTAGTGGTGCTGAGGTAAACACTGATCAAATCACAATAGCAGCAAACACTTGCCTGAAACAGTTTGCTCTGAAGAGGAGTTGTCACATGGTGCCCAGTGTCACATCCAGCTGAGTTTACAGAACCCACAAAACCATCTTAAAAAAGGATGAAGGAATCAGTAAATATGTGAAGGTTACCTGCTGTACATATCGGTCAGTGGTTTTCCACATGTAGTAATACTCAACAATGCTGGTTAATGACTTCCAAGGTAACTGGGGAACATGTCAAATAAAAAATATTGTTAGATTCATAAGTATGTCTGAAGTTTGATGTTACTTGTTTTTCAAAAACAGACGTATTATTAACAAACAAATCTTAAATAATGTCATTCAAATTCATCCATTTCTATTCCATTGAGGTGCCATCACATCCTGATCACCAATTCCAAAAATCTGTTTTAAGGCAAATTTCCAAATGCAAGCATTCCAAACCCATCTTGCACAGAACTCAACTACAATGTTCTCTTGCAACCTCCAGGCCCCCTGGGTCCAGATCATGAATGGTACTTTTACACTGTGACCGAGGTGGCAGGATGATGATGCTGAACAAAACACTACCTCAGTTCTGTGATCCTCTCATTTGGCTTTACCAGCATGTGCTGCCAGTGACTAGAAGGCCAACAGAAAGCAGACTACATTTCACACTGCCACCCAATGATGTACCTGAGATCTTGGAAAAGTCAGGTCCGGGACACCAAAGATGTGGAATCCACCTGCTTTCCTGTGCAGGCTGCATTGTTCCTGACAAAACCAGTAATTTATTTACCGGTAATGCAGGTAAATCAAAACTCTGTTGCCTGGGTCATAACCAAATCTTGCTGATCAACCATCCTTTAGTGTGCAGGGATTGGAGAAACTGGGGTTGTTCTGCTGGAGAGCAGAAGGCTAATAAGAGATTTGATAGTGATGTTTAATATCATGAAGGGTTTAGATACTAATAGGAGCATAGGAGTAGGAATAGGCCATTCAGCCCACCAAGCCTATTCTGCCATTTAATACAATCATGACTGGTCATCCACTTCAATGCCTTTTTCCCAGATTATCCCCATATCCCTTTATGTGGTATTTAGAAATCTGTCAGTCTCTGCTTTAAACATACTCAATGACTGAGCTTACACAGCCCTCTGAGGTAGAGAATTCCAAAGATTCACAACCCTCTGAGTAAAAAAAAATTCCCCTCATCTCATACCTAAGTGGCTTATTTTGAAATTGTGTCCCCGGTTCTCGACTCCCCAACCAGGGAAAACATCTTACCTGCATCTACCCTGTCTATTACTTTAAGTATTTTGCAGGTTTCAATGAGATCACCTCTCATTCTTAAAAAGCCGAGAGAGTACAGGCCCAGTTTTCCCAATCTCTCTTCATAGGATAGCCCCGCCATCCTGGGAACAAGTCCGGTGAATCTTCATTGCATTCCCTCCATGATAATAGTATCTTTCCTAAGGTAAAGAAACCAAAACTGCACACAGTGCTCCTGGTGCTGTCTAACCAAGGTTCTTTACAACTGAAGCAAGACGTTGCTACTCCTGTACTCACATCCTCTTGCGACAAAGGCTAACATACCATTAGCCTTCCTAATTGCTTGCTGCATCTGCATGTTAGCTTTCAGTGACTTATTGACGTGAACACTCAGGTCCCTTTGTACATCTACACTTTCTAATCAGTAACCATTTAAGAAACACTCTGCACATCTGTTCCTCCTACCAAAGTGGGTAACCTCACATTTTTCTACATTATATTCGATCTGCCATGTTCTTGCCCACTTGCTATGTCTGTCCAAATCCCCTTGAAGCTGCTTTGCATCTTCCTCACAGTTCACATTCCCACAGAGCTTTGTTTCATTCATGAACTTAGAAACTTAACATTTGTCCTCACATCCAAATCATTGATATTTATTGTGAATAGCTGGAGCCCCAAGTACTGATCCCTGCAATACCCCACTAGTCACAGCTTGCCAACATGAGAATGACCCATTTATTCCTAATCTCAGTTTGCTGCCTCTTAACCAATCCTTAATCCATGCTGGTATATTACTTCCTATCTCATGTGCTGTAATTTTGCTAACTAACCTCTTGTGGGGGACTTTATTGAAAGCCTTCTGAAAATCCAAGTACACTACATCCACTGACTCCCCTTTATCAATTCTGTTAGTAATATCATCAAAAAATTCCAATAGGTTTGTCAAACATGATTTCCCATTCATAAATCCATGTTAACTATGCCCAATCAGATCATTATTATCTAAGTGTCCATTTATCATGTCCTTCATAACAGATTCCAGCATTTTCCCTACTACTGATGTAAGGCTAACAAGACTGTAGTTCCCCATTTTCTCTCTCTCTCTCTCTCTCTCCCTCCTTAAGTAGCGGGCAATATTTGCTATCTTCCAATCTGTAGGAACTATTCCAGAATCTATAGAATTCTGGAAGATGATCACAAACTCATCCACTATCTCCATAGTTACCTCTTTCAACATTCTGGGATGTAGAAGATCAAGTCCTGGGAACTTATCAATCTTCAGTCCCATTAATTTCTCCAATACAACCTTCTTACTGATACTAATTTGCTTCGATTCCTCATTCACCCTTGCCCTTTGGATCTCTAATTCTGGGAGATTTCTTGTATCTTCCTCAGTGAAGACAGATACAAAGTAATAATTTAGCTTCTCTGCCATTTCTCTGTGCCCCATTATAAATTCTCCTGGCTCTGCCTATAATTTGTCTTAGCCAAATGTTTCCTTTTTACCTACCTATAGAAGCTTTTACAGTCCATTTTTATGGGATGATCCCAATCCTTGAGTTTACTACTATTTCTGGCCTTTACAGGCCTTTTCTTTTAATCTTTTACAATCCTTAATCTCCTTTGTTAGCCACGGTTGGCTAACTTTTCTTTTTGAGTTTTTGTGCCTTTAAGGAATGTATAATTGCTGTAAACTGTGTAATACTTCTTAAAAACTATTCATTGCCTGTGTACCATCATACCTTTTAATGTATTGTCCCAATCCACCTCATCCAATTTGCCCCTCATACCTTCATAATTTGCTTTGTTCAAATTTAACACCCTGACTTCAGATTGAACTAACTCACTTTCAAACATAACTTAAAATTCTATCATATTATGGCCACTTATCCCTAAAGGTTCCCTTACAATAAAATTATTAACTACCCTTTTCTCATTTCATTATACTAGATCTAAAATAGTTTGCTCTCTAGTCGGTTCCTCAACATACTGCTCCAGAAAGCCATCCCTAACACACTCCAGAAGCTCACCCTCCATAGCATGTGTGCTCATTAAGTTTACCCAGTCTGTATGCAGATTGAGTCACCCATGCTACATGCTTCTCTAATCTCCTGATTAATACCCTGCCCCACACTACCACTACTGTTTGGTGGCCTATAAACAACTCCGACCAATGTTTGCTGACCCTTACTGTTTCTTAGCTCCACCCAAACAGGTTCCACATTTTGTTCTTCCGATCTGAAAGCTTCCCTTACTAAACTATTGATCCCATCCCTTATTATCAGCGCAACACAACCTCCTTTTCCTCTTTGCCTGTCCTTCTAAATGTCAAATATCCTTGAATATTCAGCTCCCAGTCTTGGTCACCCTGTAGCCATATTTCTGTAATGGCAATTAGATCATACCAATTTATCTCTATTTGTGCCTTCAAATCATCCACCTTGTTACCCAAATGGATGTAGCATGCACAGAGTGTCTTTAACTTTGTTTTTTTAATATTATTCCGCACTCTAAGGCTAATATAACACCCTTATTCAAAAAGGGAGGGGAAGGCAGAAAGTAGGAAGCTATAGACCAGTTATTTTAACGTCTGTCATTGGGAAATTGTTGGAATCCATTATTAAGGAAGTAGTAATGGGGCATTTGGAAAGTCAAAATGCAATCCATCGGAGTCAGTATGGTTTTATGAACAGTATATCGTGCTTGGCTAATTTGCTAGAGCTCTTTGAAGATGTAATGAGCAAAGTGGATAATGGGGATCCTGTAGATGTAGTATATCTAGACTTCCAGAAGGCCTTTGATAAGGTGCCGCATAAAATATATTAATACACAAGTTAAGATCACAGGGAGTTAGGGGTAGTATATTAGCTTGGATAGAGGATTGGCTAATCAACAGAAAGCAGAGAGTCGGGATAAATGGGTCTTTTTCTGGATGGCAAGCTGTAACTAGTGGGGTGCCACAGGGTTTGGTCCTTTGGCCCCAACTATTTACAATCTATATTAATGACTTGGATTCAGGAATAGAAGGTACTATAGTGAAACTTGCAGATGACACCGAAATAGGTGGGAAAGTAAGTTGCAATGAAGAAATAAGAAATTTACAAATGGATATGGACAGGTTAGATGAATGGGCCAAAATTTGGCAGATGAAGTTTAATGTGGATAAGTGTGAGGTTGCCCATTTTGGTCAGAAGAATAAAAAGATGACTTATTATTTAAATGGAGAGAAACTTCAGAATGCTTCAGTACAGAGGGATCTGGGTGTCATTGTGCATGAATCGCTGAAAGCTAGAATGCAGGTACAGCAGGTAATAAGGAATGCAGATGGAATTTTGGCATTTATTGCTAAAAGAATAGAGTGCAAAAATACAGTTGCAACTGTACAAGGCACTGGTGAGACTGCACCTGGAGTACTGTGCACAGTTTTGGTCCCCTTACTTGAGGAAGGATGTAATTGCACTGGAGGCGGTTCAGAGAAGGTTCACTGGATTGATTCCAGAGATGCGGGGCTTGTCTTATGAGGAGAGATTGAGCAGTTTAGGCCTATACTCACTAGAGTTTGGAAGGATGAGAGGAGATCTAATTGAGCTATATAAGATGCTAAAGGGGATAGACAAAGTAGACGTGGAGCAGATGTTCCCCTTCTGGGGCATTCTAGAACGAGAGGCCATAGTTTTAGGCTAAGGGGTGGTAGATTTAAATCAGAGATGAGGAATTCACTAACTCAGAGTGCAGTGGATGCCGGGATGCTGAATAAATTTGAGGAGGAGATAGACAGATTTTTAATTAGTAATGGGTTGAAAGGTTATGGGGAGAGGGCAGGAAATTGGAGTTGAGGCCGAAATGAGTTCAGCCATGATCATAATGAATGGCGGGGTAGGATCGAGAGGCTGAATTGCCTACTCCTGCTCCTAGTTCTTATGTAGATGATGCTCACCTTCATTTCACCTGCTTTCCAATTTTGCTTGCTATTTTTATACTTCCTGTTACCAGCTTTACTTTCTTCCAATTTGAACTACCCTTCAGGTTATCACCCACCAACAAGATAGTTTAAAGTCTCCCCAGTAGCACTAGCAAATCTTCCTGCAAGGATATTAGTCCCGGCCAGTCAAGATATAACCCGTCCATCTTTTACAGGTCCCACCTGCCCCAGAACCGGTCCCAATGCCTCAAATCTGATGCCCTCCCTCCTACACCAGTCCTCTAGCCACATGCTCAATCACTCAATCCTCCTATTCCTATGCTCACATGCATATGACACTGAGATTAATCCTGAGATTACTGCTCATGAGGTCCTGCTTTTTAATTTCTTTCCTAACTCTCTAAAATCTGCTTTCAGGACCTCATCCCTCTTCCCACTATGTCACTGGTACCAATGTAGGCCATGGCCTCTGATTGTTCACCCTCTCCCAGAAGAATGTGCTGCAGCCACTCCATGACATTCTTGACCTTGGGACCAGGGAGGCAACACACCATCCTGGAGTCACATTTATAGCCGCAGAAACACCTGCCTGATCCCGACTATCGGATCACCTATCACTGTTGCTCTTCCACTCTTCTTCCTTCCCTTCTATGCAGCTGGACTACTCATGGTGCCAAGGACTTGGCTCTGGCTGCACTAAAGAGAAACTGTTTCCAATGGCTGAATGGTCGATAACCAGAGGGCACAATTTTAATGGTGACAGGCAGAAGGACCAGAGGCAGGATGAGGAAAAACTGTTTTATGCAACAAGTCGTTAGGATTTGGAATGCTTTGCCTGATAGCATGAGGATACAAGTTCAATAGTAGTCTGCAACAGGAAATTGGGTAAATGTTTGAAAGAGAAAAATTGCAGGGAAAGAGTGGGGGAGTGGGATTAACTGGATTGCCCTTTGAACGAACTGGTGTAGACTCAATGGGCCAAATGGCCATGTTCTGTTCTGTATTATTCTATGATTAAAGTCCCCTGAAATATGATCTCTTGGGAGTTACTGAGTCAGCCCATTTATGGAATGCAAATTGTTCCACAAGAGTTTCGGAAGAACAAGAGAACAAAATTGATTGCATTTTGGCATTGGTATAATAAAGGTTTGCACAGGTTCTTACCAAGCCCGGCTGGAGTTAGGGTCCTGACAGGGAAGCTGCTGGAAATCAGACATCTTCCTTGTATTACAGTGTGTAACAGGATGTCAGGACATCGCTCACAGACACCACATCTACGCAGAAAGCCTTCATTAGTTGACCAGGAGCATTGTTAACTGGCAATGCACAGGCACATTGACTAGACGTCAGCAGGGGCAGTACGTTGAATGCCCTTGCGCTTAGCCTCACAGAGTGCCGGGACACATGGCTACACTTGCTGATCTCTAGTACCGATCTTAGCCATGCCCTGGGTAGGAACAGAAAAGAATTGGGAGCCGTTGAACAGAAAGAAGGCTATGGAATGGAGAAAGAAAAAACAAACCCTCAACCCTGCACTCTCAAATAATTGGTTCAGTCTACCTGGCACCATTACTAATAGTGTGACATTCGTTAGGTAGAGGTATCGGTAATATGGAACAAAGGCTGGAAAATGGAGTTGCATTGCAGATCAGCCAATCAAATGGTGGAACAGGATAGAGTGGCAGAATGACAACATGGAAACAGCCCAAAAGGCTGAAGCCATTATTTATGTTCCACACGAGTCTCCTCGGACCCAACTTTGTCGCACTCCATCAACATAACCTTCTATTCCTTTCTCCCTCATGTACTTGTCTAGCTTCCCCCTTATTGATCTACTCCTATTTCTAGATATCTGACACTGTTATGGTCCATCACATACTGTATTTTGACATCAATAAGGCTTTTATTAGGTAAGGTATTAAGGGGTATAGAATTAGGGTGGGTAAATGGAAGCGAAGTACAAATCAGAAACGATCTAACTGAATGGCCTAAACCTGTTCTAATGCACCATACACTCTACACCACTAATACTGCATACCAGGTAGCTGATAAACACACACTCCTGGTGCTTATATATATCTGAGCTGCTGCCCAGAGTGGGGAAGAGACATGTCATGTCTCCTGCACCTTTGCGCTACTTACAAAATCCTGTTGGATGTCATCAAAGTCCTTCCCATACTTCTCCAGTGCTTCTTCGAACAGGTTGGCCTCTGAAGCAGACCACTCTTCCATTTCATCCCGACATAGCACTGGACCTCCCTGTGGAACTAGTGCAGAGATGGCCCGCGAAACCTCATAAGTACTTTTGTACAGGGTGTCCATGGCATGAAACTGGCAATTTAGAGGGAGGAAAGAATAGACAAGTGAAAGCAGTCTCGAAAAAAACTTCACAAATTGCCTGAGTGACTCTCCCTCTTCATTGCGTGCGAGATGGATAGGAGTTTCACGAGATGCCCACCCCCCTCTTTCGACAAAGGGTAATTACAAACATTTTCAAGTGCTTCTTTTCTGTAATCCCTTCTTTCCCAACAGTCAAAAAGAGTAAGTATGAAGATTTTATAACGTGATTCACTATTGCTGCAGTTTACTAACCCATTTGTCAACCGTGACTCAGCAATAGCATTCTCACCTCTGAGTCAGAAGGCCGCAGGTACAGCTGTTACTCCAGAGATTTGACCACATAATCTAGGCTGCCACTCCAAGGCAGTACAGAGGGATTGCTGCACTGGCGGAGGAGCCGTTTTTCAGATGCGATATTAAACTTTGGTCCCGTCTGCTCTGACAGGTGGATGTAAAATATTCCAAATTTGGAAGAAAAGCAGGGGAACTCTCCCTGGTGACCTGGCCAATATTTATTCTTCAACCAACATCACTAAAAACAGATTATCTGATCATGTATTCCATTGTTGTTTGTGGAACATTGTTGTACACAAATAAACCGTTGTGTTTCCTACATCACAACAGTGACTACACTTCAAAAATATTTCATTGACTGTGAAGCACTTTGGGGCATCCTGAGATAGTGACAAACACTATTTAAATGCAAGTCCAAGTCCTTCCTTTCCTATCTGTGGTAAGGTTATTTAGAGGTGCCTTAATCCCAAGAAATAACTTGTTGATAGGCTGTCTCATAACTCTACTGCACAGTGACTCATGCATTGAGCTAGCCCATTGTAATGACATAGCAATTGGTAAAGGCTGAGTTGTTCAAATCCCAGAGGAAAACTTGAACAACTGTCATAACCTATATTTTCAATTGGTATGTTTGAGATGCAGCTCTGAATTCAGGAATAAACCACCAAGCTTCAAGAAGATTTTTAATATAAAACTAAATTAAACATTTATTAATTTAACAGCTAATTAAACACATACACATGTCTACAAATTACTACCATAATAACTTTTAAACAAATCCCCAAATTAATCATTCCCAGGTAAATCTCCACCAATGCAACAGTAATCCATAGACTTTAAGACACCAGGCAAAGCACGTTGGACCTTACAAATTCAAAATGAGGTCCCTTGCAATTTGGTTCCTTTGCTGACAGTTGTTGGCTTAAGGGCTGGTTAGATCTTACATGCCTCTGCCTCACACACACAAACTCCTCTCAATTTATACCTAGCTTTCCCTTTGAACGTAAATTTTCCATTGTATTACTAGTTTTAAAAAAATTTTACCTTTCCTAACAATAATCCTTTCACTCCACCAATTTTATTATTAATATAAACACATTGCTTGGTGTCCCACAGCTAGGTGCAAGATTTTATCCATTCTTTTGAATGGTTTATTCAACAAATGCAAATGTACTCTTTACCTTTTATCCTTACATTTATCTAATTAACATCTCAAACTACTATACATCAAAGCACCCAGATCAGCTGGCTTTAATCAAATTAAGCCACACATAGACACAGACCCTACAACAATTCCAATTTAAAAATAATTTCCAATAACCTTATAGACATTAATATCTCTTCATGACACCCATGCCAAACTTAAGGGCCTGGATAACGTGTGGGTTTGGGTTGACATGTGGTAATGATGCCACAAAAGTGCCAGATGAAACCAAGATAAACCAGACAACCAATAGCCAGATAAACCAAAAGAAGTCCATCTCTTTTGACCTTCAACTGATTCCCCCATCATCAGCATCCTTAGTCTCACTAATGACCAGATGCTGAACTAGATCAGCCTCATCAATCATGTGGCTACAAGAGTAGGACAGAGGCCGAGTATTCTGTGATGAGTGGCTCACCTCCTAACCTTTCGCAGCCTCTCCATCATCCAAAAGGCTCAAGTCAGGAGTGTGATGGAAACTCTCCACTTTCCTGGATGGGCACAACCACATCAACACTGAAGAACGTCAAAACCATCCAGGACAAAGCATAAACCTCACCAGTGTCCCATCGCCCACATCCTGAGGACAAATAATGACTGGCTGAAGTAAAGCTGTGTAGCAGTGGTTAATGCAGAACAAAGAGGACTCAGGTGAGAACAGCTGGAAGGACCAACACAAGAGCAGATCTTGGGCACCCTAGGAGAAGTGGCTGGAAGGGACTGAGAGTAAGGGTCTTGGGTGGGAGTAGGTGGAGAATATCCTGAGAGGAATGGCCAGAGAGAACTCCTGGAAAAGTGTCTAGAGTGGATTAGCTGCGGGATCTTAGGGAAGAGCTGCCTCAGGCAAGGGTAGGCGAAGGGGATTCGGACAGGTTGAGCAGCGGAGACATCAGATTGAATAAACATCCTGCAATTCTGTGAGATTAACTGAGAATTGGTGACTATTTATATTCCCTCAGGAGATTTACTTTTAAATGGAGAAATCTTAGTGATGGGCCAAGTCTAGAATACAGAACACCACCAAGGTTGAAAAGAAAGACTGAAATTAAAGTCGCTTAATTAAATGGGCTCTTTAGAACCTGAGATAGTAACAGCTCCCAGAGGGAGAGGATACGATGAGCTGAATGGCCATTTTCTGCTTCACATTTTACTTTAAGGCTCTAGAAATTATGTTTTGTGATATTAGAGGTTGAATGATCAATGCATTCCTCAACATGCTTCTCCCAGTTATTATAATGGATGTGTTCTTCTTTCCTGTATTTGAACTATTCCAATCCGGTTCCGAGAGGGTTAGCAAAATTAAACCGATCCTAATGAGGTTTTCATTGGTGATCTCCCTCCGAGGCCAATGGGCGCTATGTGAACGGAGAAGTACAGTGGAGATTGCTTGTCTGAGGTTGGAGCTGAGGCACATTGTCGGGGTAGGAAGAAGGATCTTTGCTCTTTATCTAACTAGTATTGTACTGGATCTGAACCTTCAATGGGGCAATTTTAATATGAGGGAATTTTAATATGTATCAAGCAAATACCAGCTCTGCCCTTGCAATGTTTGATATGCACAGTGTGCAGGGAACGTTATTTCTGTACCTAAGCCACGCTGAACTTGTTCTGGGAGGGTTTGATTGCAGAGCTTAGACACTGGGTGTGTGAATTAGGAAGAGATACATCCCAGTACTAACAACTCTCATATAAAAATTAGAAATTCTGAAAATGCTCAGCATCTGTGGAGAGTGGAGCAGAGTTAATGCTTCAGGTCAGTGACCTGTCGGCTATCAGTCTGTCTCTCGTCTCTCTCTCTCTCTCTCCCTGTCTCTCCCTCCCCCTCCATTTCTCTACCCCTCTCCCTCCCCCTCAGTCTCTCTTTCTCTCTCTCCCCCCCTCCATGTCTCCCTCCCCCTCTCCCTCCCCTCCGTCTCTCTCTTTCTTTCTCTCCCCGTCTCACTCGCCCTCCGTCTCTCTCTCTTACCCTCTTCCCCTCTGTCTCTCTCTCTCTTTCTCTCTCCCCCCTCCCTCCCTCTCCACCTCTTTCTCTCCCCCCTCTCCATTTCTCTCTCCCTCTCCCTACCCCTAACTCTCTCTCTCCCCCTCCCTCTGCCTCCCCCTCTCTCTCCCCCTCCGTCTCTCGCTCCCCCTCCCCCTCCATCTCTCGCTCCCCCTCCCCCTCCGTCCCTCGCTCCCCCTCCCCCTCCCCCTCCGTCCCTCGCTCCCCCTCCCCCCTCGTTCCCCCTCCCCCTCCGTCCCTCGCTCCCCTCCCCCTCCATCCCTCACTCTCCTCCCCCTCCGTCTCTCTCACTCTTCCCCCTCCCTCCGTCTCTCTCTCACTCTCCCCCCTCTCCCTCCGTCTCTCTCTCTCTCACCCTCCCTCCCTCTTCCCCTCCCCCTCTGTCTCCCTTTCTCTCCCCGTCTCCCTCCCCCTCCGTCTCTCTCCCTCTACCCCACCCTCCCCCGTCGCTCCCTCTCCCCCTCCCTCCCCATCGCTCCCTCTCCCTCCCCGTCGCTCCCTCTCCCTCCCTCTGTCTCTGTCTTTCTCTCTCTCCCTCCCTCTGTCTCTGTCTTTCTCTCTCCCCCTCCCTCTGTCTCTCTTTCTCTCTCTCCCTTCCTCTGTCTCTGTCCTTCCCTCTCTCCCTTCCTCTGTCTCTGTCTTTCTCTCTCTCCCTCCCTCTATCTCTGTCTTTCTCTCTTTCCCTCCCTCTGTCTCTGTCTGTCTCTCTCTCTCTCCCTCTGTCTGTCTGTCTCTCTCTCCCTCCCTCTGTCTCTGTCCTTCTCTCTCTCCCTCCCTCTGTCTCTGTCTTTCCCTCTCTCTCCCTCCCTCTGTCTCTGTCTTTCCCTCTCTCTCCCTCCCTCTGTCTCTCTCTCCCTCCCTCTGTCTCTGTCTCTCTCTCCCTCCCTCTGTCTCTGTCTCCCTCTCCCTCCCTCTCCCTCCCTCTGTCTCTGTCTCTCTCTCCCTACCTCTGTCTCTCTCTCCCCCCCTCTGTCTCCCTCTCCCCCCCTCTGTCTCCCTCTCTCCCCCCCTCTGTCTCCCTCTCTCCCCCCCTCTGTCTCCCTCTCTCCCCCCCTCTGTCTCCCTCTCTCCCCCCCTCTGTGTCTCTCTCTCCCCCCCTCTCTGTCTCTCTCTCCCCCCCTCTGTGTCTCTCTCTCCCCCCCCCCGTGTCTCTCTCTCCCCCCCCTCTGTGTCTCTCTCTCCCCCACTCTGTGTCTCTCTCTCCCCGCCTCTGTCTCTCTCCCCCCCTTTCTGTTTCTCTCCATAGATGCTTCCAGACCTGCAGCGTATTTCCAGATTTTCTGTTTTTATTTCAGATTTTCAGAATCTGTAGTATTTTACTATTGTACTAATATCTTTCACTTTAATGAGTGCAACAAAAAAAGTGGCTATGGGCTCTGATAAAACAGAAGTGAGCAGAGGGCAGAGTATGGTAGAAACATGCTGAGTGACCAGCCATGACCATCACAAACAATAATTGCTGGACTGTTATCTTTGCCACATAGAGAACCTATTTTAATCCTTGG
This sequence comes from Carcharodon carcharias, assembly GCF_017639515.1. Classification (NCBI taxonomy): domain Eukaryota; kingdom Metazoa; phylum Chordata; class Chondrichthyes; order Lamniformes; family Lamnidae; genus Carcharodon; species Carcharodon carcharias. The sequence continues at coordinate 28,609,240 of NC_054486.1, forward strand.
CCTCTCTCACCTGGTGCACTAAAGGCCAAGAATCCTTGCTTAATGTTTCCAATAGTGACTCGAGATGGTGGTATTGATGTTGGATGGCTGTTGTCCATCGCTGAATCTGGGGGTGCAAAATTCAGGATCAAGGAAGAAAAAATAGAACAGACAAGGAAGAAAAATGAGGAATTTAGTCTCAGGAAAATATTAATCAATTTTAAGTTGCTGCCAGCGGAAATTAGAGAGAGCCCGGGGGAAGGGGAGTGACAGAGTTAAAATAACTGTGATGACCTTATCCCTCATCAATAGCATATTTATTGGGACTTCCAACAAGTGGCCCAAGTGTCCACCTGATTCAGGAGCCGCCACATGACTGCATATGGCCGTCCAATGAAGAATGCAAAATCCCAATACAATTTTGAGGGACTCATGGTGTGCCTGCACATCATCCACCACCGCCAATAAACACTCCTGCCAGCTGGGTCAGCCTATGGTTTGCCCAATATTGGGGAACAGCAAGCTACAACTGGACATCCGTTTGGAGAATGCAGCTCACCAGCGGCATGGATATGAGGCCCACCCCTTTAAATGGTCTAGCTCTCATGCTGGCAGCAATGGTTGGGAGCTCTGCTCACTAGTTCTGGGTTTGGTGCTAAAACCTACCCCGATAAAGACAGACTAATCTTTGCCCATTGTTGTGCAGACTCTTAAAAGCTGCATTTATATGCTGCCTTCTACAATCTCAGGAAGTGCCAAAGCACTTTACAGTCAAAGTAGTACTCCAGGAATGCAGTTATTGTCGTCATGCAAGAAATACAGCAACCGGTTTGCAAACAGTAAGCTCCCACAAACAATAATGAAATAATCACCAGATCATCTCTTTTTAGTGGTGATGATTGAAGAATAAATATTGGCCAGGGCACAGGGGCGAAATTCTCTGCTTTTCTTCAAAATAGTCCCATGTCCCATAGTTTTTTTATGACAATCTACGAGGGGATGTGGGGCTTGATTTAACATCTCATTCGATCTACGGTACCTCCAACAATGCAGCACTGTCTCAGTACAGTACTGCAGTGCCAGCCTAGATTTGTGCTCAAGTCTTGGAAGTGAAACTTGAACCCACGATCCTTTGGCTCAGAGACAAGAGTGCTACCAACTGAGACATAGCTGACAGTACTGATCAAGCTGAATACAGTGAAGATTCACATCACAGGAGAACATTCAGCCCATCATATGCATGCCAGCCTAAAAAGACCAATCCAGTCTAATCCCATCTTCCAGCTCTTCGTCCGTAGCCCCGTAGGTTACATCACCTCAAGTGCATACCCCAAATGTTTTTTAAATGCAAGAAAGGTTTCCACCTCTACCCAAGCAACGAGTTCTAAATCTTAAGATAAAAGCAAAACACTGCAGATGCTGGAAGTCTGGAATAAAAATAGAAAATGCTGGAAAAACTCAGCAGGTCTGACAGCATCTGTGGAGAGAGAAGCAGAGTTAACGTTTCGAGTCTGTATGACCCTTCTCCAGAGTTCTAAACCTTCACCACCCTCTTGATGAAAAAAATTGCTCCTCAAATCTCCTCTAATCTTTCTGCCAATTACTTTAAATTTCTGCCCACCATGCCTGTCCCCTCCCCGCCAGTTACTGACCTCTCTGCCAACAGAAACAGGTCCTTTCTATACACTCCATCTCAGCCTCTCATAATTTTACACACCAAAATTAAATCTCTCCTCAGCCACCTCTGTTTCAAAGAAAACAAACCCAGCCTATCCAATCTTTCCTCATAACTAAAAATTTCTATTCCTAGCAATATTCTTGTAAATCTGTCGGCTGAGACTGCAGGTAAATTATGGAAAATACAGTCAACATGAGGAGCAGCAGAGAGACTACATACACAATGAGCAGTCACATGACATTTCTTACCTGGGTGATATCTCTGGAGGCAGCTGCTGCACTCATGTGTAAACTGGGCTGTCTTACTGAACTACTGCAGTCTAAAGCACGGGCGAACGTACCTACAGACCTAAAAAAGGGCCAGAGATGATTACAAATCGTCAACTGTTTGTTAGGACAAGGCAGTTCCAAGAGAAAAAAAAAAGCTTCTTTTGATTTTAATTTACACATTGCTTCCTTGCAGTACAGCCAGTGTGTGACTCCAGCCTCACACCCATGTGGCTAACTCTTAACTGTACTCTCAAGTGGCTTAGCAAGTCACTCAGTTGTATCAAACTGCGCATTGTAGCAAGGCCTCCACCACATAGACTGCAGTGGTCCATGAGGGCACTCCACCTCTGCCTTCCCAATGGCAACTAGGGATGGACCATAAATGTTGGCCTAGCCAGCATTGCCTATCCACAAGAACTAATATTATGTATAAGGAAAAAACCCAGGCTTGTTGAGACTAATTGTAACCCTAGCTGAGATCAATTAAAATATGGATTAAACGCAGACATTCCAGACCCGTACAGTAAGGATTAAACTGTACCGGTGCTTGTATTCGCTGTGGAAAGCATTCTTCCAGTAATCACCAATTAACTTTATTCAATAACACAGACACTTGGGAGCCCCTTTCTATTCTATTTCCTTTGGGTTGCCTTGCCAGAAGTTACAAAGGGCACAGAAGCCCCTAGGGCTCCATTTAGTAGACACACAATAATTTCACTGAATGGCACAATAATGGAGTACAGCAGCATTGCAGAGCGAGGCTCAAAATCACTGAATGACATAAAATGACAAGCCTTGGGCTACGGATATCAGAACTGAGCCTGAAATTCCTTATCAGGTAACCAGGCTCCTTTCTACATTGCACCAACTTTAAAAACAGCTTTGTGATTGACTGTTCACTACACACGTTGTTGGATATGCTGTCAGGACTCACCGAGCCACAACTAAAAACTGGTCAATCTGTTTGTCTGTCAGTGGGGTGTCGCCATCCCAAATCTTGGCTTCCATTTTGGACTGATCTCTTCCATCCTCCTCCCCTGTAATAGAAGAAACTCTGTGATACTGCTCATTGAACCATAAAGAGGCGGTGGGAAAATGCCAGGAGCTTAAACCAGATGGTTGTATAAAATCCAAGTGTCTCCAGAACAGTGGTGAAAAATGATGCACAGTACAAAGTAGTTAATGTAGGAAAGGGTACTCTTCATCATACAATCCAGGGACCATCTGCTACCCATCTCCCCCCTTGAAACTCATTAGCTTCGCTGCTCCATCTTGTCTCTGGGCCTCCATTTACAGACTGTGGGAATCACTGGAGCATGGGAAGCAAGGGAATACCATACTGTAAACTGGGCCATCCCCAAACCACCTTTAACATTATGAAAACCGCAACTGTACTCTCTGAGTGTAGATAATGACTAACAGATTATAGGAGGTTTGTTCATAAAATTAAGGCACATGATATTAAAGGGAGTGGCTCGGGATTGATTGGAAGTAGGTCAAAGGATCAGGTGGGTTTAAGTAATACCCCCAGGGGTCAATGTGGGGACCACTGCTCCTAATACATAAATGATCTGGACTTGAAGCCACAACATCTAAATCTGAATGCAACACTAAGGAGGTGGATTTTGTCAGGGCTTCTCCCATTCCCTGACCCTAAGGTGGGCAGAAACCCTTTTTCCAAGCATAAATGGGAACATAGTCAACTGTGAAGAGGACTGGAAGTGACTGAAGAATGACAAGTTATAATACATTCCAGATATGAAGTTAGGTTTAAGGTGTTAAGTTAGGTTAAGAATTAATTTCCAAAGGTCTTGACAGCAAAAAAGGTTGAAGCCACCGGATGAGTAGGACAGGAGGTATTTTAACCAAGGGAGAGAAAAAGAACTCACATTTATATAGCACCCCTCCCAATCTCAGGTCGTCCCAAAATGCTTCACAGCCAGAAGTACTTTTGAAGTGTACAGAAAGGACAGTGAGTTGCCCATTGTTGGTCATATCAGTTTGAGAAACTGGGGAAGTAATTACCACTTTCCAGCGACATTCACATGCGTAATGTCAGAATTGCCTCATTCATGTAAGCCCAGCAAGTAAAACTTGTAACAAGGAGGGCCATAGCTGGTTTGATTGGCAGCTCAAGTGGTCAATGTCTGGACAAGGAGAGTTGGGGTGGGGCAGAGGTCAGCCTTTTCTCTTCTTGTCCAGCTAAGAAAAAAACAGCTGGAGCAAAAACGGAGCAGTTTGTTAGGTGTTAGTAAGGAACAGAGCCATAGTGAGTTCAGGATTTCTCATTTAGTCTAGGCAATCCAGTTTCAGAGAAATCCTCCTTGAGTTCTTTGCCTGGTTATTCACCAAACCATAGGGGAGGGTAGAGGCAGGCCCCGAGTCTGGCTCAGCTGGAACGGGGGTCAAATCCCGTGCTGTTGGTGATAATCTGGTCACATGCCAACCCTCTAGCCAACTGAGCTAACCGGCCCCCCTCAGAGAAAGTACTGATCAGGGAAGTTGTCAGCCTGCTAACAAAGACAATGTCACATCTCTTGTTATTTTGTAGTCACAAGGAGTGTTATGAAATACATTCAAATTTACCGCTAATGTTACTGTTTATTTCAGCATTCAGAATACAATAAACTAGCTTGTTGGTTCATTTGTAATTGGCTTTGTCCCAATGAAGTGTCCTCTGTCTACATTTCAGAAAATAGGGGAAATGTACGTGAGGAAAGCATACAATTTTACTATATCCAGTTCATGTAACAAAAGCTTTCCACATTTACACCCACCACATCATCCTATCATTAGAAACTGGGCAGCAAAGGTGAACTCTTGATCAAAAGGGACTTACAGGATTGCGGAGTGATGCTGGACCTGAACAGACATCAAACGGGAATCCAAAATCCATAATGAGGAACATGTCTGAATGGATAGCTGTTTTGAAGAACTCAGTGTCCTCTACCTATTCTGATTCCTTAATGGCCCAATCATAAGTCTTTGTTACCATGAATAGAGATATTCATGTGCCAAACCCACTGACCATTTACCTTCTTTCAGTAGGTCTGTAATGTCTGCCTGGTACTGGGGGCCAACACGAATCTCTCCCTTATCTGCCAAAAGGGTCTTCAGTTGTGGATCATAGACGAGCGAATAAAAAAAAGTGTCCTGGAGGGAAAGGAATTAAACATTCAGTGCAAGCTCATATGAAACATGTCTGCCTGCCCTGAGATTGAAATACCAACTGAATTTGAATGAACAAAGACACCAATGTTTGGTAACTTAAATTTTTAAAAACAGTTGATTAACTTTCTTGCTCTCCAAATGAAGGATGAATGTTGTGGCATGAAGTATTTTCTACTTTATGTTTCCAGGGCATATATAGCATGGTTTATATATAGAGTGAAGCTGTCTTTAAACAGTCCTATCAAACATTCCAGGAACATCACGGATTAGATACAGGGTAAAGCTCCCTCCACACTGACTCATCAAACTCTCTCAGGGCAGGTACAATATGGGTTAGGTGCTCCCCTCTCATGTTATAAAAATTCCATGGGCCTCCTGGAACACAACACACATATTGTTTCTTATAAAAATTAGTTACACAATTAAACATATTATTTATTGGTTTTGTTTTACTTTCTTAATATGACTAGGTTGATTGATCGCCTAATCTCCAGTGCAGTACAGAGGGAATGCTACGCTGAGAGGTTGGAAACTGGAGGCAACAAGTGAACCATGAGCTTTTGTGCCCTGCCAACAGGATGAAGGGGTAAAAGAACATTTCTAAATACACACTGATATTATAGACTTAACAAATGTTCTTTTTATGCATACTGCGCTTAGTAGATTTCAAAGCATTGCCGATTAGGACCTGATTAACTTAACGTAGCAGGCAATTCAGGAAACAATCTTGAGATAATACACCACTGTTAGGACATTCAACAAGTTCTTTAAGGAGTGTGGAAGAATCCCAGAATGTTGCTGATATTTAGAGTTATATTTTTCAATGAGCAAAATTTCCTCCAATATATACACAGTCGTTAAGTAAATTTATTACACGAATGATTTGAAAACTGGTCATATATTAACCCCTACCCCTTTAATCAATAACTGGAAATTACATCCAATTTTATTTTTCCACTACGGTCAAGTCAGAGACAACATAACACAGATGTGGTCTGAACCAGGCCCTAAACCCCAGCATTACACCGGGGTGAGAGGGTGCAAAGAGGAAGCTCTCCTTCGGCGCCTCTATTGTTATAGCTAGTTATTTACTATCCACTGGCTGTTGCTCCTTAATAAATTAATTATGGAAGTCTGCTATCTTTTTGATGCTGCTATGATAAACTCAACATGCTCTCTATTGGTCTAGCCCTGATGTATCTCTCTCTGCACTGATCACTCTGTCCTATCACAACTGAAGCTCGATGATGTCTCCCTGACCTAATCCAGCCCTGACTGTAATTGCTGAGCTGATTGGCTTCATGTCACTCATCTAAAATATCATTAAACTGAACAACTGGACTGGCCACATCTGACCCAGAAGTGTGAGGAATTTGGTCAGGAGGGTGGCAGATTGAGACAATAGATTAAACAAATTTGTATCGGTTATTTTTGACGGATCCGTTGAAACATTCTCAGGAACCCAAGGGGACTGTGAACCCATTCTGCACTGTCTCATCAAACACTCCCAGGGCAGATACAGCACTGGTTAGATATGGAGTAAAGCTCCCTCCATTTTGCTCCAGGGAAAGTACAGCATAAGTTAGAGAGTAAAGCTCCCTCCTTATTGTCGTGTCTAATGCTCCCAGGCCAAGTACAGTATGGGTTAGATACAGAGTAACGTTCTCCCTATATACTGTTCCATCAAACACTTCCAGTGCAGATACACACAGGTTAGATACAGAATAAAGCCCCCTCTATGCTGCCCCATCAAACTTTCACTGCAGGTACAGCATGTGTTTGTTACAGAGTAAAGTTCCCTTTACAATGTCCCATTAAACACTGTCAAGGCTACAGCACATGTACAGAGTAAAGCTCGCTCAGCACTGTCCAATCAAACACTCCCAGGATAGGTACAGCATGGGTTAGATAAAATGGCCTAATTTCCCAAAAATCTAGGATCGGTAACTCCCTTCTAGTGTAGGTGTGGGAGTGTGGGTGTGGGGTTTGTAGTATTTGGGAAGAGTTCTTCCTCCCATTGAAGGGGTAACCCTAAAATTGACTGTCCCTTCAGTTGGGGGTGTACCCTGGCAACAACCTTTCCTCTCAGTGTTTAAGATCCTGTTCTGATCCTCTCTTCAACTAGAATCAGTGACTTAGCAGATGTAGTATCCCCGAGTCCCAGCACAGACCTAAGTCCCACACTCGGCAGTGCTCAGTGCTGTGCTTGTGTTTCTCCACTCAGCCTGCATTTATCCTTTAATCTTCAGCAAGCATCCAAAGAAACTTTGCTGAATTAAAAAGAAAAGCTTTTGGATGTCTTTGAAGCATTTTCTCCTGTAGATGAATCGCTCTTAACCTGAACTTTACAGGCAGGATCGGATTATTTCACTGAAATCTCTCTCTTCTCAGCCGTTTGTTGATGTTCTGAGCAAGAGCAGAATGCTCTGCCCTGACTCTAGTCCCACTGACCCATTCCAATCACTTGGGGCAACAAAATCCAACCTTGGTCATCAGCCATATCGGCTTATTCTGGTTCTGTGGGACCTTCAATGCAGCAGACACAGCAGGCTGACTATTATGGGTGTCTTGTTACCAGGGTGGTGGGTGCAGAGGTCGACAGAAAAGGATATGCTGAGGGTGTAAGATCCGAAACAACTGAATTTGTGATTAAATAGTAAAACAGATTTTCTCTTTCCCACCATCCTGATTTTATTCCCTCATCTCCTGAAGGCAATGATGTTACTTTTTTCAGTTATGAGCCTGGATACTGAGTGCTGCTGATATGTTATTTGACTATGGGGGCATCAGCCACAAATCCTATCTTGGCATCAGCTGACATCCACATGCAGGCATTGCACACGCACACACCGAGGCCATCTGTGCCACTCCTCCTGCCATGCTATCCCAGGTCAGAAAAATCAGAAGGCTGGAAGTTAAGCATGAGAACTTGTGGGTGGTGTGGCTCAGTGCTAATCTGCATGCCACCTAAAAGCATTGTGATACAAGATTAGCAAAGAGAAATAACCCATTGTTAAATAATATGAGTAAATAACAAATAATATAGAGACACTTGCATTAAACTGAATGGATCACAAACACTTGCAGAAACTGGTCCTTACCTCACGTTCCAGATAGGATAGAAGCAACTCTGTTTCGTTTAGCAGTGTAACACTGCACTTACCCCTAGAAGAAAAGCAAAAAGCTGTCAGTAAGGGTTCCACTTGGGGTTTTCTGAGCGAACAGGTGTCAAATTCCTCTGTTCCGCTGTCTTAGTCGGAAGTTTGTGGGTTCAAGTCCCAGTCCACAGACTTGATCATAATCTACAATAACACTCCAGTGCGCTACAGAGGGAGTGCTATGTTGTTGGAGATGCCATCTTTCAGGTCTTTCAAACCAAAACCTGTCTGCCCTCTCATGAGGTCATAAAAAAATCACATGGCACTATATTGAATTAGAGCAGGGGAGTTCTCCTGGTGTTTGACCAATATTTACCCATTAACCAACATCAGTAAAACCAACCATCTTGGAATTATAATGCTGCTCTATGTGGAAACTTACACAGTGTACAAATTGCCTACGCCATTTCCTACATAACACCCATGACTATTGTATTTCATTAGTAATAAAGCTCTTTTGGTCTTCCTGATGTCCTGAAGTGTGGTATATAAATGCAAACTCTTGCTAATAGATTCATGTGTGAGTCTTTTTTTTTTTGTTGTGTTGGGACAGTGGCAGCACCAAGGTATGGTAGCACCAGAATACAGACAGTGTAGTTCAGGAACACTGGGGAAGAGAGTTGCTGGGTGCCACTCAACAAAAAAAATACCCACTGTGGCCACGTCCTGGCTCCAAGTTCTGGAAAGTATTGGTTATTCTGATAAAAGTACAATAAGCGCTTTCAAGAGCTTAAAATTAACTTCTCATGGGGAAATACTGAGATGGGGGTTTCTCTCCAGGGCAAGGAGTGGGAAGAAAGGCACAGAAGAGGCACAGGTTTGCTGAGCCGCAGGGAGAGAGCAGGGTGTTGGAACTAGTTAGAGAGATATTTCAAGGGATTGACACAGGCACGATGGTCCAAATGGGCTCCATCTGTGCTGTGACATTCCAAGGAGGAAGCGGGGAATGGTGGTATTTGGCCTGACAAAAGCGAGGGCCTCAGCCTGCTACACTTTTTTTTATTATTCATTCATGGGATGTGAACTTCGCTGGCTGGGCCAGCATTTATTGCCCTAGATGCCCTTGAGAAGGTGATGGTGAGCTGCCTTCTTGAACCGCTGCAGTTCATGCGCTGTAGGATGGGAGTTCCAGGATTTTGACCCAGCAGCAGTGAAGGATTATCGATATATTTCCAAGTCAGGATGGTGAGTGACTTGGAGGGGAACTTCCAGGTGGTGGTGTTCCCATCAACCTGCTGCCCTTGTCCTCTTAGATGGTAGAGGTCGTGGGTTTGGAAGGTGCTGTCGAAGGAGCCCTTGAAGGAGCTTTGGTGAATATCTGCAGTGCATCTTGTAGATGACACACACTGCTGCTTCTGTACGTTGGTGGTGGAGGGATTGAATGTTTGTGGATGTAGTGCCAATCAAGTGGGTTGCTTTGTCCTGGAAAGTGTCAAGCTTCTTGAGTGTTATGGGAGCTGCACTCATCCAGGCAAGTGGGGTGTATTCCATCACACTCCTGACTTGTGCCTTATAGATGGTGGACAGGCTTTGGGGAGTCAGGAGGTGAGTTACTCTTCGCACAATTCCTAGGCTCTGACCTGCTCTTGTAACCACAGTATTTATATGGCTAGTCCAGTTCAGTTTCTGATCAATAGTAACCCCCCAGGATGTTGATAGTAGAGGATTCAGTGATGGTAATGCCATTGAATATCAAAGGGTGATGGTTGGATTTTCTGTTGTTGGAGGTGGTCATTGCCTGTCACTTGTTTGGCACAAATTTTACTTGCCACTTGTCAGCCCAAGCCTGAATATTGTCCAGGTCTTGCTGCAATTAGACATGGACTGCTTCAGTATCTGAGGAGTCACGAATGATGCTGAACACTGTGCAATCATCAGTGAACATCTCCACTTCTGACCTTATGATAGAAGGTAGGTCATTGATGAAGCAGCTGAAGATGGTTGGGGTGAGGACACCATCCTGAGGAACTCCTGCAGTGATGTCCTGGAGCTGAGATGACTGACCTCCAACAATCACAACCATCTTCCTTTGTGCTATCTATGACTCCAACCAGCAGAGAGTTTTCCCCCCGATTCCCATTGACTCCAGTTTTGCTAGGGCTCCTTGATGCCACACTCGGTCAAATGCAGCCTTGATGTCCAGGGCAGTCACTCTCACCTCACCTCCTGAGTTCAGCTCCTTTGTCCATGTTTGTATCAAGGCTGTAATGAGGTCAGGAGCTGAGTGGCCCTGGCGGAACCCAAACTGGGCGTCAGTGAGCAGGTTATTGCTAAGCAAGTGCCGCTTGATAGCACTGTTTATGACCCCTTCCATTACTTTACTGATGATCGAGAGTAGACTGATGGGGCGGCAATTGGCCAGGTTGGATTTGCCCTGCTTTTTGTGCAGACAGACCTGGACAATTTACCACATGGCCGGGTAGATGCCAGTGTTGTAGCTGTACTGGAACACCTTGGCTATGGGCACAGCAAGTTCTAGAGCACAAGTCTTCAGAACTATTGCCAGAATATGGTCAGGGCCCATAGCTTTTGCTCTATGCAGTGCCTTCAGCCATTTCTTGATATCACATGAAGTGAATAGAATTGGCTGAAGAGTGACATCTATGAAGTTGGGGCTTCCGGGGGAGGTAGAGATGGATCATCCACTCAGCAATTCTGGCTGAAGATTGTTGAGGATGCTTCAGCCTTATTTTTTTGCCCATTAGAAAAGGAAATCTGCTGTCTTTAATGGTCTGGCCTACATGTGACTCTATAACCATAGCAATGTGGTTGACTCTTAAATGGCCTAGCAAGCCACTAAGTTGTATCAAAGCACGACAAAATCTAAAAGAAATGAAACCGGACGGACCACCCAACATCGACCGGGTAACTGGAAACAACGACAGCACTTTCAGCCCTGTCAATCCTGCAGAGTCCTCTTTACAAACATGGCTTGTGCCAAAACTGGGAGAGATGCCCCAAAGGCTCGTCAAGAAACAACCGGGCATAGCCATACTCATACCTTACAGACATTGTACCAGACACGACCATCACCATCCCTGGGTATGCACTGTCCCACCGACAAGTCAGGCCCACCAGAGGTGGCGGCACAGTGGTATACAGTTGGGATGGAGTTGCCCTGGCAGTCCTCAATAACGACCCTGAACCCCCTGAAGTCTCATGGTCAAACATGGGCAAGGAAACCTCAGCCCATTACCATCTACCAACCCCCTCAGCTGATGAATCAGTACTCCTCGAAGTTGAACACCATTTAAAAGGCAACTGAGAGTGGCAAGGGCACAGACTGTACTCTGGGTGAGATACTTCAATGCTCATCGCTAAGAGTGGCTCGCTAGTACCACTACTAACTGAGCTGGCCAAGTCCTAAAGGACATTTCTGTGAAACTGAGTCTGTGGCAGGTGATGAGAGAACCAACAAGATGGAAAAACCTGTTTGACCTCATCCTCATCAATCTATCCGTCCCAGATGCATCTGCCCATGACAGTATCGGGAGGAGTGGCTGCCGCACAGTCGCTGTGGAGACGAAATCCCATCTTCACACTGAGGATATCTTTCATCATGTTGTGTGGCACTACCAGGGTGCTAAATGGGATAGATTTTGAACAGATCTAGCAACTCGGCATATATGAGTCACTGTGGGCCCTCAGCAGCAGCAGAAATGTACTCAAACACAATCTGTGACCTGTGAGGGGATCAGACTTGATTCAATGAAGAGTGCAGGAGGGCATGCCAGGACCAGCACCAGGCATACCTAAAAATAAGGTGTCAACCTGGTGAAGCTACAACCCAGGATTACTTGCATGACAAACAGCACAAGCAGCAAGTGATAGACAGAGCTAAGCGATCCCACAACCAACGAATCAGATCTAAGCTTAGCAGTCCTGCTGCGCCCAGACATGAATGGTGGTGGGCAATTGAAAAACTCACTGGAGGAGGAGGCTCCATAAACATCCCCATCTACAATGATGGAGGAGCCCAGTATATCAGTGCAAAAGACGAGGCTGAAGCATTTGCAACCATCTTCAGGCAAAAGTGCTGAGTGGATGATCCATCTTGGCCTCCTCTTGAGGTCCCTAGCATCATAGATGCCAATCTTCAGTCAATTTGATTCACTCCACGTGGTATCAAGAAACGGCTGAAGGCATTGGATACTGCAATGACTATAGGCACTTACAAAATTCCAGCAATAGTACTGAAGACTTGTGCTCTGACCAAGCCGCACCCCTAGCCAAGCTGTTCCCGCACAACTACAACACTGGCATCCACCCAGCCATGTGGGAAATTGACAAGGTTTGTCCTGTACACAAAAATAGGATAAATCCAACCTGGCCAATTACCACCCCATCAGTCTACTCTCGATCATCAATAATTGGTGATACTTTCCATCAACAGTGTGCCAAGTGGCACTTGCTTAGCAATAACCTGCTTACCGACGCTCAGTTTGGGTTTCGCCAGGGCCACTCAGCTCCTGACCTCATTACAGCCTTGGTACAAACATGGACAAAGGAGCTGAACTCAGGAGGTGAGGTGAGAGTGACTGCCCTTGATATCAAGGCAGCACTTGACCGAGTGTGGCATCAAGGAGCCCTAGCAAAACTGGGGTCAATGGGCTTCACTGGAACAATGCAGCAAGCCAAGGACAGACATGTGGGCAAGAGAGCAGGGTGGAGTGTTAAAATGGCAAGCGACAGGGAGGTTTGGGTCATTCTTGCGGACAGCCCAACGCAAACTGGAGGAACAACACCTCATCTTCCGACTAGGCACTTTACAGCCATCCGGACTGAATATTGAATTCAACAACTTTAGGTCGTGAGCTCCCTCCCCCATCCCCACCCCCTTTCTGTTTCCCCCTTCCCTTTTTTTTCCAATAAATTATAAAGATTTTCCTTTTCCCACCTATTTCCATTATAAAAAAAAACCCACTAGAGCTATACCTTGAGTGCCCTACCATCCATTCTTAATTAGCACATTCGTTTAGATAATATCACCAACTTTAACTTTAACACCTATGTGTTCTATTGTACTATTGTCATTGACATCTTTTGATGATCTGCTTCTATCACTGCTTGTTTGTCCCTACAACCACACCGCCCCCCCCTCCACCTCTCTGTCTCTCTATCTCTCCGCCCCCCACACACACACCTTAAACCAGTTTATATTTCGGTCGCTTGGTCTTGATTTTCAGCCCGTTAAAATTTGGCAAGCGTGGATGTTTGTCACTTAGGTAGCGATGAAACCAGGAAGCCGGTCACAAGGTTAGTGGTCCGAAGACCTACCCTGAATTACATCATCTGATGTGTGTTACTTTATTAATTACTTATTTACATTAACAAAGGAAAAAGCCGTAAATTTAGTTAACATAATTGTAACCAACATTAAGTAACACTACCAAATAGTTAAACAGAGTAGAATAACTAATCAAAATGCCAGACAACTTAGGTTCACTTAACCCCTATTTACAAATACTCCACCTTACCTGCCCACCGGGGATCAGGCGTTAGGCCTCCCACCCTGGAGATATACAATACCCATCTCGTGCGGCCTCTCCGTCCTCCGTCTTGGGTCTTGTGACATCTCTACGGGTGGTCTCTGTGAGACAATTCTCTGACTACTGGTCTCCGAAGATCTGTAAAAGTTCCAATGTCAGAGATATTGCAAGTCTTGAAGCAAGCTGGGCGAAGGATTTGTACTTATCGATCTTCAGGAATCGCATGAGGCTGTTGTTCATGTCGAGCCACTTGCCACGAGCTCCCATAACGAATCCGAAGTATCGTACTGACTTGCTGCCAGTCAGTTTCAGTATCTCCTCCTCAAGGTGTTGGTACTTGCGTTCTTTATCGGCCCATGCTTTCTCCAGAGACTTGTTGTTGTCTTCGAAACGCACTGTTACATCCACCACAGCGACTACTCCGTCCTTGACGAGAACAAGATCAGGCTTCCACAGGGTCCCGTCCTTTCCGAAGAGCCTCGGTTCTAGGTGTGATGTCCAGCCGTATTTTGCAACAAACTGCTGTAAGCGGTCCAGTATTTTGTTGTGTCTTTTTATATTTCAACTCTTTCTTGGACTCGAACTCAAGTTCTGTCGAAGGGTCATGAGGACTCGAAACGTCAACTCTTTTCTTCTCCGCCGATGCTGCCAGACCTGCTGAGTTTTTCCAGGTAATTCTGTTTTTGTTTTGGATTTCCAGCTTCCGCAGTTTTTTTGTTTTTATTTTTGTTTCTATTCTTGTTGCATTACTATTCCCATCTGCCTTGCATCATTATCCCTATCGTCATTTAATCTCTCCTGCCTTCCAGCCCATCACCGATCTTCCCCATTATTCATTCCTCCCCTCTGCCACCTTCCCAGCCTCTTCAGTTGTTTAAAATCTATTATATCTAACTTTTTCCAGTTCTGATAAAAGTTGAAGAACTGAAATGTTAACTCTGTTTCTCCCTCTAGAAATGCTGCCTGACCTGCTGAGTATTTCCAGCATTTTCTGTTTTTATGCCAGATTTCCAGCATCTGGAGTATTTTGCCTTTGTGTTGAGGGAACCAAGAAATAGTCTCAGAGGATTTACAGCACTGAAGGCCATTTGGCCCCTTGTGTCCATGCCAGGTCTCTGCAAAAGCATAAAAGCAAAACACTGCAGATGTTAGAAATCTGAAACAAAAACAAAATACTGGAAAAACTCAGCAGGTCTAGCAGCATCTGTGGAGAGAGAGAAACAGAGTTAACGTTTCGAGTCAGTATGACCCCTCTTCAGAGCTGCAAAAGAACTTGGCTGGTCCTGCTCCCTCGGCCTTTCCCCGTAGCCCTGCAATTTTACTTTCTTCCTGTGTATATCCAATTCCTGCTTGCAACCCACAACTGAATCTGCCTCCACCACACTCTCAAGCAGTGAATTCCAAATCCTAACCACTCGCTGTGTTAGAAAGTTTTCCCTCATGTTGCTGTTGGTTCTTTTGTCATTCACCTTATATCGATGTCCTCTGGTTCACGACCCTTCTGCCAACCTCTTCTTGTGAAAAACTCGACCGGAATTGGTTCAAGTCAATTCCACAGTGCTCTACTCCTGAAGGAGGAGCCACGATCAAAAGGAGTCACAGGTTGAAGATTTGGCGCTACAATGTTGGAGCCCTATCATCAACCCTCGCCTGCCCCTAATCGAATTGCGCAGCTCCCCACTGAAATCAATAAATAAGAAAATCTGTCATGGTATTAGCCACAGCTCAGTGGTAGCACTCATGCCACTGAATTAGAAGCTCATGGGTTCAAGTCTTGCTCCAGAGCTCTAAGAAGCTATGCCCTCTGATTACCAACCCTCCTACCAGTGGAACCAGTTTGAAATGACATTTTTTTCCCAAAGATACAGAAAGCCAGATAAAGAATATTAAAAGTATAAATTGAAAGCAAAGGAGCATTCGTAAAATCAAGCAGAGGCTTTCTCTGCCATTTGTGCTTGAATTCATTCAAAACACTGCTGCCCCATATCCTTGCTGGCACCAAGACTTGTTCACCCTGAACTCTTATGTTGATCTATATTGGCTCCCGGATTACTAACACCTCAATTTTAAAATTCTTGTTGCTTATTTTCCAAATCTCTTCATGGCCTTGCCCTTCCCTAGCTCTGCAACCCCCTCCAGCCCTACAACCATCCAAGATCTATCTGCTCCTCTGATTCTGGACTCGTGGGCAACCTGCATCTTCATCAACCCACCACTGGTGGCCATGCGTTCAGTTGTTTAGGCTTTAAACCTAGAACTTGGCTGCCTATATCTTTCTGCATCTCTCTCCTCTTTAAGACGTTCCATAAAACCAAACTATTTGACCAAGCTTTAGGTCACCTATTCCAATTTCTCTTTATGTAGCTTAGGGTTGAATTTTGATTACACACCTGTGAAGCACCTTTAGGCATTTCATTATGATATGAATGCAGATTGGTGTTATAGCTACTGCCATCTCTCCAACATGCTTGCAGCCAAGCAGGAAGGATAGGGAATCAGTGACAGGACTTGACCAAGGATAGTTAGGTTCAACTGGGAATGAACATCCGATGACTGAGCATCACAATATTCCCCAAGGTTAAACATGTAGCCACTGATGAGCTCCGCCCTCCCCACGGTTACCTGATGTGGGTTGCTGGTAAAGATTCCAGTTGTCGTGATAGGAAGAGTTCTCGGTGTTTTAGCTGATGTCGCTCATTCTCCGATAGCTCCTGTAGTTCTGTGTTCTCCATCTCTTCTTCCACTTCCCCTGCACAAAGATCAAAGATGCTGGGTCAGAGCAATCATCTCCCACCCTTCCAAATATTACTGCTATGACACATCATTATATATATCAGATCACAACTATCCAACAAATAACACAACAAAAACAAACATAGGCACAGCCAACGTTCGCTCAATTTTTTTCCCCCGAGTGTGGGGGCAAGTTGATTGCATGGTCCCTTGAATTTTTTTGCATGGCCACACACGTAGTGAAATTTAAAGAGGCGAACATACGTACGACCAGCATGGGAACTCTTGGGTTGCTGCACAGTTGCGTAGCTTAATAGGATCATTAGTGTCAGCAATGTTCAATGGGTAGCTCTCTCGCCATTAGTCCATTGGCCATCCTCTTGACCTTGCCATCTCACATGTATCACTCCTCCCATTGTACCAATCATAGATAGGGTCACTTCTGATCACTTCCTAGCATCTCTCTCTGTCCACAGCCACTTCTCAACCTCATTTCCTGCTGTATCCACCCCTGGAAAATTAACTTAAAACTGGTCTTTCGAAATACCAACTATCTAGCCTTTGACCTTCAAGCCCCCATGATATCTCTGTAGCTACCAATCTGCTTCAGCATACCCTCACCTCCACCTTGGATGCTCTAAGCCCATTAAAACCATTTTTCTCTCCCACTCTGGCCATTCCTCTGGTACAGCCTTCATCACTGCTCCCTTAAGTCCAAGGGACATAGGCTTGAACACATATGAGGGACAATTAATTTAGCCATTCACTGCCACATTAGATTGGACCACATGAACCACTATCTGTCCAGCTCTCATCTGCTAAAACTGCTCACTATTTCAGACCAGCCTTGAATGCTAAGACAACCGCCAGCTGCTTTTCTCTACTGCAAACTGCTTCTTAAACCCCTCTCCCCTGTCGTTGCCACCCTCACCTCCCCACTAGCCCCCAGAGCTAAACGTCTTCCAAGGTTCTCCCAGCCACAGACTCAAAAAGGTATTTCTCTAGTGTCAAGCCTATCTCTCCTCATGACCTCTCTGAGCTCATCTTGTCCTTGTGACCCATCAGCTTTTCTCTCTGCTCTATTCCCACTAAATTACTGATCAACTAACTTCCCCTCCTGGCCCCATGGTAGATGATATTGTTGACAATTCTCTCTCATCAGGTACTGTTCCCCCTCCTTTAAATCTGCTATGATCACTCCTGTCCTCAAAAAAACTTTGATCCCTCAGACCTTGTAAATTAATGCCCTATCTTCAACCTCCCTTTCATCTCCCAAGTCCTTGAGCATATTATCGTCTCCCGAATCCACGTCAATCTGTCCTGGGACTCCATGTTTGAATTCCTTCGATCAGGTTTCCGCTATGGCCACTGTGCTAAAGTGGCTCTTACCAACTCACATCCTATGTGATTCTAACAGAGGTAACCTATTCTTCCTCATTCTTCTCAACCTGTCTGCAACCTTTGACATTGTTGGCCACGTCCTCCAACAGTTCTCCACCATAGTCCAGCTGGGTGGGACAGCTCCATCCTGGATCCATTCTTATCTAAGCGTAACCAGAGAATAATCTCCTGCTGCTACTGCACCATTATCTCTGATGTCCCCAAGAATCTATTCTAAGACTCCTCCTGTTTTTCCATCAACATGCTGTCCTTGGCGACACCATCCAAAAACATTGCACGTGATGACAACCTGACTGACCTCAGCACCAACTCTTTCCCTTCACTCTTATGAATTGTCAGGTTGCTTGTCTAACATCCAGCACTAAATGAGCAGAAATTTAATCCACATAAATATTGGAAAGACCAAAGCCATTATCTTCAGTATCCGCCACAACTCCATTCCCTAGCTACTGACTCAATCTCTCTCCCTAGCAACTGTCTGAGGCTGAATCAGGCTGTAACCTTGGGGTCATATTGGATCCCAAGATGAGATTCTCATCACACATACACACCACCATTTAAACCAACTCTACAAAGTAACCAAATTTCACCTCCGTCCCAACTCATCTGCTGCTGATATAATCAACCATACATTTGTTACCTCTCGACTTGATTATTCCAATGCATTCCTGGCCTGCCTCATGCATTTTACTCTGTGTAAACTTGAGGTCATCTAAAACTGTTGCCTGTGACCTAACTCTCACCCAGTCTCATTCACCACTCACTTCCCTGCTCACTGACCTCGAATGGCTCCAACTTATCAACATCTCGATGTTAAATTTATCACTTTTTTCAAATCCCTTCATGGTCTGGCCCCTCCCCATCTCTGTAATCTCCTCCAGTCCCACAATCCTCCATCTAATTCTGGCTACCTGAGCATCAACGGTTTTAATATAGCCACCATTGGTGTTTGTGTCTTAATTGTCAAGGCCCTAAGCTCCAGAATTCCCTCCTTAAACCACACTGCCTCTCTTCACTTTCCTTGTTGAAGACACTCCATAAAACTCTATTGACTAAGCTTTTAGCCATGTGCCTTAATACCTCTTTCCGTGGCTTGTTGTCAAATGCTGTTTTATAATGGTCCAGCCTTGGAACATTTTATTATGTTACAGGTAGTATATAAATACAAGTGCTGTTGTTGTTGAGCCAGGATGGTTGTGTTTTTCATGTTCCACTTCAGAAGCTTGAGCTCAAAATCCAGCTGATACTTCTGTGCAGTGGGGAGAAGGAGGACAGATGGGGCTCCATCTATTAAAAACTCATACAAACATATGAATTAGGAACAGTCGGTGGTCATTGGGCCCCTCGAGCCTGCTCCACCATTCGATAAGATCATGCTGATCTGATTTCAACCTCTACTTCTGCTTACCCCCAATAACATTTCACCTCCTTGCTTATCAAGAATCTATCTAGCTCTACCTTAAAAATATTCAAAGACTCTGCTTCCACTGCCTGTTGAGGATGAGTTCCAAAGACTCATGGCCCTCAGCGAAAAAATTTCTCCTCAACTCTGTCTTAAATGAGTGACCCATTAATTTTAAACAATGACCCCTAGTTCTAGATTCTCCAACAAGAGGAAACATCCTCTCCACAACCACCCAGCCAAGACCCCTCAGGATCTTATATGTTTCAATGAAGTCACCTCTTACTCTCCCAAGGAGATACAAGTCTAGCTTGTCCAGTC
This sequence comes from Carcharodon carcharias, assembly GCF_017639515.1. Classification (NCBI taxonomy): domain Eukaryota; kingdom Metazoa; phylum Chordata; class Chondrichthyes; order Lamniformes; family Lamnidae; genus Carcharodon; species Carcharodon carcharias. Next base: position 28,628,841 of record NC_054486.1, read on the forward strand.
TTTCCTCATAAAACAACCTGCCCCTTCCAGGTATTAGTCTAGTAAACCATCTCTGAACTGCATCCAACACATTTACATCCTTCTTTAAATAAAGAGGCCAATAGTGTACACAGTACCCCAGATGTGGTCACACAATGCCCTATATAACTGAAGCATAGCCTCCCTACTTTTGTATTCAATTCCTTTCACAATAAACATTTGCATTCTATTAGCTTTGCTAATTACTTGTTGTCGCGGAAATCGGAGTGAACACTTAGAACACTCAGACCCTGGAGGCTTGTCTAGGAAGTCTTTATTAAAATCGTGATATCACGGAGAGCCTAGTCACATACAACGGAGCAAACCAGTCTCTGCCTAACACCTCTTTACACACATAGATATAGCAAAAGGTTCGTGACAGAAACTTGGGCAATTACAATAGTTTCAAATGGCTTCAAAGGATAGCGATCTGTGTTAATGATTTAATGACTAGACAGGACAATGTCAATGGTTCAGCAAATAGTGTTAATGGCTACATATCTTGGGCAATGCACACACAATAGTTTTTTCTCTCTTGGATTTTGCAACCGTATCTGACATCCGGAGCCCCTTAGTCTGGGAAGATAGCACTGGCCCTTTGATTTGCTAATTTATGTGCTGGCTGCGTGACTGTTTGGGGACATTCTACAGTAATTTCATTATACATGTATTTTAATTTCCTTTCCCAATTATACATGTCGTTTATTTCATTCACAATTATACATGTATTTTATTTCATTCACAATTATACACGTATTTTATTCCTCCACACTTGTTGTACCTACATACCAACATTTTGCAATTCATACACTGGGACACCCAAATCCCTCTGCATCTCAGAGCTCTGCAATCTCTCACCCTTTAGAAATGTGCTTCTTTTTTATTTGTCCTGCCAAAAAGGAATCGACATAGCCAGAACCCTAATCTAAACAAAAATGTTCCCTTCACCTCCATTGATTAATGCAAGTCTCACTCCAGGCAGGCCTGATCTGTTGAAACTGCCAAGCTGTTGAAACAAGCCTTTTTGACATCTTGGCTGGCTAACAGGAAGCAGAGTTAATCTGCAGTTTTGCCCTCTAACCTGGGGTTTGGACATAAGGAGCAATTGTTTCAGCTCAGTAGATTGAAACCCCAGTTCTTATTGAAATGTTCATGCTTAACTCATCTCCAAAGAGACAATTTGAACTAACTGTGACTGTTGCCTGCAAAATAAAAGTACATTCTCGTTGTCATTGTGTACTTAACTACTTGCCAGCTTTTGAAAGAAACTTTGATTGAGCATGGCGGCTTATTTTGTAAATACTGTGCCCTTAAAACGCCCATGATGTAATTCTATTAACATCACCCCTGAATGACCTGGCTCGAATCTCTAAAAGGACAATTTCACATTTTCCCAGATTATACTCCACTTGCCAGATATTTGCCCACTCACCTAAACAATCTATATCCTTTTGTAGCGTCCTTATGTCCTCTTCACAATTTACTCTCCTACCTATCTTTGTATCATTAGCATATTTAGCAACCATACCATTGGTCCCTTCATCCAAATCATTTATATAAATTGTAAAAAGTTGATGCCCCAGCACTGATCCCTGTGGCATACCACTCATTACATCTTGCCAACCAGAAAATGACCCATTAATGCCTACTCTCTGCTTCCTGTTAGCCAGCCAACCTTCTCTCCATGCCAATATGCTAACCCCGACACCATGAGCTTTTACTTTCTGCAATAACTTTTGATGTGACACCTTATCAAATGCCTTCTGAAAACCTAAGTACAATACATCCACCTGTTCTCCTTTATCCACAGCACATATTTCTTCCTCAAAGAACTCCAGTAAATTGGTGATACATAATTTCCCTCTCACAAAACCATGCTGACTCTGCCTGATTACCTTGAATTTTTCTAAGTGCACTGCTGGTACATCTGAAATAATAGTTTCTAACATTCTCCCTCTGACAGATATTAAACCAACTGGCCTATAGTTTCCTGCTTTCTGTCTCCCTCCCTTTTTGAATAAATGAGTTGCATTCACTATTTTCCAATCTAATGGAACCTTCCCCGAATCTAGGGAATTTTGGAAAATTGAAGCCAACACATCAACTATCTCACTAGCTACTTCTTTTAAGATCCTAAGATGAAGTCCATCAAAACCTGGGGATTTGTCAGCCCACAGTTCCAACAATTTGCTAAGTGCCACCTTCCTGGTGATTATAATTTTCTTGAGTTTCTCTCTCTCTTCCAATTCCAGATTTACAGCTGTTTTTGCGTTGTTATTTGTATCCTCGATACTGAAGGCCGATGCAAAATACCAGTTCATCTCCCATCTCCTTATTTTCCATTCTTAAATCCCCAGACTCACTTTTTATAGGACCAGCGCTCACTTTGTTAACTCTTATTAAAATATCTATCGAAACTCTTACAATCTGTCTTTGTATTTATAACTTGCTTTTGCTTCCTCTAATTCTTCCCTCCCTATTAATCTCTAAGTCATTCTTTGCTGTTTTTTATATTCTGTACAATCTTCTGACCTGCCGCCCATCTTTGTGCAATTATATGCTTTGTCTTTTAAGTTTGATAGTATCTTTAACTATTTTAGTTAATCACAAATGGTGGGCCCTCCCCTTGGAATTTTTCTTTCTCATTGCAATGTATCTATTCTGTGTATTCTGAAATATTCCTTTAAATGTCTGCCACTACATCTCTATTGGCCTATCCTTTAACCTAAATTGCCAGTTCACTTTAGCTAGCTCTGCTTTCATGCCCTCATAATTGTCTTTATTTAAGATTAAAATACTGGTCTTAGACCCACTCTTCTCTTCGTCAAACGAAATGTAAAATTCAATCATATTATGATCGCTGCTCCCTCAGGGCACCTCCACTCTGAGGTCATTAATTAATTCTGTCTTGCTGTACACTACCAGGTCTAGTATAGCCTGCTGCTTGGTTGGCTCCAGAATGTGCTGTTCTAAGAAATTATCCTGAAAATATCCCATGAACTCCTCACCTAGGTTACCTTTGCTCATAGTTTTTTTCCAGTCTAAATGTAGATTAAAATCCCCCACGATAATCACTGCGCCTTTCTGACAAGCTCCTATTATTTCTTCTTTGATACTCCGTCTTACTGTGTGATTACTGTTAGGGGGCCAGTACAACACTCCCACAAGTGACTTCTTGCCTTTATCATTTCTCATCTCTATCCAAACCACTTGTAGATTCTGGTTTCCTGATCTTAGATCATCCCTCTCTATTGTGCTAATATCATCTTCAATTAACAGAGCCATCCCTCTACCTTTTCCAAGCTTCCTGTCCGTCCTAAAAGTCACATAACCTTCAATTTTCAGATCCCAATCTATGTCATCTTACAGCCATGTCTCTGTAATGGCTATCAGATCATACTTATTGATCTCTATTTCACCATCAGTTCATCTGTTTTGTTTCGAATGCTACTTGCATTCAGGTACAGAGTCTCAAGTTTTGTCATTTTATTATTTTTGTAACCTCTAGCTTTATCTGCTGATTTACTCTTAGATTTGTACTCTCTGTCCCTTCCTGTCACGGTGCATTTATCATTTCCCATATTAATACCATTCTCTCTTGCCTTGTCTCTACTCTTTCATAGACCATATCTTCCCAAATTTGATACCCTGCTCCCACTATTTAGTTTTAAACTGTCTCTACTTCCCTAGTTACGCAGCTGACAAGTACACTGGTCCCAACACGGTTCAGGTATAGACCATCCCAACAGTATAGCACCCATTTTCCCCAGTACTTGTGCCAGTGCTCCACAAACTGGAACCCACTTCTCCCACACCAGTCTTTGAAGCAAACATTAATTTCTCTAATTTTATTTGCCCTAGGCCAATTGGTACATGGCTCAGGTAAGAATCCAGAGATTATTACCTTTGAGATTCTGCTTCTTAATTTGGTGCCTAGTTCCCATGCTGACTGTGCAGAACCTCTTTCCTTGTCCTGCCTATGTTGTTGGTACCTACAAGAACCACAACTACTGGATCCTCCCCTTCCCACTCTAAGTCCCACTCCAACCCTGGGCAGATGTCCCAAACCCTGAACAGGAACTGAACAGGCAACACAGCCTTATGGACTCAGGCTCTTTGTTGCAGAGGAGAGTGTCAAACTCCCTCACTATACTGTCCCCGACTACCACTACATTCCTTAGTGCTCTCCACACTTGAATGGCTTCCTGTGCCATAGTGCCACGGCCAGTCTGCACATCCACCCTGCAGATGTCACTTTCATCCACACAGGTTGCAAGCACCTCAAGCCTGTCAAAGTCAGAGGCTCCTCCACTACTGTCTGCTCAGTCCCTTTACCTGCCTCACAGGATGGTGTTTCTCTTCTTAAGAATGAGAATGCCATTGGTAAACCCTAGAAAGAATATTTGCAACAAATCTTTAACCGTGAATCTGCAGTGACAGCTGAAACTCTCCAGGCTACCCCCAGTACTCTGTGGTAGAATTCATAGGTGAACCACCATCAATGGGAAAGCTGCAACAAACAAGCAAATGGATGAAAAACAACAAAGCCTTCCAGTGGAAATTTTCAAAGCTGGTGGCTTTTGCTCACATCAAGACTCCATGCACTCATCCTATGGATTTGGGAGGAAAAGTAACTCACCCTGGCTTCAGAAATGTGATACTTGTAACTATCTTCAAGAAGGGAGATAAATCATGCTGTGGAAGTTTTGTCCACAGCTGGGAAAATCCTGACACACATTCCCCTGAATCATCTACTTCCTGTGGCTGAGGAAATCCTCTCAGAGACACAACTCCCAGATTGGCCTGCCTCCGGTAAGATCACATAGGCAGGCGGTTAGGCATCAGCGGTGAGCGGTATCAGGATTCACTTTAGTCCCAACATTTGAAAGTCTTTAATGGCAGCGTAATTCCACCCATAGATTCATCAAGAACCACGTCCACGTTTTGCGCCTCTACACACGGATGCCTTTTTGGTCTCAAATTGACCTTATGCTTTCCTTAGTTATCCTCTTGCTTTTCATTTTTTATTTATTTATGGGATGTTAAAGTCGCTAACAAGGCAGTATTTGTAGCCCATTCCTAATTGTCGTCAAGAAGGTGACGTAGAGCTGTCTTCTTGAATCACTGCAGTCCATGTGGTGTAAGTATAGCCAGAGTGCCATTAAGGAGGGAATTCCAGGATTTTCACCAAGTGACAGTGAAGGAACTGATATAATTCCAGCTCAGGATAGCAGATGTTCTCATGCACCTGCTGCCCTTGACCTTAAAGGCTTAGAGGTCACCCGTTTAGAAGGTGCTGTCAAAGGAGCCTTGGCGAATTGCTGCAATGCATTTTGTAGATGATACACACTGTTTCCTGAGTGTTGTTGGAGCTGCATTTATTCCAGACATGTGGACAGTATTCCATCACACTCCTGACTTGTGCTTGTAATGGTGGACACACTTTGGGGAATCAGCAGGTGAGTTTTGCACAGAATTTCTAGCCTCTAACCTGTTCTTATTCCCACAGTATTTATGTGGCTGGTCCGGTTAAGTTTCTTGTCAAAGGTAACCTTCAGGATGTTGATGGTGGGTAATGCCATTGAATATCAAGGAGAGTTGGCTCGATTCTCTCTTGTTGGAAACGGTCATTGCCTGATGTGTGGCATGAATGTTACTTGCTAATTATCTGCCTAAGCCTGAATGTTACCCAGGTCTTTCTGCAAGTGGGCACAGACTACTTCAGTATCTAAGGAGTCACGAATGGTCCTAAATAATGTGCAATCAACACTGAGCATCCTCATTTCCAATCTTATGATGGAGGGCAGGTCATTGATGGAACAGCTGAAGGTGGCTGGGCCAGGGACACTGCCCTGAAGAACTCCTGCAGCAATGTCCTGTGACTCAGATGACTGGCCTCCAAAAACCACAACCATCTTCCTTCTGAAGCTATGGTCAGGTTCAAATTCTCTCAAGCTAATTTAACCTCTCTCCAACTGCACCAGCATACCTTCCCACCAAGATATTGGTCCCGGCCCTGCTGAGGCACAAACCATCTGGCTTGTACAAGACCCACCTCCCCAAAAAATAATCCCAATGCTCAATGCACCAACTTCCTATTTCTGTACTAGGAGTAATCTGCTACCAGGAGTAATCTTTGAGTTCCTATTTTTAAAATTTCTTTCCTAGCTTTCTGAAATCTGCCTGACGGCCACATTCCACTTTCTACCTATGTCATCAGTATCAATACAGTAAGTCCTCACTTAAAGTCGTAATTACGTTCATGAAAAGTGCATGCATCTTTAAGTGAAGCAAGTTTAAGCGACACAACTTTACGTGAATCAGATTTTCTCATTAAATCCAATGTAAAACCTGTAGCTAGGTTCTGTGGGACTTCTCTCATCAGAAAAAAGACGTTGGAAGATTATATCCTGTAAGTTGAAATACTTCACATTGCTAAATTCCTACATTGGTAAATGAAATAGCTTCTTTAAAAATTTAAAACTGTAAAAAAAAAATGCTAACTCTCTACTTACCTCCAAAAACGCTGCCTCTCCTATTCGCTGAAACTCCTGCTCACCACACATCCTGCTCCCTGACTCTCCTGGTTGCTGTGGACCTTCCTACTCAGTGCCGGCCCTCCGGTTCACAGCCTCTGTTGCTCTCTGATACTCCCGGTCACTGCAGACCCTTCCTCTCGCCAGACCTCCCACTCCCTGCCTCTCCCGCTCATCGCTTCCCTCTCCCAAATTGTTGCTGTGAGCAAAGGCTCTGGAGATGAGTAGCAACAGGCAGAAAGAGCAGCTTTGACTTGCAGGAGGTAAGCTGTAAGCTGGAGAGGCAGCAACAGAGAGTCATGGAGCAGCAGAAGCCACAAACTGGAGAGTCGGCGGTGAAAGGGAGGGTAAGGGAGCAGCAGAAGCCGCAAACCAAAGTCGGCAGCAAGGCGGGGTGTCAGGAAGCGGCACATGCTGTGAGCCAGAGAGTCAACAGTGAGAGGGAGGGTCAGAGAGTGGCAGGGTCCACTCCAAAATAGCGCTAATCAGGTTACAGGGCCCTATTTTAGAGCCGTCAGAAAACGACTTTAAAACGAAACTCACCACGCTAAACGTGAATATGGGCCCCATTAAATGACCAAACATTAAAACCAAACAGCTTAAAATGGGGACTCACTGTCTGGACTATGATCTCTATCTGTTCACCCACCCGACTCAGATCGTTTTCTGCTGTTCAATGGCATTCTTGATTTTGACACCAGAGAGGCAACATACCATCCTGGAGTTACATCTGCAGCTGCAGAAATGCCATTCTGTTCCCCTTCCGATTGCTTTTCTGATCTTCCTCCTCCCCATACTGTACACCAGAGCCATCCATGGTATCAATGGCCTCGGCTCTGGCTATATTCCTCAGAGGTCACACAGCCCACACCCGTTTTCAGAACTCAATACCAGTTCAAGAGTGAGATGCACTCAGGGAACATTTGTACTACTGCCTGGTCCTGTTTGATTATCTGGCAGTCACCCACTCCCTCTCTGCCAGTGCACCCATAAGCTGTGGCACGACCTGCTCCATGTAGCTGTCCATATAGCTTTCAACCTTGGAGAAGCACCATAGTGACTGACGTCAGCTGCTGCTCAAGTTCTGAAGCCTGGAGCTCCAGCTGATGACACTTTCCAGACGTGTGGCTGTCCGGAACGTGAGAAATTTCCCAGAGTTCCCAGTGCACTCTAGATTGTAATAACTCAATGCATAAAAATATTCTCATCTCCCCCAGTTCTTTTGCCAAATATGCTAAATCTGTGTACTCTGGTAACTGACTCCCCTGTGTTACGATCCTGAGAGGGGCCGTTAACATTAAAAGAGAAATCCAAACACCCAGTAATTAACTGACAGAACTATGCCACAAGATTTCATGTTTTTAAACACAATCTTTACTGTATAAGTAAAGAAAATTAACCAAAGTTAGGGCTAATAACACCATAGCTTATAATTCTGTTGGCTATGAATCCAGTTTTACTCTTATTTCTCTCCCCTAAGAGTTCCCGTACCTTACGAAATCTTGAAGGTTCATTCGCTTTTCCTGGAACTAACCCAAAAGTATGCTATGCCACAGTCCTCTGAAAGTCACTTTAATTTCTCCTCATTGTTCCAGCTATTCTCCAAGGTATGAAATTTCATGTGGATCCTTCCATTAGCTTTTGGCTAAGCGGTCTTCCAATTTTCCTTGAAGGCCTCACGACTGTGGACTCTTCAGTTCAATCGTGGGCTTCACTGCCTTCTTGCTTAGGGATTTAAACACCAGGAAACCCCCCCCTAAGTCCGAATGACCTTCTATGCCCCTAAAGCTTTTGTACAGTTGCTGGTCCCACAGCTGATTCTCAGCTCCTGGCAGATGTTTTCTCTCTGCCTATTCCAAGCTCTCTGGCTGCTGGCTGCTACAAGGCTAACTCTGTCTTTCACTGAGAGGACCACTTTATATTTCTTCCTTGAGCTTCAAGTTAGGAAAATCTTCCAGCCTTTTTTTCCTCTCACATGAACTCCAAATCTCCAAACTTGAGCTCGAACCCCCACCCGCATTCCATGTGGTGAGCGATAAAGTTAGTATTTCCTCTGCTTAAGGTGCAGGACTGACTAACATTTATCTCCTTTTGCTCCCTCAATTCTAAGCTGCAAACTACAGAAGGGCAACTCTGTAACAGCTCTCGGTTAAAAAAACAGCTAAATTAAATAAAAGACTGCCCATCTCCATGACAATGTGACAACTTGGGTTGTTCCAAACAAAAATGTAAATTAATTATTTGTTTCTTAACCAGGCTTTCCATTTACAGGCTTACATTTAGCACCTTAATCTCCAACCCAAAGGTTATATCTAAAATATTAAGTAGATCAAGAAACTAAATGATTATGATACCTGCCATTGGAAACAGATTCTCTTTATTTGCTCTATCAAAACCACTCACAATTTTGAACTCCTCTACCCTTCTCTATTTTGAGAAGAACAATCTCAGGTCTCCTATGGCTCCACATATGATGAAAATTTGAAACTGTGCCCCTACTGGCTTCAAAAGCGCATCAGAAATTGAAAATGATGCGATCATTGCAAGACATTCACACCTAGATGATTTTATCTATTCTGCTAGGCAGATAGGATTAAAATCACCCCTTAAATGTGAAGACGACATCATGGCCATGCTCAGTCTTGTCCTCAATCTGGGCACTTTTTTCTCCTCCCTAACCCAAAAGCAATGAGTCCATTTGCAGCCCTTGTTCCCCTCTATTTCCACATTACTAACTAATGCTCTGGCTGAAACCAGCTAAGTCAGTTCAGGCTAGAATTCAGAGCTGAGAATTATCCCAATCTGTATTTATCTGCAGTTTTCTCTGAGGGGTCAGAAGGTCCTGGATTCAAGACCCACTCAAGAGAATTGAGCACAAAATCTAGGCTGACACTCAGTAGTGTACTGTGGGAGTGCTGTAATGTCTGAGGTGCCCTCTCAAATGAGCTTTTAAACCAATGCCCTGTTTACCCTCAGATGAATGTAAAAGATCCTGTATCTTGAGGAAGACTAGGCGAGGACCCCTGGGGTCCTAGCCAACATTCATCTCTTATGTTAGAATCATATCTCTTTAAACTGGATTTTAGATTTTAAAATATGGAAGGACATTGCAGTATTTGGACATTTGGAGGCTGCCAAGAATTTTTTTAAAACAGTCATCAGTTCACCTTAGAACTGTCAACAAGCAGGCCTCTTCCAAGAAATCACCTGAGCTGTATGGTATTTGAGAGGGGATTGTTAAAAGTCTTTAATTAATGAAAGGCTGGAAGACAAAAAGGCAATCACAATGCAAAGGCAAACCTTAAGTTTGAACCTGTGATTTTGCTTTCAGTCTTGTAGGGGAAAGGCTGAGAACAGAAGTCTACCCTGACCTGCTCTCTTCCTTTATGCTTTGTGAAACCATGTGTGGTTCTCGACCTGTAGCCAGATAATCCTCATCAGAGTATAGTTTGCATGTGTAATTTTGGGCTTGCTAGCTGAGACAGGAAGAATTGGTCCAGCTGTACTCTCCTCCACACTGAAGCATCATTAGTGAACTTCCCAACATCTACTGGGTCCAGTGGTTCGGCAGTATTGAACATCTGTGTACTTTAAATTTTCTTTCTTTCTAAGGGGGATATCTTTCCATCCGCCAGAGTCTGCAGAGACCACATGTGTATCTTTTGTGTGTGTGTGTGTGTGTGTGTGTGTGTGTGTGTCTGTGCATGTGCATCTGTGTGTGTGTCTGTATGTGTGTGTGTGTCTGTGCGTGTGCATCTGTGTGTGTGTGTGTGTGTGTGTGTGTGTGTCTGTGCGTCGGTGTGTGTGTGTGCGCGTGAGTGTGTGCGTGTGCGAGTATGTGTGTCTGTGTGTCTGTGCCTGTGCATGCTGGGGAAGTTTAAAAGGATTAGTCAGTTACACTTCCAGGTTACAATCGTGTGCCAACCAGTTCCTGAAACTTGTTTAAAAGGAGTTTTGTTTTATATAAGTTACTCATTGAGTTTTTTGAAAGTAGCCTGATCAGAGTCTCTTTTCTTCTTGGTACTAGATGTATAGGTAAACAATTGGCCATTTTGGTGAAAAAATCAAACATTTAAATTAATGGTCTAGCCTGCAGAGTAGTGGAGCTTAATATTTCACACAGTCCTCCCATTCCAGTCATAACACTTTAATCAATTTACTGAAACAAATTATCCAGTCATTTTTTTCATTGCAGTTTGTGGGAGCTTGTTGTGTGCAAATTGGCTGCCACGTTTCCTACATTACAACAGCAACTACAATTCAAAAGTAATGCTTGGCCTAAATAGCCAAGTGGTTATGGTACTGGGTTTGTAACCCTAAGCTCAAGAGTTCAAATCTCACAATGGCAAACTATGAAGCAATGTAACTTCATCTGAAACAGATGGAAACGTGTTTGTACTCGAAAGAGTTACAATTCAAAAGTAGCTTGGCCTAAATAGCCAAGTGGTTATGGTACTGGGTTTGTAACCCCCAGAGTCAAGAGTTCAAATCTCACAATGGTAAACGATGAAACAATGTAACTTCATCTGAAACAGGTGGAAACAGGTTTGTACTCGAAAGAGTTACAATTCAAAAGTACATCGTTGGCTGTAAAGCACTTTGGGGTGACTTGAGGTTGTGCAGGGCACTGTGTGAGTGCAAGTTCCTTTGATAAACTCATTGAGCTATCAGGGGAGAACTGCCTCCTTCATAGTCCTGACCTGTAACAGGTGGTAGTTCTGTCATTAGTAGCTGGGTAGGCTGCATGGGAAATTCCCTCTTTGAGTAAGTTCTTAAGTCCCTCCCCAACTTTCTCTCCCACCCCCACTTCATTTACCGGATCTTTCACATGACGCCTTCATTAATTACTAAGTGCCAGTTCAAAGCTGTACTCAATGTCCAGATGCCTAGTCATCTTATTAGTTGAGCCAACAAATTCCATCTGTCATTTCTGAAAGCTCAGCAAACAACCACGGACGTTCAGACGGTTTTTTAAAATAAATAGAACAGTATCTTTTAAGGAGACGAACTTCTATGGAGAAGTGACCAGAAGCAATAGCAATGAATGATGGGAAATGAAACAAGGGACAGAGGAATAATGTTAAGGGGGAAAGAGAATCCATGACAGCAGTACAGCTTCAGATAACAGCAGTTAAAAAATGTAATAAAAATTAATTGGGCCTATTTATTCCTATAAACTGCTGTACATACAATCCTGGACAACTGCCAAGCCTGCAGAATCAACTGCGAACCCAATCAATGTGACTGATGCCTGGGCACACAAAGGGAACTCAACTATGACAGCAAGGTAGCTGGGGCTAACAGCTGTGCAGACAGGTGGATTGGTGAAAAGGGGGATGGTGGTGGAATGGGGAGTTGCAAAGATTGCTAGCAGGTTAACAGTGCACCCCAAATCTCAACAACTATGTGTATGAAAATTTCCCCTCATCTACCCTCTGGTACTTTTGCCAATTGTCTTAAACCTGGTTATCTGGTCACCAACCCTTATTGATTAATCTTAAACATCAATCGCCACCATTTCGCATACAAAAGACCGATGCTCAAGGTGAGGAAAAGCCCACTAGTGGAGAGATTTGGCAACCACAAGATGAGGTGGATTCAAAACAATTTTCATGTGACAGTTTCCATTGGGCGGAGGCAGACAGAGCAAGACTCCTTCCCCCAATCACACACTTCCAAGCCCCACTGCAGGTTTGGACCAATCACATGGTCAAATTACATTAACTTTATATCAGTGAGCTGCTCACACTTTAGGCTGGGTGGCGGAGTAGGGGAGAGATGGGAAAAATCTGGCAGCACCACAGAGTACCGAGAGATACCGATTTACACAAAGTACTGAGAGATACCAATTTAGACAAAGTACCGAGAGATACCAATTTACACAAAGTACTGAGAGATACTGATTCACAAAGTACCAAGAGATACCAATTTACACACAGTACCGAGCCATGTTGATTTACACACAATACTGAGAGATGTCAATTTACACACAGTACTGAAGGATGCCGATTTACTCTTAGTACCGAGAGACGTTGATTTACACACAGTACTGAGATACAAATTTATTCTCAGTATCGAGAGATATCAATTTACACACAGTACTGAGAGATATTGGTTTACTCAGTACCATGAGATACCGACTTACTCACAGTACCAAGAGATACCGACTTACTCACAGTACCAAGGGATACCAATTTACTCTCAGTACCGAGAGGCATCGATTTACACACAGTACCGAGAGGCGTCGATTTACACACAGTACCGAGAGGCGTCGATTTACACACAGTACCGAGAGGCGTCGATTTACACACAGTACCGAGAGGCGTCGATTTACACACAGTACCGAGAGGCGTCGATTTACACACAGTACCGAGAGGCATCGATTTACACACAGTACCGAGAGGCGTCGATTTACACACAGTACCGAGAGGCGTCGATTTACACACAGTACCGAGAGGCGTCGATTTACACACAGTACCGAGAGGCGTTGATTTACACACAGTACCGAGAGATACCAATTTACTCTCAATACTGTGTAAAAAAACATATCGTTTTATTTCTGTTGGACTGTGGATTAAAATGACAATGGCTGCAGTTTGAAAGACATGTCTACTGGAATAGTGTGAGGGGTATATAAAATGTTGCTGTCCTGGAACAGCATGTGCCATGAAAGGCAGGGTGGTGCAAAGGAGGAGTCCAGTCTAACGTGGAACTGCCTGGCAACAACATTTTAATTGGCTCCTAACCAGGTAACCACAGTTTGTGTGAAAGCAATGGAGCGGAGAAAAGTTCCTAGCCTGGAAAGAGAAAAGACCTAAAACCTCTTTCTCCTGTGTCTGTAAGATTCCTGTAATTCTACAATAATAGCTAGCTGTTCTTTTTTCTTCTCACATCTCTATAACCTGCTCTTTTTCCAAAAAAAAACTCCTGTCAAGAGGAAAAGGGGAAGATCACTATTAGAGACATTGCAAAGCAAGTGCTCAACCAGTGAACTAAAGGCTGAAAGTGCTGGGAAGACCACCTAGTGTCATCAACAAAGGAATGAAAGGAATTTGGAAGACATTGATCAAAATCAACCCATCAAATCCTGTACATACAGCACTGATACTGAGAGATACAGATATACACGTGACACAGAATTACACGTGCCATTGAGGGACACAGGTTTACACGCGGCACAGGGACACAGGTTTACATGCGGCACAGAGAGAAACCGATTTACTCACAGTGCCGAGAGATACAGACTTACACACAGTGCCGAGAGATACAGACTTACACACAGTGCCGAGAGATACAGACTTACACACAGTGCTGAGAGATACAGACTTACACACAGTAGTGAGAGATACAGATTTACACACAGTAGTGAGAGATACAGATTTACAAACAGTAGTGAGAGATACAGAATTACACACAGTAGAGAGAGATACAGATTTACACACAGTAGAGAAAGATACAGACTTACACACATAAAGTAGTGATACTGAGAGATACAGACCATACTGGAACTGCCCAAACATCAGAATTATTGCTTTTAAATTCCTACAGTCGGTGACTGGGCTGTTGTTCTGGACTTGGTGGTGGGAACAGCTCAGGGCTGTATAGGATAGCCTTGGCCTAAAATTAGTGACCCTTCTAATCTGCTTTCTCCCTAAAACAACCTAAGTATAAAGACTACATTAAAGTAATCATGGCTGCTGCCAGGAAGCAAGAACTGGCCCTAATAATTTGTTGTTCACTCTAGGCATGTGGACAACGCCGACCGTTTATGACCCGTTGCTAATTGCCTGAGAAAGTGGTGGGTCTTCACCTTGAACTGCTGAAATCCGCGTGGCAATGGTGTCTCCTCGATGGTTTTAGATATTGATAAAACAATGATTGTGTTCCTAGTCACAGATTCCCTGACATTAGTAGAGAGAAATCCTTGTTGTTTATGAATGTTATGGCATTCAGTGTAGGGGCTGGCATGCCTACAGATGTGCCATCTAGAAAACCCTGGACTTCAGGGAATGCCAGAAAATTCCAGTGATCCCTCATTCAGCTGCCACTTTGCCATGCAGAAGCTGGTAAACGTGCTTTCTCTGGAAAACAATGCGCCAGTGATCAGCTTGATGCAACTATACATCCCAGATTAACAGATGTTGCAGTTGTCTTCTGGTCTTCTGAGGTAGCTTGGAAAAGGTCAAAGGCATATAAGTATCATAATTTTCGTCAATATTATCTGTAGGTCAGGTTCCAGTGATGTCGACAGAGGTAGGCTAGGTGAGGAAGACCCCAATAATTTTAATAAGCTAATTACACATTTCTGAATATTAAAAACACCTACATATATTAAACATAACAATCTGTAATATATGCGGGTTCTAAGAGGTCAGAGCTTGATGAAAACCAACAAAAAAAACTATACTAAATTTGCATAAAGAAACAGGGTAATAACAGAATTATATTTTTAATGTATGAACTTAAAGCAAGCAGGATGGTAATGGCAGAATTCAAACACAGAGTGAATAAGTTTCAGATGCTACAAGACTAAACTAGAAGAAGTTGTGGATGCTCTAAGACTGAAGTGATTTTTGGGTGACAGAACAGCAAACTATCATAATGCATGAGGTACTGACAAAAGAAACATTTGGTCATTTAGTTTGGGCTCTTGACCATTTAATCACAGTTTGAGAGGTATTGATCAAGAAAAGTAAAGGCAGTTGGGTGAGATTACAATCTTCACACAATCCAAAAGCAAATTAAGTGGATTTGCATGTGAATTGGAAGGAATACAAGAAAGTGGAGGCACAGAACCAGGATCACAGGACGATCAGTCAAGACCACAGGAAAGGAAAACTGTGGGTGGAGGACCATCAACTTGGTTAAAGACACTCTTTGGGCAGGCTAAAATTTTTTGGTCTTCCAGTGCAAAGATTTGTCCATGACCATGTGTTGCAGACTGGCGCATTCCAAGATCCAGGACTGCATGCTGAGGGACACACTAAGGTTTGGGCCAGATCTCGCAAAGACACAATGGGACAAAGACCCTCAGCCATAGTACACCGAGCGGAACTGAAAAACCCACGTAATGAACATTGTAAATATTACTGGTTGTTTCGGAGTATATTGATGAAAAAAGAGGCATGCTATTAAAGTTTTTTGTCTTGCACTCATCAGGACTGCATGCATGAAATTACCAATAGCCAAGGGTAACAACAATTTATACTACATGAGAAGATAGTGCTGATTGGTTGGCAAGTGGACTCTGATTGATGGAGGGTTTGCCTTGGAGAATGGAACAGTTAATGGTCCAGCTTTTTTCAAAGTCAAACCAGGCAGGTCGACTCTGATTGATCAAGACATTACCCTGAGGAATGAGCAGGGAATAATTGTTCCCCAAGCTTTTGTTTAGTTGAGAAAATATTGAAAAGGTTGTAAATATTGACTGTAATTGTAAATGTAATAAGTAACATACAGTATTGGAAAAAACTGAATTGTTTAGCACTTTATGTAATGTCAACTTTGAATGGTCATGTACATTACATGTGCTTCTTTAAATTTTATAAATAAAGTATACTTTTAGAAAAAGTAAGTTATAAACTGGGAGAAAGGTAGACCTCATTATAGTAAATGAGAAACATCAGGGAGAGCAAAGGTTCCTATCTAAGCAGAGAAGCAGGTAATCTCATTTTTATTGTAGCTATTACCTTTGATGGTAAGATTGTTAGCAATCAGATTTGTTAACTGCTTTGTCGTGTAACAATACCTGCTTCTCTGGTGAAGCAGAGCCTGTCAAACAACTGCCCTGAACATTCTAAAGTGCTGCATGCATTTGTGTATGGATTAGAAATAATAGTTTGCACTCATATAGTGCCTTTAAAGTAGAAAAACATCCCAAAATGCTTCACAGAAGCATTTTTTAAAAAATTAGTCATTTGGAGGGACAAAGAAGTGGGTTTAAAGGAGCTTTTTAAATGGAAAAGAAAGAAATGAGAAGATTTAAGGACTGTGTTCCAGAACATGAGGACCAGGCAGCTGAAGGCACAGCTGTCAATATAGGAATCGGGCCAGACTCAATTAAAAACAATTCCCAAGCTAATTATAAAACTCTAGAAGCAAATCAAAGGCTTTCCAAAGCATAAATTAAGTTCAAATTTACCATTATTGTGAATGAAGGATAGACTTGCTTGAAACAACTCAAACGTTATATCTTAACTTGTTGCCACCTTAACTTAGCCTCTGCTCCTAGTCCTGCAGTGTCGAATGGTAAGTGCATGGTAAATCCAGAGCCACTGTCACTGACCTCACCCAGAAAATCAAACTTGCCGGCGGGGAACACAACAGCTGCTATTGAGATCAAGTGATGTTTGGCGCACATGGTACTCCTCTCCCATTCCTGTCCTGATTCACTACAGGTAACCCCAGACTGGAGAGGGAGAATGATGGGCTGTATGCAAAAGGCAGATATCAGCTGGTGTGCTTTTAAGGAGAGATTCTCAGACCAACCCACCAACATGTGCCAGTGTCTCCAGGGACATTGCCCGAGAGCCACTAAGAATTTAAAAAGAGCCAATGTCTCTGAACAACAAGGACTATTCAGAGGACACACCGCAGAATGAGCACTGACTGCTGCTTGTTCAGAATCAGGACAATATGGCCAATAATCACAGCTGGATTCACACCGCAGGCCCCTCAGAGCTCCCTCCCACAAAACAAGCACAACGCCCTGCCAGAGGGGAGGCCGGAGACAGGAGGTTTGGTCAGGAAGTTCTAGCAGATTCCTTCCATCGATGACGCAATGTGGCTCCCTTACACAGCGCCTCCCTGCAAGGGCGTTCAAGAGAAAACTCAACAACAACTTACATTAGTAAAGTGTCTTTAACATAATGAAACACCCCAAAAGCATCTCAGGAGCATTATTAAACAAAGTATGTCCCCGAGCCACATAGGAGATACTAGGTCAGGTGACAAAGCTTGGCAAAAAGGCAGGATTTAAGAATTGCCTTAGAAAAGGCAAGAGAGGTAGAGAGTGTAGGGAGGGAATTCGAGAGCTTCGGGTCTAGGCAACTGATGGCATGGCCACAAATGCTGGAGTAATTATGATTGGAAATGCACAAGAGGCCCGAATTAGAGCAGCACAGGTATCCCGGAGGGTTGGGGGGGTAGGAGAGGTTAAAGGGATGGGAAATGACAAGGCCAGAGGGACTTGGAAACAAGAATGGGAATTTTAAATTCAAGAGGCTGCTTAACCGGTTGCCAATGCAGGTCAGCGAGCACAGGGTGATCAGGGAATGGGACTTGATGTGACACGGACAGCAGAGTTTTGGATAACCACATGTTTGAGAAGGGTAGAATGGAGGAGACCAGCAAGGAATACGTTGGAATAGTTGAGTCTGGAGGTAACGAAAGCATCGTTGAGAGTTTCAGCAGCAAATGAGCTGAGACAAGGCCAAGTCGAGGTAGAAATAGGTGATCTTAAGAGATGGCCCGAATATGAGGTCGGAAACTCATCACAGGATCAAATGTGACACCACGCTTGTGAACAGCTGGCTTAACCTCAGACTGTTGCCGGGATGGAGTCAGTCATCAGGGAATGGAGTTTGGAGCCGGGGGGGAAAACAATGGCTTTAGATTTCCTAAGATTTAATTGGAGGAAATTTATGCTCACCCAGTACTGGATGTGGGATAAGCAGTCTGATAATTTAGCAACAGTGAAGGAGTCAGGAGAGGTGGCAGTGAGACGGAGCTGGATGTCACCAGTGTGCAATGGATGCAAGCAAGGGAGAAAATACATGTTTGAAGGAAACTTCCAACAATAGAGTTAGGTAACTGTACTGCTCAGTTTAGCTCTGAGAACTGAGAGCACAAAAAAGTGTAAAACAAAGGTCAGAGAGAGTAAAATCATGGTACAAAAAGTTAGCTTTGATGGATTGCACAGCAGGAGCTGAAGAAAACAGTAGGGCGACTCTCAGCCTGGAACTGACAAACAGACAACATTTTGAGACAAAAACAAAAATACCTGGAAAAACTCAGCAGGTCTGGCAGCATCTGCGGAGAGAAGCACAGTTAACGTTTCGAATCCGAATGACTCTTCAACAGAACTAAGTAAAAATAGAAGAGAGGTGAAATATAAACTGGTTTGGGCTGAGAGGTGGGGGGGGTGGGGGTGGACAAGAAGAGCTGGATAGAGGGCCAATGATAGGTGGAGATAACCAAAAGATGTCACAGACAAAAGGACAAAGAGGTGTTGAAGGTGGTGATATTATCTAAGGGAATGTGCTGATTAAGGATAGAAAGCAGGACGAGCAAGGTACAGATAGCTCTAGTGGGGGTGGGGTGGGGGGAAGGGATCGAAATAGGCTAAAAGGTAGAGACAAAACAATGGATGGAAATACACTTAAAAATAATGGAAGTAGGTGGGAAAAGAAAAATCTATATAAATTATTGGAAAAAACAAAAAGGAGGGGGAAAATCGGAAAGGGGGTGGGGATGGAGGAGAGAGTTCATGATCTAAAATTGTTGAACTCAGTATTCAGTCCGGAAGGCTGTAAAGTACCTAGTCGGAAGATGAGGTGCTGTTCCTCCAGTTTGCGTTGGGCTTCACTGAGCAAGCCAAGGACGGACATGTGGGCATGAGAGCAGGGTGAAGTGTTGAAATGGCAAGCGACAGGGAGGTCTGGGTAATGCTTGCAGACAGACCGAAGGTGTACTGCAAAGCAGTCACCCAGTCTGCATTTGGTCTCTCCAACGTAGAGGAAACCGCATTGGGAGCAACGAATGCAGTAGACTAAGTTGAGGCAAGTGCAAGTGAACACACAAAGGAGTGTTTGGGCCCTTGGACGGTGAGGAGAGGGGAAGTGAAGGGGCAGGTGTTGCACCTTCTGCGGTTGCATGGGAAGGTGCCGTGGGAGGGGGTTGAGGTGCAGGGGGTGATGGAGGAGTGGACTGCGGTTTCCTCTACATTGGAGAGGCCAATCGCAGACTGGGTGACTGCTTTGCAGAACACCTTTGGTCTATCCGCAAGCATTACCCAGACCTCCCTGTCGCTTGCCATTTCAACATTCCACCCTGCTCTCATGCCCACATGTCCATCCTTGGCCTGCTGCATTGTTCCAGTGAAGCTCAACGCAAACTGAAGGAACAGCACCTCATCTTCCGACTAGGCACTTTACAGCCTTCCAGACTGAATACTGAGTTCAACAATTTTAGATCATGAACTCTCTCCTCCATCCCCACCACCTTTCCGATTTTCCCCCTCCTTTTTGTTTCTTCCAATAATTTATATAGATTTTTCTTTTCCCACCTACTTGCATTATTTTTAAGTGTATTTCCATCCATTGTTTTATTTCTACCTTTTAGCCTATTTCGATCCCTTCCCCCCACCCCCACCCCCAATAGGGCTATCTGTACCTTGCTCGTCCTGCTTTCTACCCTTAATTAGCACATTCCCTTAGATAATATCACCACCTTCAACAACTCTTTGTCCTTTTGTCTGTGACATCTTTTGGTTATCTCCACCTATCACTGGCCCTCTATCCAGCTCTTCTTGTCCACCACCAACGCCCCCCACCCTCCAAACCTCTTTTCTATTTTTACTTAGTTCTGTTGAAGGGTCATTCGGACTTGAAACGTTAATTGTATTCCTCTCCGCAGATGCTGCCAGACCTGCTGAGTTTTTCCAAGTATTTTTGTTTTTGTTTCGGATTTCCAGCATCCGCAGTTTTTTGCTTTTATCTTAACATTTTGAGACATTTTCACAGGCTCTGGGTTTTAATCCTCTGACAAAACCCAAAAACAAAATATTTTCCTCCATCTGATTCCTGCTCTTTCTACACTATTCTTTATTATGGAGTTGTTTGTTGATCTTTGTTTTCTATAAATCTTATCTCCTCTCTGCTGCTATATTCTGATGTCCTTGCCCCTGCCAAATGTATAAACCCTCCCTCACAGTACTAGTTAACTCCCCTGTGAAGGCATTGGCCTCAGTCATGTTCAGGTGGAACTTGGCAAAGTAGCATAGATCCCTCCTCGCCCAAAACATCTCAATGCCCGAGGAACTGAAAGCCCTCCCTCCTGCATCACTCCTCCAGCTACACATTCACTTGCACTGTCTTCCTGTTTCTGTACTCTCTAGCACAGGGGTGGGGAACCCACCATCCGTGGGCAAGATCTGGCCCATTGCTCAATTTCACCTGGCCCACAGCAAGATTTCTAAAAATATAGACCTATGACAGTAGCGCCTTCAAAATAGCATTTAACGTCGTCGTTATGAACTTGCTTTGGATAAAAACATCAGCTGACTTGCTATAATAATACTTAACAATATTCAAATTCAGCCATCTCATTAAAACAGCGGGTGAGTTGGACATTTCTGCATTCTCTCTAAAATAAACTAAATTAAGTTGATTTTTGTGTGTCTGTTGATTTGTGTGTCTGTGGCCCGCGACTGATTTTGTCTATGCGCGAAAGGCCTGTGATAAGAACAAGGTTCCCCACCCCTGCTATAGCATGTGGCACTGAACGATTACCACTTTTCAGGTGTTGTTTAATATTTTCCTAGCTCTTGAAACTCTTCCTGTAGGTCTTTAGCCCTTTCCCTAGCTATGTCACTGGTTCCAGGATGGACAACTTCTAGCTTTTCCCCTTCTCCTTACAGAATATCCGGCACACATTCAGTGATATCATTTACCTGGTACTAGGGACTCACATATGTTTCAGAAACAACTATCTCCCTGTCAAATCATCTCTAATAACTGTATTTCTATACTTAATGTCCTCTGTGCAGTGGGGCCTACCCAGGCGTTGTGGATTTGGATCTGATGGCACTCTCTCAAGCTGACTAGTATTCCACACTGACCTTGTCCTCACCATCTACTTGTTGATGTCGCATCTGTCCATAACAGCCTTGGTATGAGTGCCCACCACACAATTCTTGTACAGACCAAGTCCCATCTTCATGCTGAAGGTAATTCCTCATGGCATTGTGTGGCACTACCACCATGCTAAGCGGGTTGATCAAAAACAGATCTAGAGGTTCAAAACTAGGCATCCAGAAGGCACTGTGGGCCATCAACAGCAGCAGAATTGTGTTCAACCATAATCTGTAAACTCATGGCCCAGCATATCCCTCACGCTATCATTACTATCAAGCCAGGTGACCAACCCTGGGATAATAAGGAGCGTAGAAGAACATAGCAGGAGCAGCACCAGGCGTACCTAAAAATGAGGTGCCAACCTGGTGAAATTACGACACATATCTACATTCATGCTAAACAATATAAGCAGGGGGTCATAGACAAAGCGAAGCCATCCTACAACTAATTGATCAGATCAAAGCTCTGAAATCCTGACACATCTAGTGCAAAGGGGGTAAACCATTAAACAACTAGCAGGAGGAGTATCCATAAATATCCCCATCCACAATGATGGCGGAGCCCAGCACATGAGTGCAAAAGACATGGTTGAAGCATTTGCAATCATCTTCAGCTAGAAGTATGGAGCGCATGTTCGACTTCAGCCTGATCCTGAATTTCACACTCTCTCATATACCAGACTTCAGCTAAGTTTATTCGCTGCTTGTGATGTAAAGAGATGGCTGAACTCACTAGATACAACCAAGGTTTCTGGTCCTGACAACACTCTGATGGTAGTGCTGAAAAGCTGTGCTCCTGAACTAGTCACGCCCTTGGCCAAGCCATTCCAGTACATCTACGGCACTGGCCTCTAGCCCACAATGTGGAAAATTGCCCAGGTATATCCTGTTCAAAACGAGCAGGTGTTATGATATGGCAGGTGGTAATTGCCAGGCTGACCAAATCCCAAAGTGAAGTTTAGCCAAGCTATCACAATGATTTGCAATTTGTATTTTTATTACAAGAAGCTATGTGCACTGAAGTCAGAAGTAAAGAGTCCACTACCACTTTTGGAGATTTTAAAGATTAAATTAAAACATTTATTAACAAAAGGAAAGAAAACTTAAACACTCAAGATAATAGTTACACAATTAAATTTAGTCTTTCAACATTTCCCAAAAGATTTCTATTTAGCTAAACTCCCAAATAAACACCCTTTTCCAGGCAACAGTTGAAATAGATTCTTAATCTATAAAACATCCAATAATATTATTACAAGGCACTCACTGTTGCTATAAAGGAGGGATTTCACAGCTTCTCTCTGCCTCGCACTCAACAATGGAACTCGAAGGCTTATAACAACCATTTTCCTTGCTCTCTGGAACAAGCAAGCACTTCTCAGGGGTGGCAAGAGACTGTTTTTTTCCCACAAGTCTGTCTTCGCACAGCCCACCTTTCAGGGTCTCGCACAGCCACTCACTGTAAAGCTTTCAATCTTTCCTTAAATATATTTCTCCTCTTTTGATCTTTAAATCCCATTGTTTCAACCTTTCTTTAGAAGTTACTTTTCCCAGAATATTAAAATCTTTCATGTTTCCATCTTGTTTTGCTTTTGAATCAATGATATCCCCACTACTTGTTTACCTATGAACTCCTGCAAGATGCAACCATTTTCCTTGGCACCTCCTAGCTCCCTTTGAAATTCAAACAATCTATCAACTTATCTACAAATGTGAATTTTCGCCCATTTCCATTTCAAAATGCCTGCTTTTACACCTAACCCCTTTGATGATGTAAACCTTGCAGCCTGACTGTCTTCAGTTTAATTAAATTAGTCACACGCATGCACATACACACACACATGCACATGCCTACTTCAGTATTTCACAGTGCTATAAGAACAAAAACTATATTTTCTTTACACAATCTGGCTAATTAGTGCCTCATCAGTGTACTCACGATCATCAGCAAAGTAGCGGTAGGTCTTATTCACAGTGTATTCAAGTAGCACTTAATAACCAATAACCTGCTCAGCTTGGGTTCCACCAGGCTCACTTGGCCCCAGACCTCATTACAGTCTTGGTCCAAATATGGAGAAAAGAATTGAATCCCAGAGGCAAGGTGAGGGTGACTGCCCTTGACATAAAGGTAGCATTTAACAAAGTGAGGCAACAAGCAACCTTAGCAAATTGAAGTCAATAGGAACCAGGAGGAGAATTCTCCACTGAGGTTGTAATCATATCTAGCACAAAGGAAGGTGGTTGTGATTGTTGGAGGCAAATCATCTCATCCCCAGAATGTTGCTGCAGGAATTCCTCAGGGTAGTGTCCCAGGCCCAATCATCTTCAGTTGCTTCATCAATGACCTCCCCTCCAACATAAGGTCAGAAGTGCAGATATTGGCTGATGTTTACAGTGTTCAGTTCCACTTGCAGCCCCTCTGATACTGAAACAGTCCATGTCCACATGCATTAAGATTTGGACATCACGCATCCCTGGGCTGATAAGTGATAAGTAACATTCACACTACACAAGAGTCAGACTATCTCCAGCAAGAGAAAATAACCTCCCACTGACATTCAACCAAAATCACCTTCATCAACATCCTGGGGGGAGAGCCACATACCAGCTGAATTGGATCAGTCACATAAACATATCAGAGCAGGTCAGAGGTTGGGTATTCTTTGGCAAGTGGCTCACATGCTGACTCTAAAAGTCTCTCTCAAGGCACAAGTCAGGAGTGTAATGAAATACTCTCCATGTACCCAGATGAGTGCAACTCCTACAACTCTCAAGAAGCTTGACAACTTTCAAGGCAGAGCAGTCTGTTTGATTGGTAGCTTAGTCATCACCTTAAACCCCAAGGTTACAGAGTGTACTATCTGCAGGATGCACTTCAGCAACTCAATGGTTTCTTCTCATGACACCTTCCAACTTGAAGGCCTTCACTACCTCCTGCTTCCCAAACTATTTTCAAATGTACCCCTATTTTGTCACTTGAAAATAAACGTGACTCCAGAGATCAACAAAAACAAAACAGCAATAAAGCAGCATAATAAAATTCGGTATATAATTATCAAAGTTAGCATATTATGGATCAACACATAACAATACATCATATAAATCTGAAAATGTGTTCTTCAAGTACTTCATAAAAATGCAAATATTTTATGCATTCATGTAGGTTTCAGCCAAACTCTATATTTCCACATGACAGAAGACACAGTGAAGCCCCTCACCCTTCTCCACCCCCCCCCCACAGTAATCAGCCCCTTTCCACTTCCCCACACATGTTGTAATCAGCCGTCTCCCCCACATGCACAGTAATCATCCCTTCTCCTCTCAGTCACTCCCCCATACACAGTGATCAGCCCCTCTTCCACCACCAACTCTCCACCCGCAGGCCCCCTCCCCCCAACTTTTGGTCTAGTTGCCAGTGCCCAAGGAGCAGAGTTGACTTGGGACTATGATGTTATTGCTATTACTTAGACTTGGTTGATGGATGAACAGGATTGGCAGATAAACATTCCAGGATTTAGATGTTTCAGGCAGGATAGAGAGGGATGTAGAAGAGGTGGGGGAGTTGCATTTCTGGTTAAGGGAATATCACAGCTGTACCACAGGAGGACATCTCGGTGGGCTCATGCAGCGAGGCAATATGGGTAGAGCTCCGGAATAGGAAGGGTGCAGTCACAATGTTGGGGGTTTACTATAGGCCTCCCAATTGCCAGCAGGAGATTGAGGAACAGTTATGTAGGCAGATTTTGGAAAGATGTAAAAGCAAAAGGGTTGTTGTGGTGGGTGATTTTAACTTTCCCTATATTGACTGGGAATCACTTAGTGAAACCTAGGGGTTTGGATGGTGCAGAATTTGTAAGGTGCATCCAGGAGGGCTTCCTGAGACAATATGTAGATAGTCCAACTAGGGAAGGGGCAATACTGGACCTGGTATTAGGGAATGAACCCGGCCAGGTGGTCAAAGTTTCAGTAGGGGACCATTTCGGGAAAAGTGACCATAATTCAGTAAGTTTCAAGGTACTGGTGGATAAGGATAACAGGAGTCCTCGGGTTAAGGTGCTTAATTAGGGGAAGGCTAATTATAATAATATTAGGCAGGAACTGAGGAATCTAGACTGGAGGCAGATCTTTGAGGGCAAATCAATAACAGACATTTGGGGGGCTTTCAAACGTTAGTTGATAAGAATTCAGGACTGGCATGTTCCTGCTAGGATGAATGATAAGCATGGCAAGTTTCAGGAACCTTGGATAACGAAGGATATTGTGAGATTAGTCAAAAAGGAAAGGGAAGCATTCATAAGGGCTAGAAGGCTGGGAACAGTTGAAGCCCGTGGAGAATATAAAGAAAGTAGGAAGAAACTTAAGCAAGGAGTCAGGAGGGCTAAAAGGGGTCATGAAAAGTCACTGGCAACCAGGATTAAGGAAAATCTCAAGGCCTTTTATACATATGTAAAAAGCAAGAGGGGAGCCAGGGAAAGGTTGGACCCACTCAGGGACAGAGGTGGGAATCTATGTGTGGAGCCAGAAGAAATGAGAGAGATACTAAATGAATACTTCTCATCAGTATTCACCAAAGAGAAGGACTTAGCGGTCGATTTGTCTAGCGAAGAGTGTATAGATAGCCTGGATCATGTTAAGATCAAAAAAGAGGTGTTCAGCATCTTGAAGAATATTAAGGTGGATAAGTCCCCAGGGCCAGATGGGATCTATCCCAGAGTACTGAGGGAGGCAAGGGAGGAGATTGCTGGGGCCTTGACAGAAATCTTTGTATCCTCATTGGCTATGGGTGAGGTCCCAGAGGACTGGAGAATGGCCAATGTTGTTCCATTGTTTAAGAAGGGTAGCAGGGATAATCCAGGAAATTACAGCCTGGTGAGCCTTACGTCAGTGGTAGGGAAATTATTGGAGAAGATTCTTCGTGACAGGACTTACTACCATTTGGAAGCAAATGGGCATATTAGTGAGAGGCAGCATGGTTTTGTGAAGGGGAGGTCGTGTCTCACTAACTTGATCGAATTTTTCAAAGAAGTGACAAAGATGATCGACGATGGAAGGGCAGTGGATGTTATATATATGGATTTCAGTAAGGCCTATGACAGGGTCCCTCATGGCAGACTGGTACAGAAGGTAAAGTCGCATGGGATCAGAGGTGAGCTAGCAAGATGGATACAGAATTGGCTTGGTCATAGAAGACAGAGGGTAGCAGTGGAAGGGTGCTTTTCTGAATGGAGAGCTGTGACTAGTGGAGTTCCGTAGGGATCAGTGCTGGGACCTTTGCTGTTTGTGGTAAACATAAATGATTTGGAGGAAAATGTAACTGGGCTAATTAGTAAGTTTGCAGACGACACTAAGATTGGAGGAGTTGCAGATAGTGAAGAGGATTGTCAAAGGATACAACGGGATATAGATCGGTTGGAGACTTTGGCGGAGAAATGGCAGATGGAGTTTAATCCGGACAAATGCAAGGTAATGCATTTTTGGAAGGTCTAATACAGGCAGGAATTATACAGTAAATGGCAGAACCCTTAAGTGCATTGACAGGCAGAGGGATCTGGGTGTACAGGTCCACAGGTCACTGAAAGTGGCAACACAGGTGGATAAGGTAGTCAGGAAGGCATGTGGCATGCTTGCCTTCATTGACAGGGGTATTGAGTATAAAAGCTGGGAAGTCATGCTGCAGCTGTATAGAACCTTGGTTAGGCCACACTTGGAATATTGCATGCAATTCTGGTCGCCACATTACCAGAAGGATATGGAGGCGTTGGAGAGAGTGCAGAGGAGGTTTACCAGGATGTTGCCTGGTCTGGAGGTTATTAGCTATGAGGAGAGGTTAGAGAAACTCGGATTGTTCTCACTACAGCGATGGAGATTGAGGGGAAACTTGATAGAAGTTTACAAAATTATGAGTGGCATGGACAGAGTAGATAGTCAGAAGCTTTTTCCCAGGGTGGAAGAGTCAATTACTAGGGGACAAAGATTTAAGGTGAGAGGAGAAAACTATAAAGGAGGTGTGTGGGGCAAGTTTTTTACGCAGAGGTAGTAAGTGTCTGGAATTCGTTGCCAGAGGAGGTGGTGGAAGTGGTGTTTAAGAGGCAGCTTGATAAATACATGAATAGGATGGGAATAGAGGGATACGGACCCCAGAAGTGCAAAATGTTTTAGTTGACGGGCAATATGATCGGCGCAGGCTTGGAGGGCCGAAGGGCCTGTTCCTGTGCTGTACTTTTCTTTGTTCTTTGTTCTTGACAGCCCAGGGTAAACAGATAGGAGCAGAAACATAGTAAAGTTTGAAGTCGCCACTCACCTTCCCAACTCAGCCTCACTGTCAGTCACTGAGTTACACTTGCCTGCCTCTGCCTGTACCAAGTCAGTGCGCAAACATCGCTGGACCAGCTTAGCACTTGCTGCTAAGAGTATTTTCTGAAGTTAAAGAGCACTTTGGGCTCACTGTCTGCCCATGCTGTTTGGCACCAACAGCCAGATAGTCCAGAGCTGTCCCGCCAGAGTCTCCTTTCCACAGTCGCCAATGTTGCCCCAGAGGAGGGGGAACTCACAACCCCAAATATTTATCTGTATGATCCCGATGGAGACCACAGCCCACAGTTTGGGAACCCTTGACCCAGAAGGGAAAAGACAGCAGGTGCATGAGAACACCAGCATCTCCAGGGACCTTTCTATGTTACACACCATCTTGACTTGGATATATATCGCCATTCCTTCACAAACACTGGATCAAAGCCATATAACTCTGTACCCAACAGCACTGGGCAACCAGAATTGGGCAATAATGCCAACCTCGCTAAGAGCCGCCACATCAGGAGAATGAGAATATTAAAAATAACACTTACTCGCATGTTTGTCGGCGAGTGCAATAAGACTGCTTGAAATGTCTCGTCTCCGGTAGAAACAAATGCACTTTGCTTCCACATTGCCATTGACAGTCTGAAATAGTGAACAGAAAGGGCACGAAGGATAATTAGATCACACAGATGCTGCAGTGAAATTGTGAATAGGCCAGGCTCTGAAGACAACTGGCACATACAGTGTTACTGTGAAGCACTGAACAGTAAGGGAGCTGAGGTTCCTTGTCCAACACCAATGTGATGTGCTGGTAACTCACTGAAGTGACCATTCTTCACAGGTACATATTTGTGAGCTGACCATTCAACCATGGAAGCCACACACTCTGTCCTCACTTCACAGAAGATAGTCCTTGGGTAATAATGAAGAACAGGAACTATGCTTTATTTGATTTTTTTTCCTCATCTCAGGGATACTAGTACGTGTTATTCCTTCCCCCAGCTCTGTTCTGCACCGGGTCTGGCTGGAATCTGCTAACCCAGCACTAAGTCAGGACAAACATCTGGAAAGATAGAGTTCAATAGAACACAAAGCAGCTCCTCTGTCTGTCAGGGGCTCAAATAACCCTCAAGCTGAAGTGCAGAGCATTTCGAAACTCAGAGCTTCAGTCTGTGCTGAGTTTATCCTGTCACTGGATGTCTTGTACTATAACAACAACTTTCATTTATATAGCACCCTTAATGTAACAAAACAGCCCCAGGCACTTCACAGGAGAGATTTTGGAACAAAATTTGACACTTATCCAAGAACACAAGAGATAGGAGCAGGAGTAGACCATGCGGCCCATCGAACCTGCTCCGCCACTCAATACGAACATAACTGATATTGGGTTTAAACTCCACTTTCTTGCCTGCTCCTCATATCCCTTGATTCCCTGAGAGACCAAAAATCTGTCTATTTCAGCTTTAAAAATTCCGATGGAGAATTCTCAACCTTCTGGGACAGAGGATTCTAAAGATTCACAATCATTTCAGTGAAGTCATTTCTCCTCATCTCAGTCCTAAATGATCAGCCCTTATTCTGAGACTGTGCCCCCATATTGTATATTCCCCGACCAGCAGAAACAATGTCTCAGCATCTACCAAATCAAGCCCCATCAGAATCTTGTGTGTTTCAAGGAAATCCCCTCCCACTCTTCTAAACTCCAGAGAACATAGGCCTAATTTACTCAGCCTCCCATTATAAGACAAACCCCTCATCTCAGGTACCAATTTAGTGAACCTTCGCTGTACTGCCTCCAATGCAAATATATCCTTCATTAAATATGAAGGCCAAAACTGCACACAATATTCCAGATGTGATTTCACCAAAGGTGAAGTTCAATAGAACACAAAGCAGCTTCTCTATCTGTCAGGGGCTCAAATAACCCTCAAGCACAGATTCACCAAAGCCCTGTACAATTGTAGCAAGACTTATTTTATTCCTGTACTTCAACCCCCCTACAATAAAGGCCAACATGCCATTTGACTCCTAAGTGCTTGCTGTATTGGAATGCTAAATTTCTGCTCTCCTTGTGAGAGCACACCCAAGTCTATGTGGACATTAGCATTTACATCTTTCAAAAAATATTCAGCTTTTCTATTCTTTCAACCAAATTGAATAACTTCACACTCCCTCACATTATACTTCATCTTCCATCTTGTAGCCTCATATCAACATCCTGAGGGTTACCATTGATCAGAAACTGAACTGGACTAGCCATGTAAATACTATGGCTACAAGGGCAAGTCAGAGGCTAGGAATCCTGTGATGAGTAACTCACCTCCTGACTCCCCAAAGCCTGTCCACCATTTACAAAGCACAGGAGTGTGATGGAATACTCTCCACTTGCCATCCAGGACAAAGCAAACCACTTGATTGGCACCACATCCACAAACCTTCACTCCCTCCCACCACCGGCAAACAGTGGCAGCAATGTGCACCATCTACAAGATGCACTGCAGGAACTCACCAAGCCTCCTTAGACAGCACCTTCCAAACCCTCAACAACTACCATCTAGAAGGGCAAGGGCAAGGGCATCAGGCAGATGGGAACACCACCACCTGGAAGCTCCCCTCCAAGCCACTCACCATCCTGAATTGGAAATATATCATTGTTCCTTCACTGTCACAAAATCCTGAACTCTCCCTAACAGCACTGTGGACTGCAGCAGTTCAAGAAGGCAGCTCATCATCACTTTCTCAAGGGCAATTAGGGTGGGTCAATAAATGCTGGCCAAGCCAGCAACGTCCACATCCCAAGGTCCTACCCAGGTCGAGGTGAGAGAGGAGATAACTGGTATACCAGAAGAACTTACTGTTGGAAAGGCTATCTTTACTTAAAATAGATAAGCTACCAGGACCGGATGAGATGCATCCAAGAGTACTGATGGAAGTGAGAGTGGAAATTGCCAAGGCACTAGTGATAATCTTCCAGTCTTCCTTATACACAGGGGAGATGTCAGAGGACTGGAGAACTGCAAATGTTGCACCCTTGTTCAAAAAGCAGTACAAGGATAAAGTTGGCAACTACAGACCAGTCAGTTTGACCTCAGTGGTAGGGAAACTTCTGGAAACTATAATACGGGATAAAATCAATAGTCACTTAGACAAATGCAGGATAATTCAGGAAAGCCAGCATGGATTCATTAAGGGAAAATCATGTTTAACTAACTTACTGGAATTTTTTGAGGAGGTAACAGTGAAGGTTGATAAGGGAAACGAGTTGAAGTGGTGTATATGGATTTTTAAAAGGCATTTGATACAGTGCCACACAACAGGCTTTTGTGCAAAATTCAAGTTCATGGAATAAAAGGGAAAGTAAGTACTTGGATAAGAAATTGGCTGAGTGACAGGAAAGTAGTGATAAATGGTTGTTTTTCAGATTAGAGGAAGGTTTGTAGTGGAGTCCCCCAGGAGTCAGTGTTGGGACCCTTGCTCTTCCTGATATATATGAATGACCTAGACTGGTGTTCAGGGCATGATTTCAAAATTTATAGATGATACGAAGGTTGGATATGTTGTCAACTATGTTGGGAATAGCCTTGAACTTCAAAAGGACGTTAACATGATGGATTGGGTAGACAAGTGGCAGATGCAGTTCAATGCAGAGAACCATGAGGTGATTTGTTTTGGCAGGAAAAATATGGCGAGACAGTATAAAATAAAGGGAGAGCCTCTAAAGGAGGTGCAAGAACAGGGGGACCTCGGTGTATATGTATATAGGTCATTGAAGATGGCAGGGCACGTTGAGAGAGCAGTTAATAAAGCATATAGTATCTTAGGCTTTATTAATAGGGGCACTGAGTACAAGAGTAAGGAGGTCATGTTAAACTTGTATAAGACATTAGTTAGGCCTCATCTGGAGTACCGCATCCAGTTCTGGGTGCCATACTTGAAGGAGGATGTGAAGGCATTGGAGAGAGTACAGAGAAGATTCACAAGAATTATTCCATGGATAAACAGCTGTAGCTATGAGGATAGATTGGAGAGGTTGGGGCTGTTTTCCTTGGAGAAAAGAAGGCTGAGAGGAGACTTGATAGAGGTATTCAAGATCCTGAGGGGTATAGACAGAGTAAATAGTGAAAAATTTTTCCCACTCAGGAGTAGATCAAGAACCAGAGGCACAGATTCAAAATAATTGGCAAAAGAAGTAAATGTGATGTGAGGAAAAACTTTTTCACCCAGAGGGTGGTTGGAGTCTGGAACAAACTTCTTGAAAGGGCAGTGCGGGCAGGTTCGATCGAGGTATTCAAAAGGGAATTGGGTTGCTACCTGAAAAGAAAGAATGTGCAAGGTTATGGGAATAAGGCAGGGGAGTGGAATGAGGTGGAATGTTCTCTTAGAGAGCCATTGCAGACTCAGTGAGCCACATAGCCCCCTTCTGCACTGTAAATATACTGTGATACTGTGAAATCTTGTTGCCCACTCACTTAACCTGTCTATTTCTCTCTGCAGCCTGTGTCTTCCCCAAGCTTATCTTGCCACCGAGCTTGGTGTGATCAGTAAACTTAGATCATTATTCTTTGTTTCTTCATGTAAGTCATTAACGTAAATTGTAAATAGCTGAGGCCCCAGCACTGATCTTTGTGGCACTCCACTCGAACTTGAAAATGCCCTGTTTGTGTCCACTCTTTGATTCCTGTCCATTAACCAAACCTCTATCCGTACTAATATATTACCTCCAACTCTGTGGGCCCTTATCAGGCCTATTAACCTTTTGTGTGGCACCCTATCGAATGCCATTTGGAAATCCAAATATACTAC
Source organism: Carcharodon carcharias (assembly GCF_017639515.1). Taxonomy (NCBI): domain Eukaryota; kingdom Metazoa; phylum Chordata; class Chondrichthyes; order Lamniformes; family Lamnidae; genus Carcharodon; species Carcharodon carcharias. Next base: position 28,661,352 of record NC_054486.1, read on the forward strand.
ATCTGCTGCTCCCCCTTTATCTTCTCTACCAGCTTTTTCCTCAAAAAATTCTAATAGATTTCTCAAACAGGATTTCTCTTTTGTAAAACCATGTTGATTTGTTCTAATCATACTATGCTATTCTAAGTACATTGTTAAGACATTCCTAATAATAGATTCCAGAATGTTCCCAATGGCTGATGTTAGGCTAACTGGCCTGTAGTTTTATGTTTTCTCTCTCTCTCCTTTCTTTAAAACCCGTATTACATTTCCCAACTTCCAAATCGATGGGACCGTTACTGAATCTAAGGAATTTTGGCAAATCATAGCTAATGTATCAACTACTGCTGTAGCTATCTCTTTTAGAACATTAGGATGCAAGCCATCAGGCAGCAGGGATTTGTCAGATTTTTCTCCATTAAGTTTCACCAATACTTTTTCTCTGCTGATATTAATTACTGAGCTTTCCCACTTTTTAAACTCTAGGTTACCCTCTATTTCTGGTATGCAACTTGTGTACTGTGAAGACAGACACAAAGCATTTGTTCAATGCCTCTGTCATTTCTTCATTCCCATGATAATTTCTCCTGTCTCTGCTTCTAAGAGTCCAATGTTTATTTTAGCTACTCTCTTTTTATATACTTATAAAAAATTTTGCAATCTGTTGTTATATTGCTGGCTAGTTTACACTCATATTCTAATTTTTCCCTTTTTAATCAACTTTTTGGTGGTCCTTTGTTGATTCCTAAAACACACCCAGTCCTCAGACTTGCTACTATTATTTGCAACCTATTGGGAAAACCATATCCTCATGAACTGGACTTTTCTTTTTAAATATGAAAAGATATTGCATTATTTGGACCTTTGGATGCTGACCTGCAGTGTTTTTTTTTAAAAAGTCATAAGTTCACCTTGAAACTGTCAACAAGCATGCCTTTTCCAAGAAATCACCTGATCAGCATGGTCCCTGAGAGGGGAAAGAGCTAGGTGCTTGTTTGCATTGCAGTTACATTTAATTAATGGCAAAAGAAAACTGGTTTAAAGGCAAAAAGCTAGTGAGTTACTATAAATCACGTGATTGGGATGAGCTTTAAGTTTTAGACTTGTTCAATTAGGACTGAACTGAGGATGTAAAAGATGTCCAACTCGCCTTCTTGCCTGAAATACAGTTGCTGGCAGTACCTAGCTAAGAATCCTTAGCTCACTGGAGTTTGTCTGTTTTTTTACAAAGCTGAGAGGCTGAGAAGAGGGATTGACCCAGTTATATCTTATGCCAGAGCAGAACTCCACTGGTGAGAACCTCCAAACATCTACCGGGACCACATTAATACATTGCCTTTGTTACAAGACCCTGCGAACTTTATCCTTTATTTTGATAACTCCTATCCTCTAAAGCCCATCTCTGCAGAGAGACCCCATTTCTTTGTCCTTTGTTTGTTTGTGTATGTGCACATACTCGGGTATTTTTAAAAGGGATAGATAGTTATACTTCCAGAGTACAATTGTGTGTTAACCAGTTCTTCCAACTTGTTTTTAAAAATGTTTTGCTTATAATAAATCAATCATTCTGAGTTTATTGAAAGAAACCAAGTTAAAGTCTCTTTTATTCTGGGTCTAACAGTAACGAAGGAAAATAATTCGCCATTTTGGTGAATGAATTAAACATTTAAACTAATGGTGCTGCCTGGGGAGTAGTGGGACTCAATAAACTGCGCACTCCTCCCACCCCAGTCATAACAAATCTTATAAGCCACTTCTTTTAATCAATTACATTTCTTAACTTCCTGGGTGAGCCATGGATGGGTCTGATTTATTAAGCTTTTGTTTGTCAATGGAATGTATTTCGGCTGAACATTCTGAATTGTTTCCTGAAATGTTACCTGCTGTTTATTTATTGCTACACCTTATAGTCCATTTAACTAATCAACTTTAGCCAGCTCTCCTTTCATACCTAAGTAATTGGCTTTGTTTAAGTTTAAGGTTCTTGTCTGTGATTGGGGTATGTCACTTTCAAATTTAACATGAAATTCAATGGGAATATGATAACTATTTCCCAGTGGATCTTTTGCCATGGCATTACTGATTAACCCTGCTTCATTACACAATACTAGGTCTAAGATAGCTTTTTCCCAAGTCAGTTCCACAATGTATTGTTCCAAAACATTCTACAAACTCATCTTCTGGACCATTCTTGTCAATTTGATTGTCCCAGTCTATATGAAGATTAAAGTCCTCCACAATTATTACATTGCCTTTGTTACAAGCTCCAATAATTTCTTGTTTAACGCTGTTTCCCATGTTACAACTACTGTTAGGAGGCCTATAAAGTACTCCCACCAGTGCTTTCTGACTGTTGCTATTCCTGATTTCCACCCATACTGATTCCACTTCATGATCTTCTGAAGCCAGATACTTTGTCGCTAATGTCATTATGTCATCATTTACTATCAGGGCTACCCCATCTCCTTCGCCATTCTATATGTCTTTCCAAAATATTAAGTACCTTGAAATATTTATTTCCCAACCTTGAGAGTCTTGTAACCAAATTAAAATCAGGGATGCACAAAATTCCAAAATTGGAATTCCGAAGAGTTCCGAAGAAGAGTCATATTGGACTTGAAACGTTAACTCTGTTTCTGTCTCCACAGATGCTGCCAGACCTGCTGAGTTTTTCCAGTATTTTCTGTTTTTTATTTCAGATCTCTACCATCTGCAATATTTTGCCCTTATTCCAAAATTGGAGATGCACATTGATCTCAGAGAGTTGTAGGGCCAGAGAAAGTTACAGATAGGCAAGGGTGAGGCCAAGGAGCAACTTAAAAACAAAGATGAGTATTTTAAAACTGAGGTATTGCTGGACCAGAAGATGTAACAGATGAGAGAGTACAGGGGCAGAGTGTGAATGGGACCTGGTGCAAGTTAAGATATGGGCAACAGAGCTTTAGATGAGCTCAGGTTTATGAAGGGTGGAAGATGGCAAGCTGACCAGGAGAGTCTTGAATATTCTAATCTTGAGGTAACAAAGGCGTAGACAGGTGGCTCAGCGGAAGATGGGCTGAGGCAGATTTGGAGACAGGCGATGTTATAGAGCTGAAAGTAACCCATCTTAGTGACAGGCCAGGTGTGATTGGAAGGTCAGCTCAGGTTCAAACATGATACCAATGTTGCAAACTGTCTTGTTCAGTCTCAGACTTTTGCCAGAGAGGGAAGGATGGAGTCATTAGATAGGGAAAAGAGTTTAGCAAGAGGACCAAAGACAATGGCTTCAATCGTCCCAATATTTTATTGGATCGGCCAAACAAAGGAGGAGATGGTGTCAGACGGGCAAGCCAAAGTGTGGTTACCCAATCACTGGCTATATTATACACTCTGAGAAGGCTCCAGAACCAATCCCCAGTCCATGCTGATGGCAACATGTTCGACATGTATTTTGATGGCACTCAGCTCTACCTTACCTCTCTTGACCTCTGCACTTCCTCTGATCTGTCACACTGCTTTTCCAACAAAGTACTGGATAAGCAGAAATTTCCTCCAACTAAATATTGGGAAGGCTAGAGCCATTGCCTTCAGTATCCATACCCTAGGCTCAGACTCCAATCCCTCCTTGGCCACTGTCTGATGCTGAGCCAGATCGTTCACAACCTTGGAGTTGTATTCGTCTCCAAGATGATCGAGCTCCCGGCCACATATCTGGGGCATCAATAGGATGCCTACTTTCACCATTGCAACATTATCCGATTCCAAACTTACCTCAGTTTATCTGCTGCTGAAACCTTAACCCATGGCTTTGTTACCTCCAGACTTGACTATTCCTGTGCTCTCCTGGACAGCCTCCCATATTCTACCTTCCATTCCCTGACTAGCATTTCCATCCCTCTTCCTGGCAACTGTTTGAAACTGAGCCAGACCATTCCTAACCTTAAAGTTGTACTTGACTCTGAGATGAGCTTCCAAACATATATTTGCTCCATCATCTAGCCTGCCTATTTCTCTCAGTTACATTGGTAATTCCCTCCCTGCCTTAGCTCATCTGTGGCTGAAACCCTCATGAATGCCTCTGTTACCTTTAAACTTGATGCTTCCAATGCATTCCTGCCCAGCCTTCAATTCCCACTCTCGTAAATTAGTGTTTATCCCAACCTTTGCTGCCCATATCTTAATTCACACTAAGTCTTGTTCAGCCATCGGCCTTGAAACCACTGTAGGTCAGCAAGCACAAGTCCAACATCAATCTAAAAATCCTCAACCTTGTTTTTAAATTCCTCCATGGCCCCACCCCTCCTTATCTACAACCTCCTTCTGCCCTACAAGCCTGAGATCTCTATGCTCCTTCAATTCTGATCTTTTAGAATCATAGATCATTGCAGCACAGGAGGCAGCCATTCGGCCCATCATGTCTGTGCTGGTTCCCCTAAGGAACAATTCACATACTGCCTCTTCCCCATTCTCTCCCGACATGATCACCCTGTTGCCTTTCAAAGAAAAACAACTTCCTCAATATTTCAGCTTCCTCTCTTCTGGTCTTCATGACACTGCTACATATATCCCTGCCTATAGGGGCCTTGGCTTTGAAGTTCATTCACAGCATTTTGGGTGTCGCTAGCAAGGTCATCATTTATTGCCCATCCCTAATTGGCCTTATGAAGGTGGTGCTGCAGTCTTTGTGGTGAGCAGTGCTGTTCAGGGAGGAATTCCAGGATTTTGACCAATTAACAATGGAAGAGCAACAGTATATTTCCAAGTCAGGATGATGTGTGAATTGGAGGGGAACTTGCAGCAAGTGGTATGCCCCAAGCCCCTGATGTCCTTGTCCTTCTAGGTAGTATAGGCTGCAAGTTTGGGTGATGCATCTTGTAGATCATATACATGGCAGCCACAGTACGCCACTGGTGGAGGAAGTGCTTGATTTAAGTGGTGAGTGAGTTGCTTTGTCCTGTATGGTATCAAGGTTCTTGATTGTTGTTGCAGAAGCACTCATCCAAACAAATGGAAAGTATTCCAACACATTCCTGATTTCAGCCTTGTAGATGTTGGAAAGGCTATGGAGAGTAAACACATGAATCTCTTGCCCATGGAATTTCCAATTTCTGACCTGCTGTTGTAGCCGAACTTTTTATATGGCTGGCTCAGTTCAGTTCCTAGTCAATGGTGCCTGCCTCATAAGGATATAGATAATGGGATGGAAATGGACAATGGTAATTCCATTGAATATCAACGGGAGGTAATTATTACCTGGGACTTGCAGTAACACAAATGCTACTTGCTACTTATCTGCCCAAGCCTGAATGTTGTTCAGGAGTTGCTGTATGTGGACATGGAATGCTTCAGTATCTGAGCAGTTGCGAATGGTTGTGAACACTGAAATCATCATCGAGCATCCCACTTCTGACCTTATGATGGAGGGAAAGTAATTGCTGAAGCAGCTGAAAATGATTGGGCCTGGGGCACTACCCTGAGAAACTCCTGCAGTGATGTCATGGGACTGAGATGATTGGTCTCCAACAACCACAACACCTGCCCCTTCACTTCCTCTCTCCTCACCGTCCAAGGGCCCAAACACTCCTTTCAAGTGAAGCAGCATTTCACTTGCATTTCCCCCAACTTAGTCTACTGCATTCGTTGCTCCCAATGCAGTCTCCTCTACATTGGAGAGACCAAATGTAAAATGGGCAACCGCTTTGCAGAACACCTGCGGTCTGTCCGCAAGAATGACCCAAACCTCCCTGTCGCTTGCCATTTTAACACTCCACCCTGCTCTCTTGCCCACATGTCTGTCCTTGGCTTGCTGCATTGTTCCAGTGAAACCCAACGCAAACTGGAGGAACAACACCTCATCTTCCGACTAGGGACTTTACAGCCTTCCGGACTGAATATTGAATTCAACAACTTAAGGTCATGAGCTCCCTCCCCCATCCCCACCCCCTTTCTGTTTCCCCCTTCCCTTTTTTTTCCAATAAATTATAAAGATTTTCCTTTTCCCACCTATTTCCAGTATATAAAATAAAAACCCCCACTAGAGCTATACCTTGAGTGCCCTACCATCCATTCTTAATTAGCACATTCGTTTAGATAATATCACCAACTTTAACTTTAACACCTATGTGTTCTATTGTACTATTGTCGTTGACATCTTTTGATGATCTGCTTCTATCACTGCTTGTTTGTCCCTACAACCACACCGCCAACCCCCCCCCCACCTCTCTGTCTCTCTATCTCTCCGCCCCCACACACACACCTTAAACCAGCTTCTATTTCAACTCTTTTTTGGACTCGAACTCAAGTTCTGTCGAAGGGTCATGAGGACTCGAAACGTCAACTCTTTTCTTCTCCGCCGATGCTGCCAGACCTGCTGAGTTTTTCCAGGTAATTCTGTTTTTGTTTTGGATTTCCAGCATCCGCAGTTTTTTTGTTTTTATAACCACAACCATCTTCCTTGGTGCTCAATATGACACCAGCCAGTAGAGAACTCCCCCCAAATTCCCACTGACTTCAACTTAAGTAGGGCTCCTTGATGTCATAGTTGATCAAATGCTGCCTTGTTGTCAAGTGCAATCACTGTCATCTCATCTCTGAAATTTAGCTCTTTTGTCCATGTTTGGACCAAGGCTATAAAGAGATCTGGAGCTGAGTGGTCCTGGGGAAAGCAAAGCTAAGCATCAATGAGCTGTTCACTAGTTGGTAAAGTGCTACACCATAGCACTATCAATGACCCCATCAATCTCTTCACTGGTAAGACTGATGGGGCAGTAATTGGCCAGCTTGGATTTGTCCTGCTTTTTCTGGACACGACTTACAAAGGCAATTTTCCACGTTATCAGGCAGATGCCAGTGTTGTAGCTATACAGGAACAGGTGTGGTTAGGGATGGACTAGCTTTGGAACACAACTCTTCAGCACTATAATCAATGTTGTCAGGGCCCATAGCCTTTGTTACATTCTGTGTGCTCACCATTTCTTGATATCCTGTGAAGTGAATCAACTTGGCTGAAGACTGGCATCTATGATTCTGGTGACCTCAGGAGGATCAGCACTTCTGAAGATGGTAACAAATGCTTCACCGTTGACTGCAGAGCTTTGATCTGGTCCGTTGGTTGTGGTTCTCTGAGCTCTGTCAAAAACATGTTGCTCCCACTGTTCAGAATGCATGTTGTTCTGTGCTGCAGCTTCACCAGGTTGGCTCCTCATTTTTGGATACACCTGGTGCTACTCCTGGTGTGTTCTCCTACACTCCTTACTGAACCAGGGTTTGTCCCCTGACTTGATGGTAATGGTAGAGTGAAGGATATGCCAGGCCATGAGGTTGAAGCTTGTATTGCAATATAATTCTGCTCCTGTTGATGGCCTACAAGCGAATCAGTTTTGACCTGATCTGTTCTCAATCTATCCAAAAGCATCCTCAGTGCTTTGTCTCAACAAAGACTGTGTGCTGGTTATTCCTACCATTATTTTCATGGATCAATGCATCTGTGACAGATAGATTGATGAGGTCAAGTAACAAATGCACCACACAAGTGCCGAGCAATGACTATCTCCAACAAGAAAAAATCTAATCATCCCCTCTTGACATTACCATCACTGAATCCCCTGCCATCAAGATCCTGCAGGTTGTCATTGATCAGGTTCTTATCTGGACTACCATATACTGTGGCTACAAGAGCAGGTCAGAGGCTGAGAAGTCTGCGGTGAGTAACTCACCTCCTGATTCCCCTAAGCCTGTCCACCATCTACAAGGCACAAATCAGGAGTGTGATGGAATACTCTCCACTTGCCTGGATGAGTGTGGCTCCTAAAACACTCAAGAAGCTTATTATCATCCAGAACAAAGCAGCACTCTTGATCAACACCCAACCAACACCTTAAACATGCACAACCTCCACCACTAGCGCTCAGTGGCAGCAATGCATACCATCTAAAAGATGCACTGCAGCAGCTCACCAATGGTTCTTCAAAAGCATCTTCTCAACCCACAATTTTTATCGGCTAGAAAGAGATGGGCACCAAACGTAAGGCAACAACACACTTGTAAACTCCCCTCCAAGCCACAAATCAGACTGAATTGGATCCATATCGCCATTCCTTCACCATCACTAAGCCAAAAACCTGGTGCTCCCTTCCAAACAGCACTGTGGGTGTACCTACACCAGATGGTCTGCAGCAGTTCAAGAAGGTGGCTCACCATCACCTTCTCAAGGACAATTAGGGATAGATAACAAATGCTGGCCTTGCCAGCGAATTCACATTCCAGGAACAAATTAAAAAATGTGCATTTCCTCTTGTTGGTTCTGCCACAAGCCCAGTTTGGCATCTATGTAATTGAGGATTCAGCAAGCTCGGTCAGTCGCGCCTCTACCAAGCCACTTTTGGTGAAGGACATTGAAGTCCTCCATACAAACATACAAATTAAGAGCAGGGGTAGCCCATCTGGCCCCTTGAGTCTGCTCCGTCATCCAATAAGATCATGGCTGATCAGATTGTGGCCTCAACTCCACATTCCACCTACCCGCACCCCCATTACCTTTGACTCACTTGTTGGTCAAGCATCTATTTACCTCTATCATAAAAATATTCACTGACCCTGCCTCAACCCCTTTCTGGGGAAGAGTTCCATAGATTCATGACCCCAAAGAAAGAATTTCTTCTCATCTCCGTTTTAATTGGGAGATCCCTTACTTTTTAACTGTATTCCTTGGTTTTAGTTTCTCCCACAAGATGAAACATCCTTTCAACATTCACCCTGTCAAGTCCCCTCAGGATCTTCTAAGTTTCAATAAGATCATCTCTCATTCTTCTAAACTTCAAAGAATACAGGCCCAGCCTGTCTAACCTTTCCTCGGAGGATAAGCACCCACCCCTAGTGTCAGTCAAGTGATCCTTCTCTGAACTGCTTTTCTAATGCATTTAAATCCTACCTTAAACAAGGACACCAAAGCTGTACACAGTACTCTAGATGTGGTCTCACCAATGCCCTTTACAACTGTAGCAAAACATCCTACTTTTACATTCCGTTCTCCTTGTAATGAATGCCAACACTCCATTTACCTTCCTAATCACGTGCTGTACCTGCATACTAACATTTCCTGATTCATGGACCAGGACGCTCAGATCCCTCTGTACCTTAAGAGTTCTGCAATCTCTCTCCATTGAAATAATATGCTGCTTTTCTATTCTTTCTACCAAAGTGGACAAGTTCACATTTTTCCACATTATACTCCATCTGCCAAATTTTTACCCACTCACTTAGCTATCTATGTCCCTTTGCAGACTCCTTATGTTCTCTTCATAACTTACTTTCCTGCCTATCTTTGTGTCATCAGCCAATTTATCAATCAGGCATTCAGTCCTTTCATCCAAGTTTTTGATATAAATTGTAAATAGTTGAGGCCTCAGCACTGATTCCTGTGGCACTCCACTCATCACATCTTGCCAACACATCTTGTAAAACCATGTTGACTCTGCCTGACTGCACTGAAATTTTCTAAGTGCCCTGTTTTAACCTCCTTAATAATAGATTCCAACAATTTCCCTACAATAGATAGCAAGTTGATCTGGCCTGAAGTTTCTACCTTTCTGTCTCCCTCCTTTCTTGAATACAGGAGTCACATTTGCTATTTTTGAATCTGATGGGACCTTTCCCGAATCTAGGGAATTTTGGAAAATTAAAACCAATGCATCTACTCTCTCAGCAGCCACTTCTTTTAAGACTCTAGAATAAAGTCCATCAGGACCTGGGACTTGTCAGCTTATAGTTCTACTAATTTTCTCAGTACCCTTTCCCTGGTGATTGTAATTGTTTTAAGTTCATCCATCCCTTTCACCTGCTGATTCACAATTACTTCTGGCATGTTCTATGTATCCTCTATAATGAAGACAGATGCAAAACATCTGTCCAATTCATCTGCCATTTCCTTATTTTGCATTATAAATTAGACATTCTCACTCCCTAAAGGAGCAAAACTCACTTTACTTCCACTTTTCCTTTTTAAATATTCTTACTGTTTTTATATTTCTAGCCAGCTTTCTCCTGTACTCTAATTTTTCCCTCCTTGTTAATCTTTTCGTCATTCTTTGCCGTTCTTTATATTGTCCAATCTTCTGACCTGCCACTCATCTTTGCAGAATTATATGCTTTTTCACTTAATTTGATACTATCTTTAACTTCTGTAGTTAGTCATGGGCAGTGTGTCCTTCTATGAGTCTTTCTTTCTCACTGGAATGTATATTTTGAATATTCTGAAATATCTTTTTAAATGTCTGCCTTTGCATCTCTACTGACTGATTTCTTAACCTAATTTCCCAGTTCACTTTAGCCAGCTCTGTCTTCATGCCCTCATAATTGCCCTCATTTAAGTTTAAAACACTAGTCTTAGATCCACTTCTCTTTCCCACAAATTGAATATGAATTTCAATCATATTATGATCACTGCTACCTAGGGGCACCTTCACTATGAGGTCATTAATTAATCCTGTCTCAATGCACAATACCAGATCTAGTATAGCCTGCTCTCTGGTCAGTGCTAAAATGTGCTGCTCTAAGAAACTGTCGCAAGAACACTCTATAAACTCATCATCCAAGCTACCTTTGCCAGTCTGGTTTGTCCAATCTATATGTAGATTGAAATCATCCATGATTATCATAGCTTTCTCACAAGCCCCCATTATTTCTTCCTTTATATCCCATCCTACAATGTAGTTACTGTTTGGGGGCCTATAAACAACTCCCACAAGTAACTCCTTACCTTAAATATTTCTCATCTCTACCTAAACTGATTCTACATCTTGATCTCCAGACGAAGGTCATCTCTCTCTATTGTACCAATGTCAGCCTTAATTAACAGAGCTGCCTCTCCACCATTTGCTAACTTCCTGTTCTTCCTAAATGTCATGTAACCTTGAATAGTCAGATCCCAGTCTTTGTCATCCTGCAGCCATGTCTCTGTAATGGCTATCAGATCATACATATTTATTTCTCCTTGTGCTGTCAATTCATCTGTTTTACAAATGCTATATGCATTCAGATACAGAGCCTTTAATTCTATCTTTTTACTATTTTTGTAACCTCTAGCCTTATCTGCTGGTGCACTTTAGGTTTGTACACTCTGTCCCTTCCTAACACACTCTTGTGATCATAATTTCCCTTATTCCAACCCTGTTCTCTTGCCTTGTTTTCTTTATTTATCACATCTTCCCAAATTTGATCTCTTGCCCCCATGGTTTAGATCCAAGCCCTCTCTAGTTACAGACATAGTTGTGCGACTCACCAGCGCATTCATCCCAGCAGAGTTTAGGTCACACCATCCCAATGGTACAGCTCCTACCTTTACCAGTACTAGAGCCAGTGCCCCATGAATCAAAACCCATTTCTCTCACTCCAAACTTTGAGCCATACATTTAACTCTCTAATCTGATTTACCCCACACCAATTTGCTCGTAGTTCAGGTAGTAATCCAGAGATTATTACCTTATTACCCTCCACCCAGAGTACATTCTGTGCTCTTGCTACCCTCAGTGCTTCATTCAAGTGGTGTTCAACATGGAGAAATACTGATTCATCAGTTGAGGGAGGGCAGCAGATGGTAATCAGCAGGATGTTTCCTTACCCGAGACTAACTACATGGTGTCAAGGGTCAATTTTGAGGACCCCTAGGGCCACACCTTCCCGACTGTACAGCACTGTGCCACCACCTTTGGTGGGTCTGTCCTGTCATTGGGACAGGGCATAATCAGGAATGATATAATCAGACATCATCAGGTGATAGAGGAGTTTGGACATTGGCTGAAAGATATAATTGTGAGCATATCTGTCAGGTTCTTGCTTGACTAATGGAACAGCTGGTCACATAAACAGCTGGTCATTTTGTAAATCTTTAAAGGACTACAGTCAAATTCTTGTTTAAACCTGGAATATACAGCATTGATACATGTCCCTGAGTCAAGAAGATTTTGCAGGGTCAACTAGGCAGGATTTCGCTTTGCTGTAGCTGAATCTGATGCCTAGGTCAATGCCAGATATTCTATATAGTTTTATTCCCATTGTATGTTGTTGTAGCGATTTGGTACAACTGTCTGGCTTGCTAGGGCATTTCAGAGGGAAGTTAAGAGTCAATTACATTTCTGTGGGTCTGGTGTCAAACACGGACCAGACCTGGTAGGGATGGGAGAATCCCTTCCCTAAACAAGTTAGTGAACCAGATGGGTTTTTCCTGACAACCTGGTAGCTACATGACCAGCATTACTGACAGTAGCTCTTTATGCATTTGGCTGATGTTAGCTGTCATGGTGGGATTTAAAACTATGTCTGCATATCATTTATTCAGGCCTCCAGATTACTAGTCCAGTAATATAACCACTATGCCAGTGTCCCGTAACTATTGCACCACCAGCGCAATTTCCATCTCCACAACTTTATATCTGATGGCTGAAGGTTTGAGCGTATCTCATTGTTCTGGCTGTTCACCATTCAATATGGCTGGAGCACTTTTAAGTGATTCTACCTCCCAGCGCTCCAGAATTGTCCTAAAGGGTGAAGACAACCTTTTCTCAATAAGACAGTGAGCGTGTTACATAAAAAATAACAAAATCTAGGAATGTGTTACAAAGGCTGGGGTATATGTTAAACAATTACTCAGGGTGTGTTACAGAGAGAATAAAATACTCTATATCACAATGAAAACAGGCTGCTATGGTACTGAGAGTGTGCAGGACAAATCATGATGCTTCCACTTCAGATGTGCATAGTTAAAGGAGCATTGATAGTAAATCTGCTGTAATGATTAAACTCTTTGAAAGTTTAGAAATTTTGTAAGTCTTTAAAGGACTACAGTAATATTCTTGATACACCTGGAATATGCAGCATTGAAAGACCACAACACTGCACAGATCATCTAAAAGCTGATAGTGAAGCTCGCTAATGCAACAGAATTTCAACTTGCAGATCATTACCTTGTTCAGTTCCTCTATTCTTCTTATCAAGAATGGATTGCTTGAAGAGTTTTCAAAAAAGACGTAATCTGCGAAATAAAAATAATTCTTACTCAGAGAAGGGCAAAGCCAGCTACTTGCACATCCAACTAAACATCTAGCTTGCGAACATTTAGAAGTGCAGCACTAAAAGGATTTGCCTGAATAATTTTATGGAAAATCCCAGATGAGCTACATCATGTAACAAGAATCACCATTGTGTTATTCCATCGCAACTCAAATAAAACACTTCAAAGCTGTAATCATATCTTGGATTGTAACAAGCCATCTTCCAGTTGAGTTGGGAGGGCTTCCATTACATCAATGCTTCAGGATCCAAAACTGGGTTGAGGAAGCATAACCTCAATACTCAACTGCTCAGTAGCTGTGACTGCTTTAAACTTATTGATGTCTTTATATCTAGCGACATTTGACAGAATATTTTGTTGCTGTGGCTTCTGAGGCTCAGAACAGTTAGAATTATGCACGTGTGTTCTGGAATCAGCTTCAAACCCAATTCCTATTTGATAACAACAGGTTCTGATAGTGCTCATCAGGTCCAGTTCTTGCTCACATTAAACAAGAACATCTTGCATTATATGGCCTCTTTAATAAAAAAATGCACCAAGTCGCTTCAGAAATACCACAACAATGGAGGGGATATTAAGGATGACTGACGGCTTGGCCAAATTGGGGGTGGGGGTGGGGTAGGTTTCAAGGAGGGTCGTAAAGGAAGAAAAAAAACTTATATTTATATAATACTTTACATGAGCACCAGACGTCTCAAAGTGTTTAACAGCCAATGAAGTAGTTTAAGTGTGGTCACAGTTGTAATGTAGGAAAAGTGGCAGCCAATTTGTGCACAGCAATCTCCCACAAATAGCAATATGATAATAACCAGATGATCTATTTCTGTGATGTTGATTGAGGGATAAATATTGGCCAGCGGGATAACTCCCCTATTCCTGTTCAAAATAGTGCCACGGGATCTTTTACATCCATCCAAGCAGGCAGTTGGACCTTGGTTTAGTGTCTCATCCAAAAGGCAGCATCTCCGACAGTGCAATATGCCCTCAGTGCTGAACTGGAGTGTTAGCTTTGATTATTGTGCTTAAACCTTGGAGTGAGACTTGAACCTGAAACCTTGTGACCCAGAAGTAAGGGTGCTATCAATTGATCCACAGTTGACAAGAAGAAGTGGAGGGGTTTAGTGAGGGGCTTCCAAAATGTAGACTTCAATGATTTCTAAAGTAATTCATTGGGCGGGATGTGCTTGAGAACATCTCAAAAATGTGAAAAGTGCTAAATTAAATGCAAGCCCATGTTCCATAACTCAATGTTTTTTGAGCAAAAAAAACTGTCTTGTGATATTAAGACCTTGAACCTTTGCTTAGACCCAACATGGTTTGAGAGAGATGACAGGAAGACCATTATTAAAAAAGAAAAAACACCTTTTTAAACCTCAGTTCGTCCCAAAGTGCTGTGCAGCCAATGAAGTACTTTGAACTGCAGTTACTGTTCCAATGTAGGAAAGATAGCAACCAAGAAATGCAGTAATCTATCATGTGGGCAACCGCAGGGACTAATTTGAGCACAACACTATCTCTCAAACAGCAAATGAAATAAATGACCAGTTAGCCTAGTTCACAACGATAGGGCCATTAGCTTACTTAAGAACATATGAGCATATGAATTAGGAGCAGGAGGAGGCCACTCGGCCCCTCGAGCCTTCTCCACCATTCAAGACTATCATGGCTGATCTGATTGTAAACTCAACCCCACATTCCTGCCTACCCCAGATAGCCTTTCACCCCCTTGTTAATCAAGAATCTACCTATCTCTGCCTTAAAAATGTTCAGACTCTGCTTCCGTCACCTTTTGAGGATGTGAGTTCCAAAGACTCATGACCACCTGAGAGAAAAAATTTCTTCTCATGTCTTAAATGAGCGACCCCTTATTTTTAAACAGTGACCCCTAGTTCTAGATTCTCCCACAAGAGGAAAAATCCTCTCCACATCCATCCTGTCAAGACGCCTCAGGATCTTGAAGGTTTCAATTAAGTCGCCTCTAACTCTTCTAAATTCCCGTGGATACAAGCCTAACCTGTCCAACCTTTCCTCATAAGACAACCCACCCATTCCTGGTATTAGCCTAGTAAACCTACTCTGAACTGCTAATAGATTTACACCTTTCCTTAAATAAGGAGACCGGTACAGTATACAGTACTGGTTTTTAATGTCCAATAATGCAGCATTCCTCAGTATTGTTCTGAACTGTCAGTATATTTTTGGTATTTCAAGTTCTAGTATAAGTTTTGAACCCACTACCCTTTAATTCAATGTGCTAAATTGAGTCCTGTACCTAGCTATGTGTGTCTGCATATACTTTTACTGTTCTTAGACAGGTGCGGTGGTACTTTTAGGCTTTTAATATATCTGTTAGTAGATGTTGATAAAATGTTTCCCCTACAATTATTTCTTAATAGCAACCAAGTTATGCACACCAAGGCCGCACAGAGAAATGACATTATTGTTTTAGTGGCGGTGGCTGAGGCACAAATGTTAACAAGGAAAACTCCCACTGCTCGTCTTCAAATTGTGCCATGGATTTTTTACATCCACCTGAGAAGGCAGATATGGTTTAATACCTGACGTAAAAGACTCCTTCATTACTGCACCAAAATGTTAGTCCAGATTACACACCAAAGCCAGGAAATGGGTTTTGAATTCATAAGGTTCTGCCTCAAGAGGCAACAGTGCTACCCACTGAGCCACAGCTGGCATGTAGAAGTGAACAAAAAGGATAGTTAAACTGTGTGCAGCAGTGAGGCCTGTCCAAATATCCCATCAGCGTTTCTGTCCTCTTCCTCACTGAGGAAGAGGACAAAGCTGATTTTAGTGGGGAACTGTGAGGGAAGAGATGCAAAGGGCATTATAAGTAATACTAGCTACATATTCCATTCCATGTGACCATTCTGGACAGGCTGAAATGGGTTTGGATCCTGATTTGAAGCCAACTTGGACAGATGAAAAAAAAACTCTGGATTATCCAAAAAGATATCAATGGAAAAATACGTATAAATAACCAAGTAAATTATAATAAAGTTTTCACTTTCAAACCATAATTTCAACATGGACTACTAACATATTTAAGGCTAGTCATTTGATAGTACAGATTTGAGTATTGCTGAACAAAGAGACACGTCAAAGCTTTTTGTCTTGCACTCATCAGGACACTCGCAAGAATACCAGTATAAGGGGAAAACGACAATTTATACTGTATGTGAAGAGAGTGCTGATTGATTGACAAGTGGCATAGTCATGGAGAATGCACCACTGATGGCAACTGACAGTTAACTGTCAAGCATTGTTTGAAATTTAAACCAGGCAGCTTGACCCTGATTGGTTAAGGCACTGCCCTGAGGAATGAGTCAGCGAATGGCTGTCACTTCTTTTGTTCAGCTAAAACAGGCGCAATTTGTGTACATGTTCTTTCTGTCTGCAAAGAACAGGGCCCTGTGTATTAATCTATGCAACTTTCACTATACGCAAATGTGCCACGCTGCAAACCCGACTGACAATCTTAAATTGGTACATACATTGCGCCTGTTTCAGCTAAACAGAATAACTGACAGCCATTTGCTGACTCTTTCATCAGGGCAATGCCTTAACCAATCAGGATCAAGCTGCCTGGTTTAAATTTCAAATAATGCTTGGCAGTTAACTGTCAGTCACCATCAGTGGTGTATGCTCCATGGTTATGCCACTTGCCAACCAATCAGCACTCACTTCGCAAACAGTTTAAATTGTTGTTTTCCCCCTTATATTGGTATTCTGTGTCCTGACGAGTTCAAGATGAAAAGCTTAGACGTCTCTTTTTTCAGCAATATTTTCAAGACCTTCTAGGCCATGAAAGCCATTAGGCTGTCAACACAATCAGAGCCACAAAGTCATTCTCTTTCCCCTCTCAGCACATTCATTCACGGAATCACAGAACCTTAACAGCACAGAAGGAGGCCATTCGGCCCATCATGTCTACAAGGGCTCTCCAAATAAGCATTACGACCTAGTGCCATTGCCCTATCCTTTCCCCCGTATCCTTGCACATTGCTTCTATTCAAATGATCATCTAATGTCCTCTTGAATGCTTTGACTGAACCTGCCTCTACCACACTTCCAGGCAGAGCATTCCAGACCCAAACCACTCGTTCTGTGAAAAAAAATTCTCACAACACACTTGCTTCTTTTGCAAATCACTTTAAATGCCCTCTCGTTCTTGATCCTTTTACGAGTGTTCTTCCTACCAAAATGCATCATCTCACTTCTCCTCACTGAACTTCATCTACCACCTATCTTCCCACTCCACCTCTTGAAGTTCCATACCGTGCTCCCCACAGTTCACAATACTGTCAAGCTTCGTATCATCCGCAAACTTTGAAATTGTTCCCTGAACACCAAGATCTGGATCATTAATATATATCAGGAAAAGCAAGGGTCCCAATACCGACCCCTGGGGAACTCCACCACAAACCTTCCTCCAGCTCGAAAAATATACATTGACCGTTATTCTCTGCTTCCTATTTTTCAGCCAAGTTTGTATCCACGTTGCTACTGTCCCTTTTACTCCATTAGCAATAACTTCTCTCACAAGTCAGTTGTGTGGCACTGTGTCAAATGCCTATTCAAAGTCCATGTACCCCATATCAACAGCATTACCCTCATCGACCTTTTCTGTTACCTTTTCAAAAAAACTCCAGCAAGTTAGTTAAACACGATTCCCCCTTTAGAAATCCATGCTGGCTCTTCCTTATCAATCCATATTTTTCCAGGTGACTACTAATTTTATCGCAAATATTTTTTTTCCAGAATCTTGCCCATCAATGAAGTTAATCTGACTGGTCTGTGATTGCTGGGCTTATCCTTACAACCTTTTTTGAACAAGGGCATAATGTTTGCAATTCTCCAGTCCTCTGGCACCACCCCCAAGTCTAGGGAAAACTGAAAGATTACGGCCAGTACTCCTGCAATTTCTACTCTCACTTCCTATAACACAATCCCAGACAGTGCACAGTCCATCACCCAACGTTCACACTGCACAGACCACTGACATACTCTCCTCGAAGTTTTCTGTAATTCATTCACGGGAAGTGGGCATTACTGTCCACTTCTAACTGTCCTCGAGAAGGTGGTAGTGAGCCAACTTCTTCATGCACTGCAATCATGCAGTGAAGGTACTCTCATAATGCTGTTAGAAAGAGAGTTCCAGGATTCTGACCCAGCAATGACAAAGGAACAGCGATATATTTCCAAGTAAGGATGTGGTGTGGCTTGCAACTTGCAGGTGCTAGCGTTCTTAAGCACCTGCTAGTCTTGTCCTTCTAGCTGGTAGAGGAAGCAAATTTGGAAGGTGCTGTCAAAGAAGCAATGGGGAGTTGCTGAAGTGTATCTTGTATATGGTACAGACTACAGCCACAGGGTGCCAGTGGTGGAGGGAGTGAATGTTTAAAGTAGTGACTGGGTGCCAATCAAGCTGGCTGCTTTGTCCTAGATGATGTTGAACTTCAAGTGCTATCGGAGTTGCACTCATCTGGTCAAGAGTATTCTATCACGCTACTGCCTTGTGCCTTGTAGATGGTTTGACAAGCTTTGGGGAGTCAGGAGATGAGTTATTCACCATAGAATTCTCAGCCTCTGACCTGCTCTTGGTGCCACAGTATTTATAGATCTGGTCCAGTTAAGTTTCTGGTCAGTAGTGACTATCCCTCCTACCCTGCTCTCTGGGCATTGATGATAGGGGATTCGACGATGGTAATATTGCTGAGTGCCAAGCAATGGGGTTATACTCTCTCCTGTTGGAGATAGTCATAACCTGGCACTTGTTTGGTGCAAATGTTGCATGCAACTAATTAGACCAAGCATAAATGCTGTCCAGGTCTTTCTGTATGTTGGCACGGGCTGTTTCAGCATCTGAGGAGTTCTGAAAGGAACAGAACACTGTGAAATCGTCAGTGAATAGCCCCACTTCGAGTCTTATGTTGGAGGGAAGGTCATTGATGAAGCATTTGAAGATGGTCAGTCCTGGCATACTGTCCTCAGAAAAACTGTTGCGATGTCCTGGGGCTGAGATGATTGGCCTCCCATAACCATCTTCCTTTGTGCTGGATATGACTCCTCATGCAGTCTACTCCTCCTAACTCTAAACAGCATCACTCAAATTTCCCTCCACACAATAACATCAAACTCAAGATAGTGCCTTCATTTTCAGGAAACATATATAGGCATCCAATTTCCTTCCATACGTTCACTCAAGTATGCCCAATTCTCCCTCCATCACACATTCCTGTGGCCCCATTTACACTTCATGGTTGCCCCATTCTCTCTCTCACATATGCGAACTCACTATCCTTAATTAGGCAGCCCCAAGTTCACTCTCACAAGTCAGGGCCTAGCAGAATAATCACATGACACAAAGTGCAAAGAGTTTCAGAGAGACACAGAGAAGTACTGAGGGAGGGAGGGACAGAAAGACAGAGAGAGAAAATGAGGTGAACGGTCAAGGAGCAACACACAGAAGAAAAAAGATAAAATAGATTGATACAAATAAGCGAAATGGAGGGGCAAAAGAGATGAACAATGGACAGAAGACAGATAATAAGTGATCAGTTATTGATAGAATTAGAAAAGTAGTGAGAGTGGGACAGAGGGAGAGACAGCAAAATAGACATAATGAAGGAGAAAAACAGATAATGGAGAGATGGAAAGAAATAGCAAGACAGATGATCAAGGAGATACAATGGGTTAATACGAGATAGGGAGATAAGGTAGCAAAAAGACAAACATGAGGGATAAAGATATTAAAGGAGTGATGGAAAAATAAAACGATGGATAGAAAAATAATACTGGAAAGGTTAGGAGGGGAAATTGTGAGGGAGGGAGAGACAACGGGAAAGATGGAGAGGTAGTGAGGGACAGGAAGATAGTTAGTGAGGGTCAGAGACACAATGAAACAAGGATAATGAGAGAGATGGAAATGAGGGGGAAGGAAGAAAGTATTTTGGGAGCAATATACATCATGAGAAAAAGGGCAAGACAGATGAGAAAAACCGAGACAACGGAAAAAAGAACTCAGAAATACTGAGAGAGGAAAAGGGAGATAATCATGGTGTGAGACGATGAGGGAGAGAGAATGAAATGGGGGTAGAAACACGGATACTGAGAAATGTATGATCACAAGGAGGTTGGTAATAAACTAAAAGGTATTTGCCCAAGAGACACGAGTAATAGGCAGAAAGAGAACAGGAGGAGGTAGCTGGAGACAATACGGGAAAGGGTTGGTGGACAGAGTGAGGATAGGCTGGGTGGAGAGGAGAGGGGTGGACTGAATGCAGGGGATAAGAGAACAAGAGATAACAAAGGTGCAGAGGAGATAAGGAGCACCAGAGAGGAGTGGGGCAAACGCAGGAGATGGGAGGACGCGAGGACGCCAAGTGGGGAAAATGCAGGGTGCACAGAACGGAAAGAGAAATAGGGGCTAGGAGTGGAGAGAATGCAGGGGCGTGGAGAAGGCAGGAGATGGGGCACAGAGAGTGCACAGGAGAAGGGAGGTGGGGAACAGGTGGGAAAAAGGTGGGGGGAACAGGTGGAAGAAGGGAGACGGAGGGGAGAGAGGGCGGGGGAACGCAGGAAAGGGAGGGCATAGAGATCACAGTAGAAACAGCAGGGAGCACAAGGGATAGACAAGAGAGGAAGTGGGGCGGAGCAAAAAGAATGCAGGGGTGCTGCAGAGAGAACGCAAGAGAGGAAGATGGAGACAATGTGGGAATGAGGGCAAGGAGAGAAAGTAGTGTGGGGCAGAGAGAATGTGGGAGAGAAAGCGAAGTGCAGGCAGGGGTGTCGTGCACATGGGAGGGGGGAGGAGAGGGCGTGGGGAGGGGCGAGGAGAGGGTGGGGGAAGGTGGGGAGCTCATGGGTGGGGGGACGGAGCACTCGGGAGGGCAGGCAGGGATGGGCATGAAGCACGATGAAGGAGTCAAGGTGCACATGGGAGGGAGAGAGCATGGGAGACTGTGGTGCTGAGAATGGAAAAGTGAAGCAGAGAGGAGGTGACCAGGTGTGTAAATGAGGGTAGTGCAGTTGATGTAGTTTATATGGATTTCAGCAAAGCCTTTGACAAGATCCCACATGGGAGACTTATAAAGGAGGCAAATGCACATGGGATACAGGGTAATTTGATAAGGTGGATTCAAAATTGGCTTAGTTGTAGGAGGCAGAGGTTGATGACAGAAGGATGCTTTAGTGACTGGAAGCAAGTGTCCAGTGACATACCACAGGGATCTGTGCTGGGTCCCCTATTATTTGTCATTTATATAAACGACATAGATGACTATGTGGGGGGTAGGATTAGTAAGTTTGCGGATGACACTAGGATTGGCTGGGTGGTTAACAGTGAGGTTAACACTGGTCTACAGGAAGATGTAGACGGGATGGTCAAATGGGCAGATAAGTGGCAGATGGAATTTAACCCTGAAAAGTGTGAGGTGATACACTTTGGAAGAAGTAATTTGACAAGGAAGTATTCAACGAATGACATGACACTAGGAAGTTCTGAGGAACAAGGGACCTTGGCATGAGTGTCCATAGATCTCCGAAGGTGGAGGGAAATGTTAGTGGGTGGTGAAAAAGGCATATGGGACACTTGCCTTTATCAATCGAGGCATAGATTACAAAAGTAGGGAGGTCATGTTGGAGATGTATAGAACCTTGGTGAGGCCACAGCTGGAGTACTGTGTGCACTTCTGGTCACCGTATTATAGGAAGGATGTGATTGCACTGGAGGGGGTGCAGAGGAGATTCACCAGGATGTTGCCTGGGATGAAACATTTAAGTTATGAAGGGAGGTTGGATAGACTTGGGTTGTTTTTGTTGGAGCAGAGAAGACTGAGGGGCGACCTGATCGAGATGTACAAGATTATGAGGGGCATGGACAGGGTGGATAGGGAGCAGCTGTTCCCCTTAGTTGAAGGGTCAGTCACAAGGGGGCATGAGTTCAAGGTGAGGGGCAGGAGGTTTAGGGGGGATGTGAGGAAAAACTTTTTTACCCAGAGGGTGGTGACGGTTTGGAATGCACTGCCTGGGAGGGTGCTGGAGGCGAGTTGCCTCACATCCTTTAAAAAGTACCTGGATGAGCAATTGGCACATCATAACATTCAAGGCTATGAGCCAAGTGCTGGTAAATGGGATTAGGTAGGTAGGTCAGGCATTTCTCACGTGTCGGTGCAGACTCAATGGGCCAAAGGGCCTCTTCTGCACTGTGATTCTGTGAGATCAAGAAAAAGAAGCATGATTTGGGACAGAAATATAAATGAATAAAAAATTGAATGAGCTGGAAGACAAGTGAAATGTATGAAAACGACGGAAATAATGATGTGATAAAGAAAATTAAGGACGGCCAATAATAGAGAGAAATGATAAAGGTGAAATGGATAATTAAATAGTAAATAATGAGGGAGGGAGCAAAACGGTGATTATGAAGGGAGCAGACAAGGAGATAACGAGCAAGAGACGGAGATCATTTGAAGTTTGCTATGAGATAATAGGAGAAATAATGAGAAAGTGAAAGAGCTAATGGAGAATAAAAAGCCAAGGAGATAATGAAGACAGAGAGATAATGAAGGAGGCACAAAGAGAGATAATGCTGGGGACACAAATTGCTGTGAGGAAAATAGACACTGATGGTGAGTGATGGAGCAAGATATTGAGGGAGAGAGAAATAATTATGGGGAGGGCTGGAAAGAAAATTAGGGAGAAACCAACAGATGATGGATGCGTGACAGATAATTAGTGACAGACTGGAGAAATAGGAGGGGGGCAATGATTCTGGGAATGGAACAAGAGACAAAGGGGGGAGAGAGAGAGGGGGGGAGCGGGGGGAGAGGGGGGAGTGGGGGCAGAGAGGGGGGAGGGGGGGAAGGGGAGAGGGGGGGAGAGAGGGGGGGAGAGAGGGGAGGGGGGAGAGAGGGGAGGGGGGGAGTGAGAGGGGAGAGAGAGGGGGGAGGGGGAGGGAGGTGGGGAGAGGGGGAGGGGAGAGGGGGAGGGGTCGGGAGAAGGGGGGAGAAGGGTGGGAGAGGGGAGGGGGGGAGAGGGTGGAAAGAAGAGAGCAGGGGAAGGGTGAGAAAAGAGAGCAGGGGGAGGGGGAGAGAAGAGAAGAGAGGAGGGGGAGAGAAGAGGGGAGGGGGAGAGAGGAGGGGGAGGGGAAGAGAGGAGGGGGAGGGGGAGAGAAAAGAGAGTAGGGGGAGGGGGAGGGAAGAGGAGAGAGGGAGGGGGAGAGAAGAGGTGATGGGGATGGGGAAAGAGGGGAGGGGGAGGGGAGATAAGAGGGGAGGGGGAGAGAAGAGGGGAGGGGGAGAGAAGAGGGGAGGGGGAGGGGGAGAGAAGAGGGGAGGTGGAGGGGGAGAGAAGAGGGCAGGGGGAGGGGGAGAGTGCAGGGGGAGGGGGAGAGAGGAGGGCAGGGGGAGGGGGAGAGAAGAGGGGAGGGGGGAGAGGAGGGGAGGGGGGAGGGGAGAGAAGAGGGGAGGGGGAGAGGGAGAGAAGAGGGGAGGGGG